>NC_133374.1:14749498-14880670 GCF_049309525.1 Garra rufa
TACATTAATTAGGCCCAAAGCATGAAATAGAATGCTTTCCTCCTACAAACTACTAATGAACATCCACTAAAAGACTGAATAATAGCTTTTCTTTTGGACTGTCTTGGACTAAGAAAGATTGTCACAGAGAAACCAGTGATGTTGACCTAATCAAAACCCACTGAATTTAAAACTTTAATATTATGTTTAACCATGCATGTCAATTTTCAGAAATATGAGAATGTTATAGTAATTGTGCACACAAAACACACACACAAAGATATCAGCATATCAAAACAAACCGTTCACAAGAACGTATCTTCAGTGATAATTCATGTTTTATTCCTGAGGTCTCTGAGACTCTCCAAACGAGTAAAAATGAAATGTATGCAAAGTGAAATAAATGCTACACTTTTATAATCATAACACTACTATGTAAGATATTTTGTGGAATCTCTTGGCATAAACAGGGACAAAAATACAAATATTTTACATTTTAGAGATTTTCCTGCGTATGATTTTTAGCAGATTATTTCGTAATTCATGACTGTTCAATCCATAAACTAGTGGATTCAGAAGTGGAGGCACTAGAAAAATGAGCATTCCAATAATCTTTTGCAAATTTGCGTTTACATTTGAGAACCTGTGTGACAGGATAGTGAAACTTCCAACTATTTCAAACATGATGAAAATAACCAGCTGGGCAACACATGTGTTGATGGCCTTGCTCTTTGCGTCAGACCTACTTGTGACCAGGCAGGTAATCAAAATCTTCACATAGGAAAATACTTGAATGGAAACACTAATAATCTGCATTATGGCTGTTGTAAATAAGCCAAAGATGTTGTTAACTATAGTATTACCACAGGCCAGTTTAACAAGAGAAGGATTATCACAAAACACATTTATAATGTTAGATCTGCATCTATAATTCCTTCCCTGCAAAGAAAACAGCAAAATGATGAAAAAAAGGTCAAGGCCCCATACAAAAGCAACAATTCCCATCACAAACTTTGGTGTCATGAGAGCATTATATCGCAGAGGCATACAAATAGCAATATAGCGATCAAAAGCCATGGCAGCCAGAATGAACAAAACGCCACCCCCATACATGTGGAGCAGAAAACCCTGAAGCACACAGAGGGGATAGTATGTGTTATTGGTTTCCGTCACAATGTCAGAGAGAACCTTGGGAAGCATAGAAGTGATTCCCACAAAATCATTCAGAGGGAGGCTAAACAGAATGAAGTAAACTGGCTTGTGGAGACTTTGTGTCAGAACAATGAGAAGCAACAGGGTCAGATTACAAAAAGCACCAAACATGTAGATGAAGATGCCAAAGAGAAATATGGGATATTTGGCTCCTGGAGGGATGGAAAATGGATCCAGGGTCAGCTCAAAACTGACTATGATGGATAAGTTCTCCATTATGACTGTGGAGTCTGCGGAAAATAAGAAAAAGAATATTAAGTTTACATTCATATCAATAAAACACAAGATTACCTCTTAATTAATTGAAGAATAAACCATTTGTCAGTATATTACTCACTTCATCCACACTTAAAACCTCTAACAGCACCTCAGTTAAAAGAGACTACAGTATGTTGATGTTGTCTATTGGAAGGTCTAGTTCAGTGTCTTATATAGACAGTCAACCTACTGACATCATCAACATTATAACCCCCAAAGACAAATTATGAGAAAATGCCTAATACTTGTCACAGGCTGACAATGTGTGATGACACTTCTCATACAGATTTGATGTACACATACATATCACCTAATTAATTCCAGCACTGAAATATCTGTACACGTCAAAATGCGTTTCAGCGTTAATAATAAAAATAATAGGGCCAGTTTACATTTTATGGGCTTGTATGTCACAACTAAAACCTAAAAATGATAACTAAGGGTGTATTACACAACAATGTACTAAAAAAATAGTTGTTGAAATGTTGTCAAAACAATCCTCATTCATAGGGATCCATGAAAGTGACTAAAAATGTTTTCACAAATTTGCATTTTTGTAGTTTACAGAGATAAAGTTATCATTTTATAAAAACTTGCACATTGAAACCTGCACTGTAAAAAGTTTTCACCAGATTTAAGTTCAGCAGCTGCCTTAAAATTTTAAGTTAAATCAGCTTAAAACTATTGTAATAAGTTAAAAGTCATTTTAACTTATTACAATAAAAATTAGTTGATTTAACTTGTGAGTTGAAATGATTTAAGTTGATTTAACTTAACATTTTAAGGCAGCTGCTAAACTTAAGTTTTTAAGTTGAAACTGGTAAAAACTTTTTTTACAGTGTGTTTTTAAAAGTTTGCATTTTTATACCCCCAAATATTTTCAGTTCCCCTTCCGGGAACTCGAGCTGTGTCTGAAAAAGCTATGGGTAACGCCATTGGCGAACCATGCTCTAAATACGTGTGCATTGTCCAATAGACAGGCGTGACGCTATAAGAGCATGTGCGCCGGCAACGGCGTCAGCTTCTTTCATTCAGCGAAGCGCTCTGTGTTGTATGTCTGTATTCCACTGTTTTTGTGCAAGTTAGCACAGCTTTCTTTTTGTGGAATATGTCTGAAAAGGTTAGGGGCAAAAGTGTTTCAAAGAGCGAGGACAGATCACGTTTTAGTCCACTCCACATAGGAGCCTGCCTTTCTTCCCTGACCTCCACTCTGAGATCTCGACATCGTGGAACAGGCCGTTCTCCTCTCGTCTGTTCGTCCCCGCCTCCGACTACTACGGCAATGTGGCGGGGCTGACAGAGAGGGGATATAAGACGATGCCCCGGGTAGAGCAGACGCTAGTCAGTTATCTGTCCCCCGGCATCATCTTTAAAGGCTCCTACATTAACCTCCAAGCCCCTTCGAACAACATCAGGACTTGTGGGTAAAGGGTACACGGCAGCAGGTCAGGCTGCCGCATGCCTGCACACCATGTCGGTGTTGCAGGCGTATCAAGCCACCCTACTGAGAGATCTGCACGCTGGCGAGGAAGTCGATGTTAACGAACTCCACCTTACCACTGATCTTGCCCTCCGCGCCACCAAGGAGACCGCCCGCAAAAAAGAAAAAAAACATTGGGCGGTCTATGGCAGCCATGGTGGCAGCAGAGAGGCATTTGTGGCTGACCCTGTCTGACATGAGAGAGAAGGACAGGGTCTTTCTCCTGGACGCCCCGCTTGCCCCTTCTGGCCTATTTGGTAGATTCTATAGATTCTGTCGTTAGCATGTACCAGGAGGCACACAAACAAGCGGCAGCGTTTCAGTGGTACCTTCCTTTCCGCATCATCATGTTCTTGACGTCACGCCCCTCTATTGGACAATGCACACGTATTCAGAGCGTGGTTCGCCAATGGCATTCCCCATAGCGTTTTCGGACACAGCGTCTCGTTCCCGCGGTGAACCATGGTTACATAAGTAACCTGAGACTTTTTTTTAGTTAAAGGAATAGTTCACCCAAAAATGAAAATGATCATATCCGAGAGCTTTTTGGTCCTAAATAGACAGCAATGCAACTGGCACGTTCAAGTCCAAGAAAGGTAGTAAGGACAACAATAAAATAGTTCATGTGACATCTGTGGTACTGCCTTAATTTTTGAAGCTATGAGAATACTTGTGCAAAGGAAACAAAAATAACGACTTTATTGAACAATTTCTTCTTTTCCGTGTCAGTCTTTGACATGAATTAATGTATGTAGAACAACATGAGGGTGAGTAATGACACAATTTAATTTTTTTTTTGGTGGACTATCCCTTTAATAACTGTCATAACATCCCCTAAATGTTACCAACTATAAATTATTTTATCCAAGCCGAAAATCACAAAAACAATTAAAATACATGAATTTACCCCATTTTATGGATTAAATAAAACACGAAGCACTGTAGAATTCTCTGCACTTAAAGTAAAAATCTGTAGCCTACATACACTCTTTAAAAAAATAAAGGTGCTTTAAAGAGTTCTTCAGAGCAATGCCATAGAAAAAAACATTTTTGGTTCCACAAAGAAACATTCAGTCAAAGGTTATTTAAAGAACCATCTTGTTATTACCATTTTATAATCTTAAGAACCTTCTTTCACCACAAAGAACCTTTTGTGAAACAGAAAGGTTCTTTAGATGTTAGAGGTTCATTATGGAACCATTTTGACAAAAAGGGTTCTTCTATGGCATCGTGAAGCACCTTTATATTTAAGAGTGTATACAGACCTTTGAAGGGCAACGTTTTATCTAAATTTTTACATTGTGATTCAACACTTAACATTCACTGGTACTTTAAGTTCACTGCATTAATAATAACAGTTGCACATGCATGTGTTTATTGGTCCATTGGGACCTTTAGTAGGCCTATGTGTGATTGATGAGATCTGGAGGGATTTCATTAATGGCGTCCACTTGGTATTGTCACATATAATAAACAACTTGATAATTAACCACCTTTGCATCTAAAGTCACTAATTGTGTTCATGTGGTACCAGGTCAATATGAGCAATACCACTAATAATACCTCTGGGATGCCAAGCTTGACTGTGAGTTGTTTTCTATTGTTTTTGAATTAAAAAAAAAAAAAGATACCGTGTTTGAATCACAATAACATTAATAACAAGAAAAGTAAGACTTTACTAATAATAGTAGGTGCACATGCTTTTTGATCATTGTGTAATGCATTTAGCAGACGAAGTTCATATACTTATGATCTCATTTGCCTGGTGTTGGCCTTGCATTACAATTATTCTTTGTCATTAATTTGTGATTTTTAAATTACTCTATTTATTAATATTGCTGCACATTGACATCAGCATTAGTAGAAGCAGTTATTTGTTTTGTATCAGATATTTGGAGATTTAAAAATTAACTAAGGTCCTAACAAACTAACACACACCCAGAATCATTAAAACATTACATTTTAGACCTTGTGGTTTAGTTATCAAAAGAGTAGATCATTATGTTGTGTTGTACTTTAGGACTCTTTTCTTCAAATATTATTTTTAGTTCAATATAATTTTAAATATCCAGTCTGAATTAGATAATGTCTGTGGAAACAGAAAAGAACATGAGACTGTTACTTTACTTAAAGGGATAGTTCACCCAAAATTCTAAATTATGTAATTAATTACTTATCCTCATGTCGTTCCAAACTCTTAAGACTTTCGTTCATTTTCAGTACACAAATTAAGATATTTTTGATGAAATCCAAGAGCTTTCTGAGCCCGCAAATAGACAGCAATGCAACTGACATGTTGAAGGCCCAGAAATGTACAAAAATACTTTATTACTATTGTAACTATTTTATTTAACAATTTCTACTCTTTAGTGTCAGCCTTCAATCGCATTCATGAGAGTTGCATTGATGTCTATGCAGAGTCAAAAAGCTCTCAGATTTCATGAAAAATATCTTAATTTGTGTTTCAAAGATGAACAAAGGTCTTTTAGGTTTGGAACGATATGAGCTTAAGAAATTAATGACAGAATTTTTAGTTGAACTGTCATTTTAAAGAAATTATGTGTCTGGCCTCTATTTCCTGTTTCCATATCAAAGGATAGAAGGATTAATAATAAGGATTATCTCAGATTTTTATTTTTGGTTTTAACATAGAAAAAAAATTGTTTCACTGTAAAGTGACAAATTAGAAAACTTAGAAAGTGAACAAAAAGAACAATCATTTTCACAATGTTTTGTGGTCTTTATGAATACACAGGACAACAAATGTAACATTACATTACATACATCTATTTTGACATTACATGCATGCTTCTCCACAAATGTCTATGTTAGTAAGATCTTGAAAACCTATTATATATTCAGAAAGTATCATAAAACTGACAGGGCCAGACTTTTGCCTAATGTTGTCATAAAATGCCATTCATGATAGCAGACATCAGTTAACACTGAAAGTTAAAGAAGGAGATCAGTTGTGGGCACAATGTTTATGAACAGCATTTTTGCCTGTTGTGATATTGTTCCCATTCATTTGTTTCAGGAGTCTGTGGATTGATTGATTATGATCTCCTGATGTTTGTCATTTTCTATATAGTCACTGGGAAACAACGAACTGTTACTGCCATTCAACATGAGCAGAAGGCTGTACAAGACATCTTGGCACAAACTGTGATATAATAATAATTTAAGCAGAGATTTTTCTGTGAAAGACTTTAAGGAAATGTTTTCGTATTTGATGGCTGTTCAGTCCATAAACGATTGGATTCATAACAGGAGGCACCAAAAAAATGAGCATCCCCATAATTTTCTGCAGATTTGCATTAACATTTGAGAACCTGTGAGACAGGACATAGAATGTCACAACAATTTCAAACATGATGAAAATAACCAGTTGAGCAACGCAGGTGTTTATGGCCTTGCTCTTTGCGTCAGACCTACTTGTAACCAAGCAGGTAATCAAAATCTTCACATAGGAAAATACTTGAATGGAAACACTAATAATCTGCATTATGGCTGTTGTAAATAAACCAAAAATGTTGTTAACTATAGTATTATCACAGGCCAGCTTAACAAGAGAAGGGTTATCACAAAACACACTCACAATATGGGATCTACATCTTGAATGCATGCCCTGCAAGGAAAACAGTGTACAAATGAACAAAAAGGCAAACCCCCACACAATAGCTATAATTGTCATAACAACTCTGGGCGTCATTAGAGCGTTATATCGCAAAGGCATACAAATGGCAATATAGCGATCAAAAGCCATGGCAGCCAGAATGAACAAAACAGCACTCCCATACATGTGGAGCAGAAAACCCTGGAGCACACAGAGGGGATAGTATGTGTTATTGGTTTCCGTCACAATGTCAGAGAGAACCTTGGGAAGCATAGAAGTGATTCCCACAAAATCATTCAGAGGGAGGCTGAACAAAATAAAGTAAATTGGCTTGTGGAGACTTCGTGTCAGAATAATGAGAAGCAACAGGGTCAGATTACAAAAAGCACCAAACACATAAATGAAGATGCCAAAAAGAAAAATGGGATATTTGGCTCCTGGAGGGATGGAAAATGGATCTAGGGTCAGCTCAAAACTGACTATGATGGATAAGTTCTCCATTGTGAAATCTACGGAAAAGAAAATATTAATATCAAATTATACAAAAATGTCTTTTTATAACATGACTTGACACAGTTAATGATTCTCACCTCATACAGTAGAAGAGACTGTGGTTTCAATGTTGGCACCAACAAAGTCAATCTTGAAGGACAGTAAAACACATTAGTGTTATATAGACAGCCATATTTCTGACATCACCCACACCTAAACCCCTCAAGACAAGAAGATCTGTGGGAAAAAGCATGAAACTGAAGGTTGAAGAGAATAGCAGGAGACTTGGGACTACATCAGTATCACAAAAACACTGAGTACCTAAAATTAAATAGTAATATCAGCCATGTTTGTACATGTTTTCTGAAATTATTTATACCCATCAGGGCAGCATAGAAACCATTGCTGTAAACAATCTCTATTAGCTAGAAAATGCAGCCCAGATGGGAACAGTTGTTAATTCGCACCTTCAGTGAATATCAAAAATGGTTTGATGTCCTGTTTTAGATACATGTCAGAGAGAATGTCATATAATTTTGTTTTTAGTGATAATGTCAGGCTCTGTCATGAAACTCTAGATGGCGGAGACTGATGGGCCGTTAAAATACACCAATTTTTAATATTAAATTTATTTAAAAAAAAAAGTGGTTTGAATGAATAAATCACTCACTCATTAAAAAACATTACTGGATGAATCAGCGTTTTTGAATGAATGACTCAATATATTCTAAATATCTCAAATATCTCAATATATTCAATGACAAATACTTTTTTAACAGTTACTTGTTTCCACCTAGTGGCGAAACAATGCAATCGCCACAAACGTTATTTGAAGCGCCAATTACTTTCAAAATATTACTGCTCTATTTTGATCTCAACCATAGACATCAATGTTTATATCCAAACTATGACCTTTAAACCCAGTATTTCTGTGATAATATGAATGACTGGGTATTTGAAAAGACTGTTTGTGAAGCTGTTTCTTACCTAAACATGATGACTGCTCTCTCTGTCAGCAGCAGTGCAAATACAGATTTGAATGTTCAGTAAGACTTTTTCAAAGGTTTAATAGACATGGGGAACCATTGTCAAATGAGATTGCGTGGCAATCTTTTAACAATCTTTAATCAGCTCTAGTATATTGGTATGACTGCTTGTGTTACATAATTAATAATAATAGTAGCCTATAGATTTAATGCGGGTGCTGTTCAGTTCACAGTCTTTATTATTATTGGTTGGCACAAGCTGATTGGTTTATGTTGCATACACAGCCAATTCACATTTCATTGGCTGGTTAGCATTTACTAGAGCATTAGCAGCATGCTTTCAGATTTCCTCTTGAACCCTCCCCCTCCCCAGCTCCACCTGTATAGATCTGCTACGGGTATTATATATGCTATTTGTGCAGCAGTAGTAGCCTATGTTATAAAGGGATAGTTCACACAATGAAAATTTTGTCATTAATTACTTACCCTCATGTCGTTCCAAACCTTCGTTCATCTTTGGAACACAAATTAAGATATTTTTGATAAAATCTGAGAGCTCTCTGACCCTCCATAGACAGCAAGATTACTACCATGGCCAAGGCACAGAAACACAGTAAGGACATCGAAAAAATAGTCCATGTGACATCAGTGGTTCAACTGTAATTTTTCGAACCTACTAGCATACTTTTTGTGTGAAAGAAAAGAAAAATAACAACTTAACATTATTGGACTGACATGAGGGTGAGTAATTAATGACAACATTTTCATTTTTTGGGGAACTATCCCTTTAAGTACTCACTGCACCATATCCACATACAGTGGGTAAGGAAAGTATTCAGACCCCCTTAAACGTTTCACTCTTTGTTATATTGCAGCCATTTGCTGAAATCATTCAAGTTCATTTTTTCCTCATTAATGTACACACAGCACCCCATATTGACAGAAAAACACAGAATTGTTGACATTTTTGCAGATTTCTTAAAAAAGAAAAACTGAAATATCACATGGTCCTAACTCAGGTGCTGTCAGTTTCTTCTGATCATCCTTGAGATGGTTCTACACCTTCATTTGAGTCCAGCTGTGTTTGATTATACTGATTGGACTTGATTAGGAAAGCCACACACCTGTCTATATAAGACCTTACAGCTCACAGTGCATGTCAGAGCAAATGAGAATCATGAGGTCAAAGGAACAGCCTGAAGAGCTCAGAAACAGAATTGTGGCAAGGCACAGATCTGGCCAAGGTTAAAAAAAAAACTCTACTGCACTTAAGGTTCCTTTTTTTTTTTTTTTTTTAAGTGGATCAGTCTGTCTGCGCAGATGATATCACTTCCTCTTTGTTTTTTGTTTTTTTTATGCGGATCATTCTGTCTGCGCTGATCACATCACTTCCGCTTTTTTTTTATTAAATAATATTTAAATGTGTCTAAGAGCACGTCTTTTTACACCAGTGTGAATGCTTGTGAGTACACCTTTGTGCACACCTGTGTGTATGAGCGCGCTTGTGTTCATAAGGTTCTTCCATGTAAATATTTAATCGTGTGTGTGGGGAACCACAGCCCCATCCCGCAAGACATGAAGCAGACATGGAGGAGATCCGGGCCCCAAACATCCGGAGGCCCCCCCGGCCACGGGAGTCCCAGGAGAACCACCGCAGAGACAACCGCGGATCCCACCCAGAAAAGGGCAGATGAAATCCCGGAGGGGGTCATCTGGCCGCCACACTGCGGAACCCCAGAGGGCCACGGCGGCAAGCCCGTTATGTGCACTTAAGGTTCCTAAGAGCACAGTGGCCTCCATAATCCTTAAATGGAAGACGTTTGGGACGACCAGAACCCTTCCTAGAGCTGGCCGTCCGACCAAACTGAGCTATTGGGGGAGAAGAGCCTTGGTGAGAGAGGTAACGAAGAACCCAAAGATCACTGTGGCTGAGCTCCAGAGATGCAGTCGGGAGATGGGAGAAAGTTGTAGAAAGTCAACCATCACTGCAACCCTCCACCAGTCGGGGCTTTATGGCAGAGTGGCCCGACGGAAGCCTCTCCTCAGTGCAAGACACATGAAAGCCCGCATGGAGTTTGCTAAAAAAAACACCTGAAGGACTCCAAGAGGGTGAGAAATAAGATTCTCTGGTCTGATGAGACCAAGATAGAACTTTTTGGCCTCAATTCTAAACGGTATGTGTGGAGAAAACCAGGCACTGCTCATCACCTGTCCAATACAGTCCCAACAGTGAAGCATGGTGGTGGCAGCATCATGCTGTGGGGGTGTTTTTCAGCTGCAGGGACAGGACGACTGGTTGCAATCGAGGGAAAGATGAATGCGGACCTCATGGGCCAAGGTTTACCTTCCAACAAGACAATGACCCTAAGCACACAGCTAAAAGAACGAAGGAATGGCTTCACAACAACTCCGTGACTGTTCTTGAATGGCCCAGCCAGAGCCCTGACTTAAACCCAATTGAGCATCTCTGGAGAGACCTAAAAATGGCTGTCCACCAACGTTTACCATCCAACCTGACAGAACTGGAGAGGATCTGCAAGGAGGAATGGCAGAGGATCCCCAAATCCAGGTGTGAAAAACTTGTTGCATCTTTCCCAAAAAGACTCATGGCTGTATTAGATCAAAAGGGTGCTTCTACTAAATACTGAGCAAATGGTCTGAATACTTAGGACCATGTGATATTTCAGTTTTTCTTTTTTAATAAATCTGCAAAAATGTATACAATTCTGTGTTTTTCTGTCAATATGGGGTGCTGTGTGTACATTAATGAGGAAAAAAAAATTAACTTCAGCAATGATTTCAGCAAATGGCTGCAATATAACAAAGAGTGAAACATTTAAGGGGGTCTGAATACTTTCCGTACCCACTGTGTATATATATTGGAAGTAGAAGGTTCCTGTACTTTGCAGCAGCAGCAGTAGCAATAATCTACAACAGCTGCTACAATTCAGCAGCGGAGCAGATCTATCGCCAATACCAAATACATTAGCACTGTCATATCCATTGCCATGCTAAAATCTTCCGAGAGTTGTCATGATAGAACTTTGGTACTTATGATACCTGATACTTATGGTCGACTGTATTTAAATCAGGGCTAGCACACATAAACAACAGCTTCATAAGCAGAATATTGTTCTTTATTGGCGTCTGTTTTTCCATGTAGAACTATATCTACGAAAACCTTTTTATTACACAAAGGTTTTTTATAGGGCAAAAGGGTTCTTTACATTATTAAAATGTTCTTTACACTATGAAAAAAAGGTTATTTTAAGAACTGTTCACAGAAAGGTTCTTTTGTCCTTTTAGAGCCTGCAGGTTGGACTCCAATCCAAGTCCTAGTGAGCCAATGGCTCTTAATATGTCCTGAGTGTGTACGCAGTCCACTTTAGCTGGGATAGTTATGGAAATTTTATATGACATTAAAAATAAAGTGATATCTGTGCTACTAGCCTAACTGCATTAATGGACATTACTCCACAACATTTATCCCTATTTTTGCTAAGAAAATAATAAAAAAAAAAGATCTACATATTTATAAGGTATCTACTTTAACTCAGTCAATACATTATATTTGAAGCTACTGCAAAAATGAATAATATTAAATACTTACCCTGGTATATATTTACTAGATCAATGGGGTTTTTTTTTTTTTTCGAATGCCAGACCATTTCATCACCTTATGTCTGATTGATGAGACCTGTGGGAGAATCAATTAATGACCTCTAGTTTTGTTTTGTAACTTATAATAAACCCTTTGATAATAAACCTCTCGTGTTTAAAGAAAAGTCGCCAGTAATCCAACACACTAACTGCAAACACTGTTGCTAATAAAACCTTAGGGATTTGTGTCAAAGAGCCTATACTTGCAAGTTTCCTCAATCATTTTTGAATTATAACCAAAACTTCTTAAACAACTAAGACTTTCTTTCCAAGGCAATTTTTATATTTTGAACTAAGACATACCATTGTCAGATCTCAGAGTTTAGTTTACAAATTTGGTTGTACTGAGAATGCATAACATGAACAAATTTAGGGAGAGTGACTAAACTGAATCTGAGTTACATATCTATAATTTACATTGAACGTCTGGTTTAATTAATATATTTCTTAGTACATTAGCACAGAGCTCCTTGACCCTGATTTGGGACTGTCATAATTCTCTAGATTTATCTTAAGGTACTATGAAAACACTGACCCTGCTGGGACTAAAGACCAGAGAGGAAACATATTAATTAAGCCTGTTAAACATTGGTCAAGGGAAAGCTGTGGTGAGTTGATTAGGACTGTAGAGACCAAGGGTCTGAATTAGGTAAGTGAATTAAGCCTTAGGTCACTTTAAATGTTGCCTCTACTGGTAGAGCCCAAAATGCATCTTTTTACATTAACACCAATTAAAAATAGCCATGTACTTTTAGGTGTCTTCCTAGTAACTGTGTAAAACAGACTTGTCCATGTTTTTCCTGTCTGCTGCAAGAAGTCATACAGAAAAACAGTTACACAATATGCATCAGATGGTTGGCTCAAAAGATGTTATTGATTATGAAGTAAAGATGGCAGCATTCAAGACATTTACCAGGCCATGTCTGCAACTGAGTTGAATAGGAATGCAAACAAATTACCCTGTCAAACTGCATTAGACTATGAGTGGAACTAATTGTTTCTCAATGTTAAAAGTCATGTGCATTTATAAGGAATGCATGTAGACCTGTCTTATTTGATAGAATTTCTGAAAAGAAAGAAATAAAGAATGAACATTCAGATCATTGTAAGTACTGTTGGGAGGATCTTAAGAGCTTTACAAGGAAAAGCAGTACATGACTTCATGAAGTCATTTTCTGTTGCATTATTTTCAGTAGGCCTCTTGGGTGTATTAGAGTCCAGGGAACACAATAATTGGCCCTCTTGGATCTCTTGACATGCATTGTTTTGTTGTTACTGTATCTGTTTGCAGCAAATTTATTGCTGTCAATTGTTCCGTATGTATGGCAAACAATTCTAACAGCCAAACAATTATGATGTAAAAACAAAAGTATGAAATTAAAATCATAATAGCAACAACACTGTGTAACATCGACCTGAAAATGTGTGCCTAGATTAAATTATTCAATATTCAAAGAATTTAAAATATTCATGACACTCATTTAGGGTGAAGCATAAAATATAAAATACAAAAAAGGTCTTATTTCATCATTTGTGGATCTAACTTTCAGCCACTTTTTTCTCAAACAAAACATACACTATATATATAAACACTATACAATGTCACAACCCTTTTGTAATGTAATAGGTGGGTTCTCTCTTATTATTCAGCGTCCTCTAGCGGTAATAGTTTGCTGTTACAAGTTAGTTTTTGGTCAGGTTACGGGTGATGTCTTGGGTTCACAGTTGTTTCTTGCTTGTTAATATAATTTTCATCAGATTTATAACGTTTGTTTTTTGTACTTTTTAGTGATTAACTTGTATAGACACTACATTCACATCATGTTGGGTACAGTTGTTAGTACAGATACATGATTCATGGACAGCTTCGTGTCAGAATTGAACAGAAATCAACATGCTTTTGTATATGCCATTCCTGTCACCCTTGTTCTCACTACTACAGGCCTGCAACTTTAAGAAACAGGTAATGGCCACTTTGTAACCCGATCAAGGCTTGAATAAATGATGGAGCCGTATCTGCATTCACTATTGCCAGGGTTGTTGCTGTTTGCATTTCCAAGGACAGAAACCAGCTGAACAAAGATAATCGAGCTGAAACACTTTTACACAGCAGACCGCTATTAATAACCCTAAGGATGAATCCTGAGTAGTAAGTAGTTATGGTTCTAAATATTGCTTGTCGACTGTATTGTGGTGCTAGTGTTTTTTTTGTTGTTTTTTTTACAAAACGTTGTGTTGCTAACGGTTGGCAGACTTTCTTCAGTTACAATGAATAGAGGCCTCAAATGTGTGCCATTATTGTTTGTATCATCAGTTGTGCCCACAATTAATAAGTAAATAAAATGCAATTTAAATTTAGCATGAATGACCAGTACAGTAACATAAAATGCTAATAGTATTATATTGTTTTTCTCAGTGACTACCTGTTCAAGTTGCTGCTGATTGGGGACTCCGGTGTGGGAAAGTCATGTTTACTTCTACGTTTTGCTGTAAGCTAAATATTTTACCCATCATTTTCTGTTTATAGGTTCTTCAGTGAATCATTTAAATCACTTGACCTAAAAATAGATTTTTTTTTCTATTATGATGTTTCAAATCCATGGCTGTTTTTTTTTTTTTTTTTTTTTTTTATCGATGTAAAACAAAATGTATTTTTTGAAAGAATCGGTTATGGAAGTGTCCACCATTATGTATTTTAAAACAAGTTGATAATTCTGTTGATGACAAACAATTATTCCAACAGGATGACACCTATACGGAGAGCTATATCAGCACAATTGGAGTAGATTTTAAAATCAGAACTATCGAAATGGAAGGGAAGACTGTTAAACTGCAGATTGTGAGTATAGATGTTACAGACATTTACAGTTGAAGTCAAAAGTTTACATACACCTTGCAGAATCTGTTTTTTTTTTTTAGTGATAGTTGTTCATGGGTCCCTTATGCTGAACAGTCAAACTAAAATCCTTCAGGTCCCACAAATTCTTTGGTTTTTCAACATTTTTGTCTATTTGAACCCTTTCCAACAATGACTGTATGACTTTGATATCCATCTTGACACACTGATGACAACTGTCAAGGGAGTCATATGCAACTGTTACAGAAGGTTCAAACACTCACTGATGCTTCAGAAAGAGACATGATGCATTAGGAGCCGGGGGGTGAAAACTTTTGAACAGAATGAATATGTGCACATTTATCTTAATTTACCTAAATATCATTTTTTTATTTGGTACTACCCTTCTGAAGCTACAGAATATACTTACATGTTTCTCAGAAGACAAAATAAATATCAATTTACTCAGATTTTCCGAAACAAAAGGTTTTCACCCCCGGCTCTTAATGCTTCATGTGGACTATATGTAACTGTCGTTTATGTGAAATATCTTATTCAGGTCAGTGCTAAATAAAAAAATAACATGCATTTTGTATAATCCCTCTTATTTTGCTAAAATAATGAACATTTTGCAGATTCTGCAAGCTGTATGTAAACTTTTGACTTCAACTATATGTACATTTACATTTATACTTAACTAGTTGGTTTGTGTCTGGGTTGCTTTTTTGGCTTAGATGAAGAATGATGTACTCACATCTTTATATTTTTTTGCAAACAACATATGTTTTGTACTTTTTTTGTAACATGTTTTTTTGTCCTGAAGTGGGATACAGCAGGGCAAGAGCGATTTCGAACAATAACATCCAGCTACTATCGAGGGGCACATGGGATTATAATAGTCTATGATGTCACTGAGCAGGTAATACTTTTAAATATTACAGTATGTTATTGCATTTGTGTTTAGAGAATGTTTTACAAAGTACTTTGACTTTACAGGAGTCGTTCAACAATGTGAAGCAGTGGTTAGAAGAAATTGATCGCTATGCTTGTGAAAATGTCTCCAAGTTGCTAGTGGGTAATAAGAGTGACCTTGCCTCAAAAAAGGTGGTAGATTTTACCACAGCAAAGGTAAGCCCTCTGCTTATGCAAACTTTGTAAACTCTGTTCTACAGGAATGGCAGATCTAAGATAATATTTGAACATTCATTTGTACTGTTTTCAGGAATTTGCTGAGTCACTCAAAATCCCATTCCTGGAGACAAGTGCCAAGAATGCAAACAACGTAGAGAAGGCATTTTTAACAATGGCCTCTGAAATCCAGAAAAGGGTCGGAACGGAGAGTGTTCAGAATGAAGCTGTTAAAATAGGATCCAAAATAAACAGTGCCCCCCTATGGCCTGGTGGAGAGAAGTCAGTAGCCGAGGAGGTCAGCTCTTGTTGTTAGTGCTTGGTATCTTTTAAATTCAGGGTAATATAAATTATTATTTTTGTTTATCATTTTATGTGTTTCTCTTTTTTCCTATTTTTCATTTCAAATGTAAAATAAGCCATTGACTTTATGTTTCCATGCTCTAATAAGTTAATGAAGATGGTACATGCCTTTGGAGATGTTTCTGTAAATCATTTTCTGATAAAGCATGCATTGTTTAGTGCTCTTTTCTCTTTTTGGTGATGGACAACCTATAAGCATACACAGCCGTTCAAAATAATTTTTAATGTTTTTGAAAGAAGTCTCTTGCGCTGCATTTTAATTTAATTAAAAAATACAGTAAAAACTGTAATATTGTGAAATATTATTAGAAAAAATATTTAAAATAGTATTTTAACATATTTTTAATTATTTTTTTTCTGGGAAGGCAAAATTAATTTTTTCAGCCATCACTCCAGTATTTATTGTCACATGATCTTTCAGAAATCATTCTAATATGCTGATTTCCACCTCAGGAACCATTTATGACTATTATCAATTTTGAAAATGTTGTGTTGCTTAATATTTTGTGGAAACCATGATATTTTTATTTTTCAGGATACATTGGTCAATAGATTTTTTGCACGGTAGCATATATATATTTCTGATACTGTATGCCCTATTTTAAAAGAAACAACACTATGAAATCGATGAGAAGTTCAGCTGAAAATATATTTACTTTTCAATTTCTCAAAAAATAAAAAGTATATATACATTAAAATGTAAACTTTTTTGAGTATCAAGCAATCTCTCACTGTGCAGTGCATATACAGAAGCATTTCCACTGCATATGAATCTAAATAAACACTCAGATCAACCTAATGGTCAAGTATTACTGTACATGTGTAGATAAAGCACTGGCATCATGCATCTTGGAGTCAAAAAGAAAATAAACAATAGATCTCATGGATCTCATTAGTGAAATAACAGTCTAGTAATAATACAATTAAGAAGATGTAATATACATTTATAATTTGATGGTCATATTCGGACATTTAGCTGAATATATAATATTCATTTTTATGACATTTCAAAAGTTTTAAAAGGTGCGTATCTTGATTTATAATCAAATCTCTGAAATCTTTTGACTTTTTAGGTCAAGCATAGGAAGAATTTGATCAAAACGCAAAATGGCATTAAACATTACAACATGACTAAACAACTCAAACTCAAAACAAGCTCAACTGACAAGATCACAACAACATATTCAATCACTACAAGGTTTCAGGCCTGTTTCACATATCCTGTGGGCTCATTTTGAGCCAAACACTCAAAATGAGTTATTGGGTTACTACAATGTAGGAAAAACACTCGTAAAAAATAGATAATGTCCCTGTAGAGAATTACCAGTATGCTTTCCTTTCACAGACAACCCTAAAACAATGCAATGCGTAATTCAAAATGCAAGTGAAAAATATCAAAAATCAATACTGAAACTTACTTCATATTAACACAGTACACTCAGCCAATTTTTTACATAATTTCTTACATTAAGTAAGATTACATTATTTCAAACAAATAGATGAATAGGTTGCTATATAATTTTTTGTTGCAAACCCTCTATTTCAAAAGATTAGTCAGTGTTTTCTGATTATTTCAGCATCTAATGCTTTTAAATTCGACTTTCAGTGCTTCGTCTTGGACGCAGAACCGCCACATGCATTGTGAAAGCTGTACTTTGTTAATATGATCAGGGTCAGTGAAACAGGCCTCAAATTTAAATTTACAATGAGCTTATGTAACAAAAGAAAATAAAAACCATCAATACACATTACAACCAGGACTTTTTGCCAGTAAATCTAGCCATGCTTGCCAATTTCAGCCTCATGCGTTCCGTCTCCTCTGGGTTCCTCTTTGAGGTGCACTCAAGAGTAGAGTCGGTCTCGAAGGAAATGGCTGGGCCGTGTGAAAGCAAAGCCGTCCCCGTCTTTTGCTCAGACAGGGTGGTTGTGGGGGACTGCAGGACCAGCCTGCTCCGCATTGAGTGTCTGAGCTGTAGGAGCAAAGGGTTGCGTTGAGAATACAGCTCCCTCTCTGGCCTGAAGCACAGAAAGCAGGCGGCACACAACATGCGGAAAATGCAGACCCAACCAAGGTAGTGAAGCTCCACAATGTTCAAAAGAAAACAACCCAGGCTGATACTAAACATAAAATTAAGGAAAATGGTCTTTTCAGTGGCTCGCGATACAAAACAGTCAGTCCGTGTTGGACAAGGGTACGTTTCGCATCTGAACAAATGAGGCACCTCAAATCCAAACAGGTAGTACTGCCCAACAAGAAACGTAATCTCTAGGACGGAGCGGATCAGGACATGAACAATATAGATGAGAAGAACCTGACTGGAGAGGGTGGTTGGATCCTTGCTGACCTCACCGAAATCATCCTCCAGGAGACTTTGCTCCACGCTTTCCTCATCCTGACCACCCCATTCTTCTCCTTGAGCTCCATATCCTTGTCTGACACTGTTCAACCGCCCAGAATAGTCTTCTACAGGGTGCCTGGCCTCTGCCTGGACCCTCTCTGTCTCTAGCTTCTCGTCTTTTGTGATTTTATGCAGCACGTAGATGATGTAGAAGATGGAAGGTGTTGAGACCAGCACAATCTGGAAGACCCAGAAGCGCAAGTGTGAGACGGGGGCGAATGTATCGTAGCAGACGTTGTTGCAGCCCGGCTGCAGTGTATTGCAGGTAAACTTGGACTGCTCATCGCTGTAAACGGCATCTCCAACCAGGGTCACCAGGAGGATGCGAAAGATCAGGAGCACTGTCAGCCAGATCTTACCGATGACCGTCGAATGATTCTGAACCTCATTTAGAAAGCGGCCCAGAATTGACCAGTCCCCCATTTTTTAGTCTTGAACAAGGAAATAGTGGAAAGGCACATTCTGTTATGCTTGTCGTCTAATATATATCATGACATTTTATTTCCTGAAAGAATAGTTTACCCATAAATGAACATTTGCTGAAAATGTACTCACTCTCAGGCCATCCGGAGTGTACACTCTTAAAAATATAGGTACTTTAAAGGGTTCTTCAAGCAATGCCATAGAAGAACCATTTTTGGTTCCACGAAGGTTCTTTAAAGAACCATCTCTTTCTTACTTTTTTTTATAACCTGAAGAACCTTCTTTCGCACAAAGAACCTTTTGTGAAACAGAAAGGTCCACTCTTAAAAATAAAGGTGCTTCACGATGCCATAGAAGAAGCTTTTTGTCTAAATGGTTGCATAAAGAACCTTTAACATCTGAAGAACCTTTCTGTTTCACAAAAGGTTCTTTGTGGTGAAAGAAGGTTCTTCAGATTATAAAAAGGCAAGAAAGAGATGGTTCTTTAAAGAACTTTTGACTGAATGGTTCTTTGTGGAACCATAAATGGTTCTTCTATGGCATCGCTGTGAAGAACCTTTTAAAGCACCTTTATTTTTAAGAGTGTTCTTCAGATGTTAAAGGTTCTTTATGGAACCATTTAGACAAAAAATGTTCTTCTATGGCATGGTGAAGCACCTTTATTCTACATCTGAACAGATTTGGAGAAATTTAACATTACTACATCTTCATTTCATCACTTGCTCAATAATGGATCCTTCTGCAGTAAATGGGTGCCGTCAGATTAAGAGTTCAAATAACCGAAATAAGCATCACAATAATTTACAACACGACTACAGCTTATCAAATAAAATCTTGTGAAGTGAAAAGCTGTACATTTGTGAAAAATCTATCATTAAGCCATTTTAACTTTAAACCATATTTAAATGGTACAATTCCTGTACTGATGAAAAAGCTCATCTATATCTTGGATGCCCTGAGGGGGAATACATTTTTAGCTAATTTTAATTTTAGGGTGAATTATTGCTTTAAGAGAGTTAAATTACTGTTTAGACTATTTAAAAACAGTATTTCAATTTGTTTCAATACAATTTCATTTTGTGATGCCAAAATGTTGATTAATGTGCATTTAACTTTTTGCATATTGCTTTATTATTTGTGTAATCTACATATACTGTAAGTAAAACTCTGACTTTTGTCAGATTTTGACTCAGGAAAATGGCCCAATTATCCCGAATCATCCCTATATCCTTCTTACAATTTAATTTGGTAGGACAACAAAATGGCTCACTGTTTCAATGAAATTGTACAGCATCATGACCATTACATTGATTAATGTAATAAAATAGACAAGAAAAACACTTACCTTTGGATAACTTGTCTATACAAATGACAAAGTGTGCAAAAAATACAATTCGCATTGCTACATTTGAAAAAAAAAAAAAAAAAAACTGTTTGTCACCAGGAAGGGACATCAGTGAGTGTGCTGGGGGAAATGGGCTGACCACAGGCATCTATCCAAACCCTCATTGTACTGTATTCAGACAAAGAGCCCCAATGTACAATGTCACAAAGATTTAAAAATACAATGGGATACAACATCTCTGAATGTCCCTGAACAGTCAAACAAATTGTTCAAGAGAACCTGCTGGAGTGGGGAAACAATGCTAATTCATGAGAGATTTTGTCCTATACCTGCTTTGAGAGTGTGAAAGTTAATGAAATTATTTTCTGCATGATAAATGGCTAAACACATACACGACAATATGAAATTAAACAACATTTAAAAAGTACTGACCCATTAAACTAATTTTTTTCTTACTGAATTATTGTCAAGCAATGTCAACATTTCACCCTTTGGGACAAAACAAGCAAAACCTTTTTTTTTTTTCAATTATTACTCAATTCAATCATGAAAAAAACTTGGTGAACTCTTTTGAATTAAGAATACTTTAAAATATAGTTTTCAAGTGCAATACAGCACTTCAAAATCATGCTGCCAAGTTGATAACTTTAAAGTTACAATATTTTATGTGAAATTAAGCAAAATCAAAGACAGCAAACAAAAGACAGACGCATTTTACAGTTAACATTTTGTACATTGTCAATGTTTTCAGTACCGCACCATCTGCCCCCGACACACAATATCCAGAGACAAATATAATTTGCACCGCCTCGACATCTGTCTTGGTTACTCCATAATCTTAATATTTTGCATTTGGTCCTGTCACTTCATGCACACCAAAACTGGATGTCTGTTTACTTTACTATTTGTTGTACTTGTGTATTTCTGTTTGTGTATAAAAACAGACTAACATATATTATGCTAATATAATGTTAATATACACTACTAGTCAAAAGTTTTTGAACAGTAAGATTTGTAATGTATTTTTAATGTTAAAGAAGTCACTTCTGCTCACCAAGCATTTACTGAACAAAATCAGTAATATTGTGAAATGTTTTTACTTTTTAAAATGACTGTTTTCTATTTGAATATATTTTGAAATGTATTTTTTTTCCTGTGATCAAAGCTAGATTTTCAGCATCATTACTACAGTCTTTAGTGTCACATGATCCATCAGAAATCATTCTAACATGTTGATTTGCTGCTTAAGAAACATTTTTTATTTTTATTTTTTTCATTAATCTTTGATGAATAGAAAGCTCTTTGATTATCAAGAAGTTATCAGGGAAAATATTAGAGAAATTAATACTTTTATTTAGCAAGGATGCTTTAAATTGATCTTAAGTGATGATAAAGACATTTATATTGTTACAAAATATTTCTATTTCAGATAAATGCTGTTCTTCTGAACTTTCTATTCATCAAAGAAACCATGAACATTCTACTAAGCTGTTTTTAATATAATAATAATAATAATAAATGTTTTTTAAGCAGCAATTCAGAATAGTAGAATGATTTGTGAAGGATAATGTTACTGGAGTAAAGATGTAAAAAATTCAGCTTTGAAATCACAGGAATAAATTACACATTCAAATAGAAAACTGTTATTTTAAATAGTAAATATGTTTCAAAATTTTACTGTTTTGCTATACTTTGGATCAAAAATAAATGCAGGCTTGGTGAACAGAAGAGACTTCAGTAAAAACATTTGGCTAAATCATCAAATCTATATATAAACCAATCAATCAATAAATATTGACATTTTTAAAATAAATGTGTCATATTTGTACATTTTCCAACAATTTAATTCAGTTGTTTATGTAGCAACTAAAATATTCATGTTCATTCAAGAATTAACGTTATCTGTTTATTAATTTCGACATCGTTGACATTCAGTTTCGTTTTGTCGCGTCAAAAGTCGTTTAATGATATAACGCATAAATGTTTGATCAAAAATAAAAAGTATCGTTGCTCTAAAGTGTGTTTGTGAGTGCATTGCTGTGATGGAGTGAGCTGGCAGAATCTCAGCAGCAGCAGCGCGTATATCAGATGAAATGGTTTGGCCCTCGGGGTTACAGGAAGTTGTAGCAGCTGCCATGTTTAGCTGCTTTGTTGTAGATTTCTTGTAGGTTTCCTGCAGATTTTTTTAAGTGTTGCAATGGAGCCGAGCTGGAGTTCATTTTTATTTCAGGTAAGCCAGCCGTTCGAAATAAATCCCAATCGCGCGGGGAAAATAGAAAATCGATCGGGACTCTTAAAAACAGCGCGAGGCGCGGAGATTTGAGCTTTAAAAGCGGGATTTTAAGGCAGTAAAAACAATGGTAGCTAAGCTAACTCACATTAGCCGCTAATGCTGCATCTCTCCCAGACTTCCAGCTGTGAACTATGAGGGAGACGTACAAGGGATTTCTTTCCCTCTTTTCCCTCTTGTTACTTCTTATTCACACTCTTTTTACATGCTTTCTGCCTTTTTTGTCTTAAGTTAAACACTTTTAGCTGACAGCTTATTGCTTAGTTTTGTGTACTCATTGATTATGTTCTGACACAATTTGGATGTTTTGACCAGACGCAACGTCCATGTCTGCGTGTGTAATAATAGAATAGTGTTTACGTGCATTTTTGGCACAGTTTTTTAATGCTTAATTTTTCTTTCCCAATCGATCAACCCAATATTCTCCTTAATTTCTTGTGTTTATTTTTATTTGTTTTTAACGCAGCTACCGTTGCTACTTTTATTGGAGGGAACATGGGGATAATGGCTGTGTTTCAAGATCTTCTCAGCTGCCTACCTAGACATTATAACCGAATAGAACATGCATATGATGGCAAAAACATTTTTTCTTTTCGGAATTTTAGACACTACCGTGATACCCCAAAATCTCACAGTCGTTAAGTTTGAAAACACTTAAATTTTGACTTATTCTCTCTCTCTCCAACCTCAAAAATGTGTTCATTTTAAAACTGCACTGTTCTGTATAGTCAGTCCATGTTCATGCTACTGACATCCATAAGATTATGCATGTATGCAAGTAAGGTGCAAATGTAGCTTTTGCACTGATGCATGAGGAATCTGTGCATATTTATGCTGAAATTAGAATACTTTGGTTATTGACAGCATGCAACTTATTTTACCTTTGATTTGATATGATCTTATACTTAACATAAACGTTACTAATATTGATAACCGGTACAGGAGTCAATGCAATTTTGTAGAGATCAACCAGGTTTTTTTTTTTTTTTTTTTTTTTTGTACAGTTATATTGATGATGATTCTTTTTGCTTATGTGTCTAACGATAATAATTAATTTGTGAAACTGATTTTTGACACAAATGGTCAGACTACATTTTTAAAAGTTATCATTTATGCAAGTTGTTTTACAGGCTTATTTGTCACTTAGAATAAATACATTAAATAAGAAAGTAACTTTACCTGTGAAAAGTGTTGTTTCCTGTGCATTCAATGCATTGCAATTTCCAGGTGCTATTCTTTAGAGATCCAATGAATGATGCAGTTTATTAGTGGAACATTTAATGGTTGCATTTATGCATTTGCCAGATGCTGAAATTATTGCATTCCTTAGGAATCAAACCAGTGACCATTGTGTTGCGAGCACTATACTCTACTGTTTGAACTACAGGACAGCTAAAGAACTAGATAAGTATAAATGATGGCTACAAAAAAAAATCAAGTGGTCAGTTATTATATGTAGTCAAGACTTGTATATTTAAGGGTTGTTGCAAACCTGTAAGACCTTTGTTAATCTTCGAAACACAAAATAGGATATTTTGGTGAAATCTAAGAGATTTCTAACCCTCCATACATAGACAGTAAAGGTACTACCACGGTCAAAGCACAGAAACATGGTAAGTATAGTCCATGTGACATCAAAAATGTTACGATTAATTTTAAAGGGGATCAAGACGCATGTGCGCATTTTCCTCTGAACGTAAACAAAGCGTGGCTCATGCATGTTCTACGTTAACCACGCTCATGTGTTGTTTACATGCAGAGGAAGGCTTGCACATGTCATGATGCTCTCCAAAATGGCGCTAGGTTGAAGTAGAGAAAATGAATTGTTGGATGTTATTTATTTATTTATTTATTTATGCACATAAAGTATTCTCATAGCTTAAAGCATAAAATTATGGTTGAACCACTGTTGTCACATGAACTATTTTGTCGATGTTCTTGGTATCTTTCTATACATTGACTGTGATAGGTCCCCTTGCTGTCTATAGAGGGTCTCGGATTTCATCAAAAATAATTTGTGTTCTGAAAATGGTCTTACAGGTTTGGAACAGCGTGAGGGTGATTAATTAATGACAAAATGTTCATTTTTGGGTGAACTAACCCTCTAAGTTCAGCATAGTCTAGTTATTATGAGTATAAGAAAGTGTCTCAAAGCTTTTTCTATTAACTTTTCTCTTGGGAGAGAAAACATTTGAAGCGCTCTATGGCTCTAGGCTTTGTTCCAGAAAAGTTTCCCAAAATGCATTTACTTGGAAATAGAAGCAGGCAGGGTCCATAATGTTGTCTGGAATTAACGTAGGCTTGTATCTTCTTCAGTGTGTGCTTCCTCATCATCAACATCACCTTAACCCTTATTTTTAATTAGACACTTACTGAAACAATTTTGCAATCAGCGCCAACATCAGATTTAGCATTTTCTGTGAGCATAGATTCATCGTTTGACACTTTCTAACTATTTTTGACCACATTATGCATGTTTGTGTTTTGAAGGATTCTCAGGAGTTTCTTCACGCTGCTTACATCCTACAACATCCAACATGCATGGTTCGTAATTCATATTTGTGACATTGGACCACAAAACCAATCTTATGTAGAACGTGCCAAAGCAATAGCCTAAAAATACATTGTATGTGTCAAAATTATCGATTTTTCTTTTATGCTAAAAATTATTAGGATGTTAAGTAAAGATCATGTTGCATGAAGATATTTTGTAAATTTCCTATTGTAAATGTATCAAAGCTTAATTTTTGTTTAGTAATATGCATTTCCAAGAACTTCATTTGGACAACTTTAAAGGCGATTTTCTGTTGTTGTTTTTTTTTTTTTGTTTTTTTTTTTTGTTTTTTTTTTTGCACCCTCCAGATATTCAAATAGTTTAAATCGTAATATTGTCCTATCCTAACAAATCATACGTCAATAGAAAGTTTGTTTATTTATTTATTTATTTATCATGACTGTGCCCCTTATGACTGGTTCTGTTTTCCAGGGTCACATTTGATTTTATGAAAGCTTTATCTCACATGCTGATCTGGATATTATCAGTAACGGATCAGAATTCAATTACCATTTAAAAGATAAACAATAAACTGTTTGTTTCTTAAAATATTCCTCAGAGTGCTTTCAAAATGCCTTATGAAGGTTATGAAATATTGACACCCCAATAAACATAGATCAGTTTTAAAACCACCAGATCACTGTTTTCCAGACATAAAACTGGTGTAAAAAAGTGCTTAATTTGTTCTGCTTGATTCCACTCATGTGATGAAGCATCTAATGAGACTACAGTCTAGCGCGTCACTCCTCATTGTTCTGCAGGCGTCGGAGGTTATTCATGTGCGAGGCATTGTCCGGCTCCCAACAGGCATCTCCTAATCCGTCTGCCGCAAACAAGAATCTGATTCACTGGCTTCTGTCTTTGGAGTAAAGGAGTTCTGCTTGCTCTTGTTCTTGCTTTTTGGGTTTTTGACAAATTACATGAGGAGATATGTTAGTATTGATGCCACAGATGTTTAATTTTGGCATTGTTATCAAGCTATTTTTTTCTACTTCACCAATAGGAACGGCTGTAATAGGCTTAAACAGGTTTAACCATGCATCTGCCATCTCCACCGATCATGGTTAAAGTTTTGAGGCTTGTGCAGCAGATCAGAGTGTCAGTTGTTATACCATATTGTGAATATCAATTGCATTTTCCATATTATGGCTGTGCACACAATGTGGATTAACCTATATACCAATAGTAAGTTTGCTTCAGATTTCATTTTGCGTTTAGTCACGCTTGTCAGATTTAGCTCTGCCTTTTAGTGTTTGTATGCACACTGCTCAACCTCCATATTATTTCTGTTGAAGTGACCTCAGCCTTCAATGCAGATTTGTATCAAAATCATCCAAGCGGCATGAAGAACAGGCCGCTGTCACTGATGTTTGCCAAACTTGAATGCGTCCTAATACAAATATACTCACAGAGCGACTGCTAACAGTCTTAGCCATACCAGCAAATAGTGCTGGGTTAACAGTATTCAAATCACTTAGCCCCCAAAGCAGCTGTGTCCTGTCTAATTGCACATTTTGTGGCGTGAGGTCACCTAATCAAGCTCACAAAGACCTCCTACGGGGCTTTTAGGTGAAAACGCAAACTGAGCGCGTCTGTTCTTACATACTTTTAGAATATGTAAGCCTGTAAGCTTTAACGTGGCATAGTGTTTCCCCAGCCGTCGTCGGAGGCAGGTCCAGTCTGTAGGTCTCTCGTTACTGTAGGCTTTACTATATTTCCTCAGTGGTGCAATTGTGTTGGTGAATGCCCACCCCCCACCCCACTAACTGGATGCCGTGACCAATGGGACAATGCAGGCAGCTGCAGAACGGGGAGCCTAATAGTCGTGTAGTCTTTCAGCTGCTCTTGTTTTAGGCCCTGCGTTATGGTTTGTACACACCCCCCACCCCCCAACCAACGACCCCACCTCTTATACGCAAGTTATGCTCTACAGACCTCCACTCAATTTTTTTTTCCCTTCTTACTGAAGTTTTTTTTTTTTTTTGACAAAATCAGACCTAATCTTGCTTTTAAAAAAAAAAAAATTGTATTTATATTTTTTAATTAAGTTAAATGATTTAATTTATTTTTGTTACAGAAGTGGAAGTAATCCAATTTGTTGTTTGTTCTTAAATTTGTAATGATGTTCTGTTGTTTTGGAGGGGGGGGGGGGGTTGTAGTTTTTATTATTTTGTAATATATTTTATTATTTTGTAATATTTCTGTAATAAATATTGGCCAACACTAAAAAAAAAAAAAAAAACAGTTTTTCTTCTCCCGTCCATTGTTTTCCATGTTTTTTATAAATTTAAACATATAAAGTAAAACACTGCCAGTCAAAAGTTTTTGAACGGTTGTTAATGGTTTTTAAAGTTGTTAATGGTCTCCTCTGCTTACCAAGCCTGCATTTACTTGATCTAAAGTAAAAAAAAAACAGTAAAATTTTGAAATATTTTTACTATTTAAAATAACTGTTTTCAATTTGAGTGTATTTTAATATGTAACTTATTCTCGTGATTTCAAAGCTGAAATTTTTAGCATCATTTACTCCAGTCACATGATCCTTCAAAAATCATTCTAATATTCTGATTTGTAAAAAAAAAAAAAATGTCATTTATCTGAAATAGACATCTTTTGTAACATTATAAAAGTCCTTTTTCTTCACTTTTGATCAAATTAAAGCATCCTTGCTAAATATAAGTATTATTTTCTATCATTTCTTTCCTTAAGAAAAGAAATAAATACAAATTGATTTACTCCAAGCTTTTGAATGTAATGGTCTATAATGTTACAAAAGCTTTTTATTTAAGATCAATTCAAATCTTTGGATCTTTCTATTTATCAAAGAATCCTGAAAAAAAAAAGTACTCTGTTTTAAATATTGGTTGTAATAATAATAATAATAATAATAAATGTTTCTGAACAGCAGATCAGCATGTTAGAATGATTTCTGAAGGATCATGTGACACTGAAGACCGGAGTAATAATGCTGAATATTGAGTTTTGATCACAGGAATAAATTACATTTTAAAATAGATTCAAATAGAAAACTGTTTTTTTAAATAGTAAAAATATTTCAAAATTTTACTGTTTTGCTGTACTTTTGATCAAATAAATGCAGGCTTGGTGAGCAGATAAGACTTTTGAAACATTAAACATCTTACTGCTCTCAAACTTTTAACTGGCAGTATATATATAAACGTGTTAAACAATGTTTAGGGGGGTTAACATAAAAAATTGACATCTTGATTTGCCATGTTTAAATATGCGAATGTAATTTAAGGGCAAGAATTTATGGAATGCATTGGATATTTTTCAGCACTTTGTCATTTTTGGTGGTTGAAAACTTACGTCTCCCCTTTACTTTCATTGTATAAGTGCCGTGTGAACATTCTGCCTTCACACTTGCTTCTTTGACCATGTAGTCTCATCATGTGTGTTTTGCAGTCGTTGTTGTGTATGACATGATGTAAGTTTAGCAGAACGTCCTCTGAGCCTGTGAGGCGAGTCACATGAGGAACCGCTTTCATTACAGGCTCAGATCATTTTACATGCAGTAGATTTATGTTTGCAGGCTGCAGGAAGCTGTCATCTTCTTGTGCAAATGCGCTGAAGTCTCTGATATGATGCACACGTCTGCACATTCACATCTTGCCCTGACGTGATCTAAAGATTCCTGTTAGTCACACAGGGATTATGTTTGCCAAGAATTACGTCTTTTTTTTTATGCATCTGCTTTTTCTCATCTTGAAGCATGTTGCTCTTTTCTTAAAGAGTTGATTGCTTTTTATGGACAGTTTCTGGCATGTTCTCTTACATCTAAATGCATTATAGTCCACATTCCTTCACGTTCTTTCTCTCCCTCGCTTTCTGTCTAGCTTTCTCACTCTCTCCAATATCTCATTAGTCATCCTGCACTTTGCTGAACAGCTGACCGTCCCCCTGCTAGGTCTCAGTCAGGGCTTCTCTTGTTTTCCAAGTTGCACAGATGCCCTGGAAATGAGTCAGTTTCTATTTTTGCTAAACATTTAACACCGTCTCTCAGCTGAGGTCGTGTCTACCTCATACTGGCCAATAGCAGCGCTGGCCCATAATATCACAGCCAGACTTTTCACAAAGCTCAGGATAGGAGTTTGCATCATGTGTTTAAAGTGAATGATACACAGTCAGGTTTTATTTTTTCAAGTTTTTCATTTATCGTTTATGGTATTTAGTATTTAAATTGAGCCTTTGCCATCAATTAATGCTTACTAAGTTTTTAAAAATACTAATCATTTTATAATCCTGTTACCTGTTAAATTTTTGGAACTCATTTTTGGTTTAGTTTACATTTTTAATATATTTAGTCAAAGTAGTATAAAACTTTAATATCATCAATGTATTAATTATCAGCCATAACATTTAAAAAAATGATAGTTAGGCTTAGCATCCTCTGTTGTTTTTAAAATACAGAAAATGATTAAGCATTTTGAGCTACCGTTCAAAAGTTTAGGGTCTGTACGTTTTAGTTTTTTTTTTTTTTTTCTTTTAATAAATAAATTAATACATTTATTCAGCAAGGAGGCATTCAATTGATCAAAATTGACTGGAAAAACATTTACAGTGTTACACATTATTTCTATTTCAAATAGTGCTGTCAAATAAAAATATGTATTATTAATATTATATATAAATATTTTTAATATATAAAGATAACATTTTTCTTAAATATATACATGCATGTGTCTGTATTTATGTGTGACCCCCGGACCACAAAACTAGTCGTAAGTAGCATGGGTATATTGTAACAATAGCCAAAATATATTGTATGGGTCAAAATTATTGATTTTTCTTTTATGCCAAAAATATATTAGGATATTGAGTAAAGATTCAATGAAGATAATTTGTATATTATATTTCCTACCATAAATATATTAAAACGTAATTTTTATTAATAAATATGCATTGCTAAGAACTTAAATTGAACAATGATTTTCTCAATATTTAGATTTTTTTTTTAACCCTTAGTTTTCAGATTTTTAAATAGTTGTATCTCTGCCAAATATTTTCCTATCCTAACAAACCATACATCAATGAAAAGGTTATTTAATGTAGGTTATTTAATGTATATGTATAATGTTATTTGTATAAATCTCAATTACAAAAAATTGAACCTTATGACTGGTTTTGTGGTCCAGGGTCACACATAATAAATATACACAGTGCATACACACACATTATGTGAACAAAACTGATTTCAAATTTATTTATCAATAAATCCTGAAAAAAGTATTGTGGTAACGAAAATATTATTTTCAAAGTTTTCAACATTGAAAATAATCCCGCAATATTACTTGAGCAACAAATCAGCATTTTACAATGATTTCTGAAGAATCATGTGACACTGAAGACTGGAGTAATGATGCTGAAATCACTTCATTTTAAAATGTTTAAGCAGAAAACATTAATTTGCAACACTTCCTCTTAAACTTACCAACCCCCGAATTTTAACAATACTGTGTTAAAACATGCTTTATGACAGTTTTCATGTCTAAAAGCTTCAAAGAAGTCTTCTTTTTCTATCCCAGCAGGCCAATGAAGCCCTCCACCACCAGCATCAAAACAGCCTGCTGCCGCTGCTCAACTCTGAGCCGCAGGATCAAAAGCCTATTCTTCCCATCCTGCACGACCAGAAACCCCCAGTCAGTGCTGCTGACCTCCTCAAAGACAACATGGGCGGCGGGACGGGCGGAGGGGGAGGAGGTGGTGGCGGCGGCGGTCAGGTGGTAATAAAGAAGGAGCCCAAATCCAAGACGCCCTTCATATGCGGCTACTGCAACAAGGCCTTTCGGGACAGTTACCACCTCCGGCGGCATGAGTCCTGTCACACGGGCATTAAGATGGTGTCACGGCCCAAGAAGACAACCACAGCGCCCACCATGGTGCCTCTCATTTCCACTGTGCCACGCGACAACAACGGCAACCCCTCTTACGTCTCTACGATGGCGGGTATCCTCACCACAGCTACCACCTCTGCATCCACAGCCGCAGGCATAATGTCGGTCCTGCCGCAGCAGCAGCCGACCGTACCCAAGAAACCGCCTAAACCGGTGAAGAAGAACCATGGCTGCGAGATGTGCGGCAAGGCCTTCCGTGATGTCTACCACCTCAACCGACACAAGCTCTCGCACTCAGACGAGAAGCCCTTTGAGTGCCCTATATGTCACCAGCGTTTCAAGAGGAAGGACCGCATGACCTACCACGTGCGCTCACACGACGGTGGCGTGCACAAGCCGTATATATGCTCCGTTTGTGGGAAAGGCTTCTCTCGGTAGGTTCAGCATGTCAAATCACATTTGTTTATAGTAGGGCTGCCCCTAATAGTCAACTAAACGTTAATCGATGAGAAAAGATTCGGCTGACCACAATTTTATTAGTTGCTTAGTAGAGCCCGACCGATAAAGGATTTTGAAGGACGATACCGATAGAAATATTTGTTGGTTTTAAAATCCGATATTCCGATATATTGGCCGATATTTTTTTTTATTTAATTTTTTTTTTTTTCAGAAACGCGCAACAAAACATTAACAGATTTCCCTAACATTAGTTATTTGTAGTTATTTATGAGTTTTAACTAACATAATATGATAATGCATTTTAAAAAGAAACTTGTTTCTTTTATTGTCACAACAGAACAGAGGAACATCAAAATATATTAAAGTTCTGATAAATAAAATGTATAAAAATAAACTTAAGATATGAAACGTAAAGTCCTTTGAACAAAAACACAGAAACAACAACAACCAAATCAAAGTTACAAGTTTTAAAAGACTTGGTAAGCTTCATAAATATAACTTTGAATAGGCCTGGAGACAAATTCTGTTAAGTTCTGATTAATAACAACAACAGCAAATATAAAGATCATCTTTGCCTTTACATTAAAGGGAGGGTTTGTTACATGCAGCCAAGAGATGAAGTAGATACCTGTCTTCCCGCGGGGGTATAAGTTACTTTTATGTGGGCTTTTGTGGGACGAAATAACATATTCCTTTTGGAGCGGGCAGGCGCAGGACTAAAACATCCGTCCCTTGCAGATCTCTAAGATAAAGTTTGCGATACCGAATAGTTTGGAAAATGCCTAATATCGACCCGCCGATATATAGGTCGGGCTCTATTGCTTAGTCGCAGAAAAAAAAAGTCTATGTGGTAATATAGTACATGGGGCAGGATATTCAAACGCTCACCTATCATTCATGAACCTCAAATATCGCTTTTCATCTGAAAAATGTATGTAGTAATTTTACATGGCCGCTAAATCTAATGTTAACCTAGAAAAAATGCGCGCTATTCAAGTGTCTGTGCGGAGTGTGGATGCTAAACATTAGAGCGCTTACTGCATGACAGATGGAGGTGCAGATGCGGTCACTTGCTCCTAAAATACAAATTTTTGGTCATACAGATAAAAGTAATACATATTTGAATCTGTAAAGACTTTACGTTTATTTGTGTGCACTCAGAATAAAAACGAAATGTTGCGTTTTTGTAAAATAATTAAAGCAAACAGGATGCACTTTCTGCCATCTGTCACTCTGAACTTTAGCGTGAAACTTCAAGTCTTCGTGTATACTTGCCTTACAGACATGAAAAAATGTATCTATAGAAAGTGAAATGTCTACTTTCAAATGAACCAATTCAAATAAAAAACACATTTTCTGAGATTATGTAATCCGTATGAAACATGCATACAGGCACATCACTACTAAGGGAGATTCATCTCTTAAGATAAAAAAAAAAAAACAATGAAAGCACTAGTTTATCAACAAATTATTAAAACGTTAATGCAGTCTCCTTGCTTTTTTTTCTCTGACATATTCATAATTATTATTATCTGCCGGTGTGCTCTGGCAAGGTTTTTTTTTTATTTTATTTTTTTTGTGCGCTTGAGCGCCTATTAGGCTATGTAGGCAATTAAAGGCTCATTAGTATGATTTATATGGTTTATTAATAAATGTACAACTAATAGTCAACTAATGCTTAAAATGAAGGACTAATAGTCGACCAGAAAAATTTTTAGTCAAGAGCAGCTCTAGATTATATGGTGCTTTATTCAATACATTTGGGGTGTCACTAATGATTATTATTATTTCAGATATTGAGTAATCGGTCGATTATTCTGACAATTATTCGAGTAATCTGAATATATATAGAATAAGAATGAGGCAATAATAATTGGTTCAAATAAAATATCAAAAGCAAGTTATCATATTTAATTGAATGGTAGTGTTTGTGAATTCACAATAGTATTATGCTTTATTATGATTTAATTTGTCTAATATATCATGCAGTTATAGAAAACGGTCTAATAATGTGTTTCATGGATTATAGTCTATGGAATGCGTCACTTGCGGTATTTAGTATTTGCATTACTTAACATGGGCAAAATGCACTCAAGGAATCATGACAGCTCTACAATACATATTGTTTTAAAGCAGCTTCACAGTAATAACAGGAAAGTGACCGAATCAATGAGGCAAACGTCTTCTAAAAGTATCTTTACAAATCCAATTTCTATCAAAAGCATCTCTAAATAAGACAACAGTGTCTTAATATGCAAACTTTGTGGGTTATTTATCCTGAAGACGTTTCATTTTCGACAGATGACAAAAGTTTAAACCCCCTCAATCCCCCAATCTGCCCAGTGTTATATTTTCTCAACCTGGCCACCATGAATGCTCTGTTTTGAAAACACACCAGTTTAGTGATTTCCTCCGCAATATTTTGCTCAAATGAAAGTACAATACAGCTTGCCTGTTTTCTTTCATGCAGTAGTTTGCAGTAATAAAGTCAAATATGAAACTATATTGTTTTACAACTGTGTTTTGATTCTGGTTGCTCAATAAATGCGTGTGACCTTAGTGCCACAGTACAAATTAATTTTTAGTTTGATTAGAAATTAACATGATTTGCAGTTGTTGCAGTTAATATTAGGAATTTTACTGGTTTGGCTTTTGAAAGCTACTTGTTGTGTCAGTTTTCATAATTTAAAGACTGTTAATTTATTTGAGACACTTAATGCGTCAGTAAACAAGATGAGGTAAAATAAGCCATGTGTGTTGATGTTCTCTTGAATTGTGCTTATGTGAAATGTAAAAAGAAATGTCTAAAATGATTATCAGTTTAACCATTATCATGCAGCCATAATAATAGCATCATGATGCAGCTCAGTTCAGTTTTGTTCTCATGCATGTACAGTGACGTCTTTTTTCATTGTATGTCATTTCCTCTCCAACAGGCCGGATCATCTTAGCTGTCATGTCAAGCACGTACACTCCACAGAGCGACCCTTTAAATGCCAAGTAACGGTAAGACTGCGCATGTCCCTCACTCTCCTGTACACTTAAACTGACTTCCTGCGTGTTTCATTGGTCTGTATCACCATTCATTCACACACTGCTTTGTCTTTCTGTCACTCTAGGCCTGCACGTCCGCCTTCGCCACCAAAGACCGCCTGCGTTCACACATGATACGGCATGAAGGCAAGGTCACCTGCAACATTTGCGGGAAGATGCTGAGTGCCGCCTACATCACCAGCCACCTCAAGACCCACGGCCAGGCCGGCTTCACCTCCCCCTGTAACAAAGGTATGCCAATTCTTCAACAGTTGATGTCCTCTGAGATGACTTTCACTTTCTTTAGAGACTTTAATTTGTCTTTAATATATATATATTTTTTTTATAAAATGTTACATATTTATAAAAAAAAAAGGAAATTTTTCACATAGAAAATTTAAACATTTATCTTTTAGAAACATTTTTCTTGAACAATGTATTTTTTTTAATTACAAGAAATTTTTATTTTTCATAAAATGTTACATTTGTACCAAAACAAATCCAAAATTTTATTTACAAAGCAAATGTAAACACATTTTTCTTTAGAAACATTTGTCTTTAACAATATTTTTTATAAAATGTTATATTTTTACAAAAATAAAAAACGTAAAGAAAATGTAAAGATTAATCTTTTAGGAACATTTTTGTTTAACAATGTATTTTTATAATTTATATTTCATAAAATGATTCATTTTTACCAAACAAAAAATTTTTACAAAAAAATCTCAAACTTTTCACATAGAAAATGTAAACATTTTAGAATCTTTTTTTCTTTGACAATGTATTTTTTTATTGCAAAAATATTTATATTTCATAAAATGTTACATTTTTACATTTTAATTACAAAGATGATGTAAACATTTTACTTTAGAAACATTTGTCTTTCACAATATTTTTAATAAAATGTTATATTTTTACAAAAAAAAATGTACAGAGAAAACTTAAAGATTTATCTTTCAGGATTTTCTTAAAATGTTTAATTTTTACCAAAAAAATCTGTTTTATTTACAAAGATTAAGATTTTCTTTTAAATGTTTACATTTTTTAGAAATGTATTTTTATAATTACTTAATTTTGTTTTTCATAGAAGTTAAATTTTTACAAAACAAAATCACTTTTTTAGGAAAAAAGTAAAAAAATATATTTTTTTTAAAAAACATTTGTCTTTAACAATATTTTTCATAAAATGTTACATTTAAAAAAAATCTAAAACATTAAATTTTTAAACTTAAAATTTAAAACAAAACATTTTCGTCATAAATGTATATTTATATATTTCGTTATTTGAAAAAATGTTTACAGATCCACAATTATATTTACAAAGAAAATATAAACATTTGTCTTTAACAATGTATTATATTTACTAGAAGTATTTATATTTTTCTTAAAAGATTAGATTTAAAAAAAAAAATTTTTTTTTTACAGGTTTTACTGATACTTGCATAAGTTTGTCAAAATCTAGTCTGCTAGATAAGCGTATGTTTTTGCGAAAGCAATGTAGAATACATCACAAACCAACTGTAAAAATCTATGTATAAGATCAATAAACAAACTATTCAGTGGCAATACAGCACAACTAGCCTGAAACTTTCACAATGACCATAGGCCATCCTTATTAATGAACCCTGCATTTTCTGTCTTGCCCATAGTGTAACCCTAGGAATCACCCCAATGTTTTATTCACTCTCTCCTTTTTCCCTTTTTCCGGTCAGACTCTAACAACGTGTGCAACTCTGCCTCAGCCACACCGGTCACCGCCTCAACTGCATCCAACTCTACGGCAATGAACCGTGGCACCATCAGCAACCCCGTCACCATCGCCGCCCAGATGAACATCACCACCAACACGGTCAACATCACCTCCCCCGTCAGCCTCCAGCACCCGGTCACCATCACTGCTCCCGTCAACATCGCCTCGGTCAACATCCCGGCCACGGCACCCATGAACATCGCCCATCCCGTCGCCATCACCTCGCCCATGTCAATGAACATCACCGGTCCGCTCAACATCGCCATGAGGCCGATGGAAAGCATGTCTTTCCTCTCGCAGGTCCTGCCTTCCACTCCACCCTGGTAGAACGCAACATCCCAGCCGCCCTCTCCTAGTAAACCTCATGTCTCCCGTTTTAGTCTTCCTCTCCAGCTGTGAGGGAAAAAAAGAGCCTGGAGGAATGGCGAGTATAGGAAAATGACAGTCCGCAAGCGGCAAGGAATCATGCGGATGTTAGCTGGCACTTTGCGTCTCCTTCGCTCAGCTGAGAGATAAGCAGATTGTCTAGAGTTTAGTGACGGACAGAAAAAATAGTTATTGCATGGAGTGGAAGACTGACATGCTGTATGTTTGGTGATTTCACTTTTCTAGTGCCAGAAAATCCTTGCCAGTCGGCTGTTTGAAGCGAAGCCCGTCGCCGCTTCGTCGTTAGTGTTAACGGTTTAAGGACTTCGGCAAATATTAACTGTGAGGATTTTATTTTTGTTACGTTAGCTTGCTTATCAGTGTTTCATAGTTTTATGCATTTTAATGAGTCACGTACAACAAAAGGGACAGTGGCTTCCATGAACGGAAGATGAGAGGGTTTTCTTTTTTTGTTTTTTGGAGACAATACTCTACAAATGAGGAAAATTTTAGAATACGTTTTTAAAAGGCCTCCTTTCGTTGTAAGCCTTTTAATCTGTAGCTGTGTTTTTATTTGTATTATTATTATAATTATTATTCTTTATAGGTAATCTTTGGAGTTGGTCATTCCTGATTGTAGAATAATTACGTTCTGTTTTCAATAGCTGGGATATTCTTCTGCTTAGTGGGGTTGAACATTTACTGTTACAATCTTGCACTGAACACGTATCTCTTTGGTGATTATTCTGACGGCAGTATTATTTTAGATCAAATGTTTTGAGTGTTCGTATAGATGCCTGGTCACCAAGTGGCCGACTACAACACTGAAAGGTCCATTTTTATTCTTAAGAGCATATAGTTTTCTAACCGTGATGTCTCTGCTCTTCTTCTTCCTTTTTCCTTAGGACCTTTTGCTCAGGAAATTTGCTGAGGGTGTCCCAACTTTGCTCCTGTAGCGGACCGAATCGCGCCTAACGCTTTCTTCCAGACCTAATTTTCTACGCAATTAACACACTAAACATAGTTCCCTTTATTGGCGAAAACTGAGACGCACCTCAGAGGTCGAGGTGCCACATACTCCTCAGCCGTTGACGCGATCGTCCGTCACAGGAGCGTAAAGTTAACCTCTGTTGCTTGTTCGTTTACCCCAGTCACAGTAAAAACCAAAACTGCCTTCAAATTTTCAGGGTATTTCATATTGCTTGGAGTAACCCTGATTCAAAATAACAGAATCGGCTTTCGCAGATATCCCCGAACTAGCTTTCCCTTTTGATTTTCCTCTCCCTGATGGATCTATAAAAGCAATATGCCTTTCTCAGTCCTCTTTTAACCGAGCCGGACAGCTGTCGAGCCCATTTTGTGATATGATATGGGGAAACCAATGCAAGGTATGTAGTCAAGGTATGCGCTTGTGTGATGTGAATGAGTCTCAAACAAAGAGTACAACCAGCTGAATGTGATCAAACTTTAATTGATGTCATAGCTACCACCGCCTGGGCGTTAATTCGCCGGAAGAGGGTTTAGTTTGTGTTAACTCGCACCCCCAGTGTTTCCCAACCAGCAAAGCATTCGTGGTCTTAAGTTAGTATTACATGGACTTCCATGTAGGGATCGCTCAATGGCTTATTTTCGTTTTCGTTTTGTTTGTTTTTTTAAATGTTGCCTTCGGTAGAGGCGGATTATTTCGACTGAGAACTGGAATTGGAGGAATGTGACTGAAAACACTACAACAACAACAAAAAAAAGCAAACGAAAGGGTTTTCAATTGTGCTTGTGATTTAAATGTATGTCCTTCCGCAATGGCGTCACTTCCGTGCCTGAACTGCATGTCTGAAAATGCCACCGTGAACCACATTTGTCTTCTCTCTGATAAGACGAGCAGTGCTCAGCGATGGAAACTGCCTGGGCGGCCAACTGCAGTTTAACTGTTTACCAAATGTGTGTGGAGATTTAGAATCTATTTTGCATATGAAATATCAAGTTGCCATGTTTGAGGAATTATGAATTTGTTATTTTTTTTAATATCCTATAAAGTATTGCTCATGAAGTTACTCCTTATGCATCAGTATCTTTTAAAGAACATTAATGGGGGGGAAAAAACGAGTGTGTTCGGTTTCGGATTGGAGAGTTTAAAATGAGTCCAGTCCTTTCATGTCCTTTGGATTAAATTGGCAAACCCATGTGAAGGCCAATGAATGTATATCTTTGTACAAAAACATTTAGCTCAGAGAACGTGGTAGTTATGATAGACACATGCAAGGAAAAACACAAGTAAAATAACCTTTTATAAGACTTTTTGTATTAGAACATTAACATTGGTAATTTTGTATATATATGAAGACTAGGCTTTTTTTGGTTAGCAGAAAGGTAAAAACATTCCTACATTTTTTTTAAATGTATGTCAAGAATAATTATGTAAACCCATTGCGCAATGTTTTATGTGCCTTTTATTTGGGTTGTCTAAATAAAAGAAAACTGTCAAGTATGATTTGCCTCATTCTTTTAGTGCTTTGCTTTGGTCAGCTAAAAAGATTTCAGATAAATGCTGTTCTTTTAAACTGTTATTTCTAGCATATTAGTATGATTTCTAAAGGATTGGGGGACACTAAAGACTGGACTTCTTTCAAAAGCATTAAAAGTTAATGAAAATGAACACAGGGCATACATTAGATTGATGTATACATGAGCTTTCATGTGTCTTGTATATCTTGAGTGATTATCAAACAGATTTAAATCTATCCATCAACATATTTGTGGATGTCACTATAAAGAATTACAAAATATAATTTTCAGATTTTGTCTGCTAATGCTATAAGCAATAATGATTATGGTGGTGGTGTATAAACTAGATTTGCACTCACATCTAAATCCAGGACACTTTTATACAAAGTGTTTATCAAAATTGAAAATTATATGCATTTAAAAACTGGACACCTAAGCACAATTTTTAAAAAATGTAAAAATGTTTATAGACTAAATTTTATTTTATTTTTTTTAATAAATTGACATTTACAAAATATATTTATATTTATTTTTAAACAGATATTTAGGCAATACATACACAGTTTTTGTAAATAATATACTTTCGTAAAATGTACAGGTAATTAATTTGCAGCTTTAAAGGTATACTTCACCCAAAAGTTAAAATTCTGTTATAATTGACTCACCCTCATGTTGTTCCAATCCTGTATGATTTTTTTTTTTTTTTTACTTCTGCTAACCACAAAAGAAGATATTTTGAAGACTGCTGGTAGCCATTGACTTCCATAGTATGAAAAACATACTATGGAATCACTGGTTACCAGCAATTTTTCAAGAGAAGTGGGAAAAATTCATACAGGTTTGGAACAATTACATTTTTTACATTTATCTTTATTTTATTCATGTATATTTTTTTAATACACTACCAGTCAAACGTTTTTGATTTTTAAGGGTTTTAAACACTGCATTAACAGTATTTGATCCAAAGTACAGCAAAAACAGTAAACATTTGAAATATTTTTACTATTTAAAATAACTGATTTATATTTGAATATATTTTAAAATGTAATTTATTCATGTGATCAAAACTAAATTTTTAGCATCATTACTCCAGTGTTCAGTGTCACATGATACTTTTTTTCAGGATTCTTTGATGAATAGAAAACTCAAAGATCAGCATTTATCTGAAATTAAAAAAAAAAATGGTAAAGAAATTATAAAAGTTAATACTTTTATTTGGCAGGGATGCTTTAAATTGATGAAAGGTGATAATAAAAGACATTTATAATGTTACAAAAGATTTATATTTCAGATTTTCTATTCATCAAAGAAACCTGAAAAAATCTACTCAACTCAACATAATAATAATAATAAATCCCTTCTGAGCAGCAAATCAGAATATTAGGATGGTTTCTAAAGAATCGTGTGACTGGAGCAATAAATCCGCTTTGAAATCACAGGAATAAATTACATTTTAAAATATTCAAATATAAAACAGTATATTTAGTTAAAATATTTCAAAATTTGACTGTTTTTGCTATACTTTGGATCAAATAAAATGCAAGCTTGGTAAGCAGAAGAGAAAAACTTTTGACGGATAGTGTACATTATTCTATTCATATTCATTTTCTCAAACATTTCCCAGCCTCCTTCATGTTTTACGTTTGTACTCAGCAGGTGTAATCCCTCTCTCTGTTCACTAGGCGGCCGTGTGGCTCTTTGTTCCCTCACACACAGATTCTGGCTGTGACAGATTTTTTCCCATCTCTTTGATTCATCCCCATACACAACAACACACAGCTAGTTCCCTTTCTGTGGGATTTCAGGCGCTGCGGCATGAACGCACCGACCGGGACCGAATCTGTGTCGATAGAGATGATGCATGCCGATGTGTACAGTCATTTAAACCCCAAGAAAATGCGCAAATAGTGTTTATTTTTAAGATAAAAGAAGACGGAACGGATTGGGAACGTGCGCTGTGGCATTCTGCTTCTGTTCACCTAGAGTAAGTAGCTTTGTTGTTTTTTTACACTGGCTTGAATTAACATTGAACTCCACGGATTGGACATAATGTTAGCGTTATAAAACATGGTATGTAGTTACTACACTGTTAAAATCGCTATGTCGATGTTTTTGTGCTTGTTTTACACGTCTTTGTTTAGAGTAGAGCTGTTTGGTTGCTGTTGTTGAGGAGTGTGTTGTAAACTGCTGCGGCCTCCCGTCTTATTTACACTTATATTGTATGTGTTTATATATTTGAAGGGTAATTTTGCAATACGCCTGTTGAAGTAAAGACTGGTTAGTCCACATCTTGGATCTGATAAGCGCTGTCCTTCTGCCATTAATCTGGCTGGTTGTGTTTTAAAAGCTAGTCAGCTGTCTAACGTTACCTAGACAGCATTTTTGTGGGCATCATAGACGCGTTCGAATCGAATTTGTTGGTCTTCTTTGGAACGTTCGATAGCGATGTCCGATTCGTTAGTTTAGAATCGTAAGTCGGATCTTTTCAGTGAATCAGTAGAACCTGGTCTGAACATTCGTTCACGAATCGGTTTGAGCGGTTCTTCAGTCAACGACGTGTTAAAGGGATAGTTCACCCAAAAATGAAAATTAGCCCATCATTTACTCATCCTCCAGGTATCCTAGGTTTATATGACTTCCTTCTTTCAGACGAATCTAATCAGAGTTACATTAAAAATTATCCTAAATTATTCTAAACTTTAGAACTTGGCATTGGCGGCTATTTCTTTATCAGTCCAAAAGAAGTCTAATAAAGCACATACTTCCATAATAAAAAGTGCCTCACACATCTCAGGGGAGCGATTAAAGGCCTCCTGTAGCGAATCAATGCATTTTTGTAGGAAAAATATCCATATTTAAAATGTAATAATCACTTTAATCTAGTTTACGCTAACTGTTGTACACGTAAGCTGTTCCATGACATAGGAAGCAAAGTTTCCTTACTTTAGCAAAGGAAAATCAGTCTCCTCTTGGCTTATATTGAAATTCTCCAGCATTTTTCTTTACAAATCCTCATTTTGTATGTTAATTCGTAACCAGTGCTGTGTTTACCTCTTTCCATTTCTTGCGGACTTGTCCGTTTCGTCCGAAAACTTGCAAAAGTTGAAATGCCTTTAATTTTCATAAAACAGATGATTTTAGAGATATGTGTAAATAAAGGTTTGCAATGTTTCATGCAAACGCACACGTTATCTATTATTTTTGGCTTTTAATATATGTTAGCCTTAAGGTTATCTATAAGCTAGTGTGCTCCAAAACAACAACATAATTTGCATTTACAAGATATAAGCATTAAAGGAAAACTCCACTTTTTTTGGAAATAGGCTCATTCTCCAACTCCCCCCGAGTTAATACGTTGAGTTTTACCGTTTTGAAATCCATTCAGCCATTCTCCTGTTCTGGCGATATCACTTTTAGCATAGCTTAGCATAGATCATTGAATCCTATTAGACCAATATCATCGCGTTCAAAAATGACCAATGAGTTTCGATATTTTTCCTATTTAAATCTTGACTCTTCTGTTGTTATATCGTGTACTAATACTGGCAGAAAATGTAAAGCTGCGATTTTCTAGGCCGAAAAGATTAGGAACTACACTCCCATTCCGGCGTAATAGTCAAGGAAGTTTGCAGGTGCAGTAATATCACGCAGCGCCTGAAATTAGTTCCCAGCTAGGTAACTTCTAATGTGACTGGCGTGATATTACTGCGCCTGCTTCGGCCATGTTACGGCAGCAAACTTCCTTGACTATTACACCAGAATGGGAGTGTAGTTCCTAATCTTATCGGCCTAGAAAATCGCAGCTTTACATTTTCCGCCGGTTTTAGTACACGATATAACAACAGAAGAGTCAAGTTTTAAATAGGACAAATATCGAAACTCGTTGGTCATTTTTGAACGCGATGCTATTGGTCTAATAGGATTCAATGATCTATGCTAAGCTATGCTAAAAGTGATATCGCCAGAACTGGAGAACGGCTGAATGGATTTCAAAACGGTAAAACTCAACGTATTAACTCGGGGGGAGTTGGAGAATGAGCCTATTTCCAAAAAAAGTGGAGTATTCCTTTAACTTACGGTCTCTCACTTCCGCTAATATGAATCAACAATTTTGATGACATTACCTTGCACTTCAGCTTCTTATCAAATTTTCTGTTCAATCAAATGCTCTCTAGAATCCGAAGCATCTAGCCCCCTACATTATAAATAAACGCTAAAGCTGCGGCTTACTTGAATGGCACGTAGTGCTCAATGTAGGTGACAGGGAACGATTCAGATGGTGTAAATATGCTTTCGATTGAGGCAAATAAGTTCTGGATCGCGTTGTCACACACAGTCTGCTCCGGACCAGAAACGAGATTGCACATATAAGTGGATAATATGAGTCGGCAAATGTTAAACACTTTTAAAACTACACAGTCTCAGCATGTATATTATCACTATTTTAATTAAGAGTTTCATATTGAATCTAGGGGTAATCTTTTAGACTATGGCTGTCAAATGTGGCTTTTCTGAGCTGCTATTGGTTATTTTAAAAAGGGGGTGGGGCTGCTTGATATGTCCCGCCTTGTTATAGAATAATGATGCGTGTTTAAAGGCACTTCAGTAGACTTTTAAGAGTATGTAACATAGAGGGTTTTGCACTAATGTCATGATTATTGGCGATACTCAGGTGTAAACAACAGCATTAATTGCACTGTTGATGTGTTATTGAATAAGTTGTTCTGCTAATTTATGCCGTCTAAACCACATAAAAAATGTGCGGAAGCTGCTAAATCATATGGAGAAGGACTTAGTAAGCAGGAAAGGGTGCAATATTTTGTCAAACTAAAGCTAAATAGGTGGTATAGATATGTACAAGCAGTATTCATTAAGATATTAGCCTAATATTTTACCTACCTGACCGGAAATGATAAGAACAAACATGAATGTTGTCAAGATACTTCCCCTGGAAATCCTGGTTTAGTTTGGCCAACCACAAATGCCTTTTGTTCCTCAGACAGTTTTTTGCACTCTTTGCCTTGATTTGTTATAACTCTTGGCAGTTTATAGTACTCCAAATATTTTTCCCGGTCTGACTGATTAGTACAGTCCAAAACACGAAAGTAATTCATCATTTTCAGCAGCAATAACTAGCAAAATATGTGTTCGGTTCAGTGACATTGTTTACATTTAATGCTGCCAATATGGCCGATTGATGGCGTGTCGTGAAATGTTATTCAGATGGTCTGAGCATAATTTGCACATACATATTAAGTTTTGGCCCTCTTTTCAGTGTGTAAACCAGACACATAATGGCTCCGTGAACGCAACAGGAGATTTTAATTGCAAATTTTTACTCATTACACTTTTACAGCTTTCTTACAACTTTACACTAAGGAACCAGTTTTAGCCCTTTTAATAAAATCTCATGATAGTGCTCAGTTAAAAAACTTCAGAGAGTAGATGTCTCTCTTTCTTTCTTGGCTGACAAGCTGTTCCAACCACCAAAATAACCATTTTGTTTGAGGCCTTCAGTTATTCCCTTAAGTTTTTAGATCTGACAAACCAGAGGTCCATTCCAGTGTGTAATAACTGCAGAAATTCATGTAGTACAAGGCATAGCATTCAAGAAGTTAAAGTAATATCTGTTGTTTTCTATTGCATTTTCACAGTTGGAATTTAAGTTTTAATCAACCAATAGCATTTTCTTGTTATTTTATATTTTTACTGAATGTACCTTGCAAGGAAACCCTACCGTCACATTTTAAGACAGAAAACAGCTGTGTTTGGCTTGTGAAGCACATTTCTGAGTTCAAAGATCTAGATGTCAGTGTTATATATGATGAAGGAGGTGGTGAAGGTCTGTCTGTTGGACAGCTGGTGCCACTCCTCTCCCCTTAACAGAGTCTTCATTTGCATATGGCCACTGACCCTGTTTTTGCTCTTCTTGAAGATGCCGGAGGGGATGATGGACTCATTGTATCCACTTACACACCTCCCATTTTGTATTGCATTATCCCATTGAAAGCTTCTAAGATGTCTCTTGATCCACCCAGGACCTCAGTGGTGATAAGCAGGATGTAGATTGACCCTTGCTTATTGTCAATGTCAATGCTCAGATTCCCTACTTGTGTTAAATGGCTTGATTGTATATTAATTAGCATTGTTAGCATATGAATAGTTTTCAGTTAGCAGGGCAGTCAGTATTGCTGTGGGATGTTGCGTATATTCAGAGAGATTCATTCCTAAATGTGTTTAGTCCCAAAAATAGCTTGCCACTGTCTAATGTGTTTAAGCCTCTGTATTTTTAAAATATGTCCCTAGGATAACAAACTCCCAAGCATCTTTATTATTATAGCAGGCGTAATGTTATCAACTATCATGAACAGATTAGTTTTGATAAGCTGAACATACAAATATCAATAAATAAATATTGGTCTGTAGTTATTAAAACTGAGGAAGAACATTTTTTATGTCTCTTCTCCACATGTATGAAACAAAAACATGCAGCAAATCATAATTGAACGTGATCAGTGTGGTCTGATTTCCAAACAAATTACGCTTAAGTGCTGATTCTTATAATAAACGGTTTTAAAAGATGAGTTTGAATCAAATGTTTTAAAAACTGGTGGTTTGAATCAAATGTTGCTGGATCCATCAGAGCAATTAATGAATCAATATCTGGTTTACTTTCTTAAATGCAAGTGCCAGTGTTGTTGTTGTTTGTGTTATTATTGATTATATGACAATATGTTGTTCAAAATGCACTTATTTATTTATTCATTTATTTATTTTATATATTTTTACATACACTAAATGTGCAGTACATTAATAAAAAAGATAAAGTATTTTGGTCATATACTATTATAAACACCTTTTGTTTCCAATTTACACTGCTATTTCAAAGTTTAGGATTAGTTTTAAAACATTTTTACAGACTTATCTTGTGGTTATTTGATTAAAAATACAGTAGATATTACAATATTATTACAATTTCAAATAACTGTTTTCGTATGTAATATATTTTCACATGCAATTTATTCCTGTTAAGGCAAAGCTGAATTTTCAGCATCATTACTCTGGTCTTTGTATGGTTTGTTTGGGTAGGACAATATTTGGCTTTTTTGAGATACAATTATTTGAAAATCTGGAATCTGAGGGTGCAAAGAAATCAAAATTTTGAGAAAATCATCTTTAGAGTTGTCCAAATGAAGTTCTTAGCATTGCATATTACTTAAAAAATTAAGTTTTGATTTATTTATGGTTGAAAATTTGCAAAATATCTTCATGGAACATGATTTTTACTTAATATACTAATAATTTTTGTCATAAAAGAAAATAATTTTGACCCATTCAATGTATTGTTGGCTATTGCTACTAATATACCCATGTTACTTATGACTTGTTTTGTGGTCCAGGGTCACAAATGTCTTTACTGTCACTTTTAATCAATTGAATGCATCATTGCATTTACAATATGTTTATGTATTTGATTAGATAGTGGCTGTTTAAAAGTGCTACTGTACTTTCAGTGGCTGTCCCTAGCAAATGTTTTGTGTGTTGGGCTTTCCCAGGGGACGGTGGCAGACTTTTGTTCCTTCTGTGGCAGATGGCCCAGAAAAGGTCTGTTAAGATCATCACTATCGTTATTGGGTTTATGGCGTTGAGCCTCAACAGATGCACTCGGGGGGGCCGACACTCTAAAGACCATCATCCGGCAGCGGGACAGTGGACAAGCTGGGGGTGTCATAGTCAAATCAGCCTTTTTCTTTAGACCTTCCTGTTTCAGAAACCCCAGTTCCCTCATGTTGACTATGGCTTTGGAACCAGGTCAGAGAAAAAGAGGAAGAAAGAGGAGGAAGAGGAGGGGGCTTGTCAAGCCCTTACGCTATTTGGTTCAGTGCCTGCCTGACTGATTTCTGCTCATTCATCTGACCCAGAGTCATAAATGACAGTGCTTTTCCACAGAAATACCGTGGATATGTCCTCCACATACAAGCCTTCTCTAGTTGTGCTTGTAGAAACAGCAATGAATCAAACCCGAAGTGTTTTGTGTCCCTATTCAAGTGATTTCGCCAATGAATGGCTCCGTGGCATCCATCCAGTCAGTGATGCATTCAGATAGACGCACATCCCATTACAGATAGCGCTGAGCTACTCTCTTACACCATGAATTATTCTACTTTTGCAGACTTCACACTTCCCTCATTCAGAAACACGTACGAGCAGAAGCAGCCAGACGTCACAGACGGCGTAATTGATAGTGCCTCTGTCTAAGGTCTGTTTTGCAATTAGTTTTGCTCTTGTCCATCTGCCAAGGTGTTAGAGCTGACTGGCTCACTCGAGAACGCGTGGAGGCTTTCCAGTTTCTCCCCCCGTGGGTCCGTTCTGTTCATCTGCTTGCCGAACAGCCATATTTGTGCTTCTGACTGCTCCGTTTGTCTTTTTTGATTCGGGATATAATCACAAGACCTAATATTGTTATTGTCTATTTGTTAACTTAATTTTCGTCTGTTTATGCCAGATTGATTTTGTACCCTGCAAACGTTGTCTTTAATCTGCGTTTGACAGTTTGAAGCCGGGCGGCGTCGAAGGAACCAAACGGCCTGATATTTGAGCATCCAGATTTAGCATTCTTTTGATCATGGCACACACTGCTTGGAAAAAATCTTCTGTCAACAAACCCATGTTTTTTGTTTTTTTCCTTCCTCTCTTCACTCTTGGTGAAAGAGCGTTTCTCTCACTTCTCACTTCTGTTTTTTGTCCTGATTTGCTAGCCTGTTTGTTTTTTTCTTTTAGAGCTCGTGCTGATTTTGCCAGATAGTTTCCCATTTGAAAAGTGGCTTGGTCTCTTTGGGCGTCTTTGGGTTCTGCATTTTTGGAGCGGTTTTAAACCGTACTCTCACACTCTTTTATTGCAGCACTTTGACGTTATTAGAGCTTTGTTAAATATTGATCACAGCGCACACTTGAGGAATCATTACATGAAAGCTTCCATGCCAATAATGTGTTTTATTCTCCTTTGAAGTTCTTCTGCCTTACAGCGTTTGGCGGTCTGTCAGATTTAGCGTTATTAATGCAAAGTGAAACCTATTTTGGAAAAAATAGCTTCTTGATAACGCCTGGACAAGGCCTGTGAAAACACAACCTGCAGGCTTTAATTGGCCTTTATCGGCTGTCAAAACAAGTTGAGTGCAACCAGTTTAGTGCTTGCAATCAGGAGAGCTGGAGTCACTGTGACAGGGCCGTGGTGAACTAATGTGGGTCAACACCCAAAACGTCCCATTGTTTCCTTGACTTATCATTGCCTTAGAATGTGCCTGTTGTGTATGTGGGGAATTTCTACTTTGTAAGTAGCCAGTTTTAGCAAATTCTACATTTACGTTTATTTCCTTTCAGTTTTTAGATTCTTACTGCATAATTAATTGGTTAGATGTCTATATCCCTGTTTCTACGTTTTATTACAGTGGTGGCCAAAATTATTAGAACATTAGTATTTTCAGCAGGTAAAAATTGTTTAAAGTCAGTTATTTTTATATTTTGCTGTAATGTGTCTGTAGGAAATATCATTTTACAGTTCCAAACATAAATTTTGCCATTAATTGTAATAATCCAGTGTGATTTTGGTATGCATAAGGAGTCTGACAACAGCCAGTGCTCCACACAGATATCCGATCTCATCATCGTCCAGTTTGTCTGGAATGACATGAAGAAACAGAAACAAACTGAGACAGACTAAATCCAGAAGAACGATGGCAACGTCTCCAAGATGCTTCCAAAACCTACCTGCAAAGCTGCAGTACTGTTAAAAGTTTTAGGCACTTGTGTGTAAAAAAAGCTGTAAAATGAGGATGCTGTCAAAAATAATGTCATAAATAGATTTTCTTTATCAATTAACTTCTATTAGCTAAATTATATCAACATCTGGTGTGACCATCCTTTGCGTTTAAAGCAGTTTTTTGTCCTAGGTACATTTGCGTTTTTCGGGAAGCTTTGCAGGTAGGTTTCTGGAAGCATCTTGGAAATGTTGCCACAGTTCTTCTGGATTTAGTCTGTCTCAGTTTGTTTCTGTTTCTTCATGTCATTCCAGACTGGATGATGATGAGATCAGATCTCTGTGTGGAACACTAGCTCCTTGTGCAAACAAAAATCTCACTATTACAAATAATGGCAAAATAAATGTTTGGAAATGTAATTGATATTTCTTACTGACACACTACAGTAAAATATAGAAATAACTGACTTAAAACCATTTTTAGCTGGTGAAAATACTAGTGTTCTAATCATTTTGGCCACCGATGTATTTACTGACCCACAAGAAATCTGCAAAAAAAACTTGGATTTGGAATGGAATGACCGTTATTCACAAATCTCTGAAAAATCCCCTGCCTCATGCTCTTTTATCAAATATTTTGGTTAGAGATGCACCGATTGCAATTTTCTTGGCCGATTCCGATTCCGATTTTTCAGTAAGTGTGACCTGCCGATTCCGATTTTTGCCGATTCCGATTTTATTTTTTTAAGAACTGTAATGAAAGCATAGGCCTATACAGAAATATTTTCTTTAATTAAATTTATTTTATAATAAAATAAATTTTTAAACATTATAGGATCTTCTTACAACAAAATAACTTTAACAACAAAATAAAGTGCTTTGTGCCTTCGAAAAAGGTATAAAATTAGTTCCTGTAACTAACATAGTATAGTTATACTAACAAAAATCTTTTCCTCAATGTATTTTTTTTTATTTTATAATAAAAGAAATGTATAAACATTACAGCATCTTCTCATATTAAAATAACTTTAACAAAATAAAGTGCTCTGAGCCTTGAAAACATTAGAAATAAAATATAAGTAACAAAGCAGGCATACAAAAATCTACTTTTCTTCAATGAATTTTATATGGATTTTTTTTTTTTAACATTAATTACAGGATCATCTCACAACAATAACTTTAAAAACAAAACGTGCAATGTGTCTTCAAACAGGTAGAAATAACAATGCTAGTAATAAATGCTATTACTTTAGCATTAATGGCAAATTTTCCTTGATAAAGAGAAGCATTTCTGCCTTGTCACCAGTTAATCCAGCGGTACTACACTTCGGAACATTCATTCACATATTTGCGCAACGCCACCACATACAGCGTCTTCACACACAGATGAAACTTACTAGAGAAGTGTAACATAAATGCATCTGTAAATAAATACAAATTAAATTCACGTCGCACACGCTTTAATTACCTTCAAATGGAACATATATGCTCGCTTCGAACTATTAGTATGTGAAGAGGCTGTATGCGGAGGCGCAGCGCAAATATGTGAATGAATGAAAGTGTAGTAAACGTCAACGGATTTCCCCTGCTCAGGGAGTAGGGAGCAATGAACAATCGGAACACAGTTCATTCACGGAGCTTACTTCTAACTAGGGGTGTAAATCGGAGCCTTCAAGACGATTCGATACGATACCGATTTCTTAAGCCAACGATTCGATTATTTTCGATACTTCAGAATTCCCTGCGATTCGATCCGATTCGATTCAATACTAGATATTTTTACATGATATCTATTAAGTTTCAAATAAATCAACAAAAATAGTAAATAATTTGCCTTTTATTGAGAATACAGAAACAGTATTCTATTCACATAATGTGTATGTTACACTAAAGCAGTTGTGCTCAATGCACTGCAAATAGAACAGCAAATATAAGTTACTGCATCTACAAAGTGCAATCAGATAAATTGTAATAATAATAATAAAAAAAAACTTATAGTGCAGGTCTACTATGGTCAATTAGCCTATTCACCGTTTTAAAAAAGTTTCTTTCATACAAAATTGGTTACATTTTGAAAATACAATTTGCATCTTATTAAGAGGTAATGGTCACACATCCTCTGCAGTAGATGAACTGCAAATAGAATACTACTCCACAAAATCAGTTCAAAATCATCGATCTTGAAAGTCAGACAACAATGTGAGGTCTGTGAACATGAACAACATCATAGATGGACTGACTGTGAAACGAAAGTAACGCGTGTGAAGAAGAAGACAGTGAGGTTAGTGCCACCCGCAGCTTAGGAGTAGGTAGTACGCTTACATCGGAGCCATAGACAGTAAAAGAAAGGTCGGAAAAGATTCTAAAAATAGACAAGTGAACAAACAGGCGGCAAAATAAACACATTAATCGATATTCTTGCGGACGAATCGATGCATTGAATCGGCGGCTGCATAATCGATGCATCGATACGAATCGATTAATATTTACACCCCTACTTCTAACGAGTGGGTTATCTGAATCAGGTGTGTTAACTAACAGAGACATGCAAAATATGCAGAGCGGGGGCGCGATCTACCACATGTCCAGCCAAGCTAAACAAGCGCGTGGTTCGTGGTTGTTCCCTCACGTTGTATTTTGGCCTTATAAATGTTACAAACTGCGATCTTTGTGTCATCTTCACTCACACCAAAGACATGTTTACACGCGACTGTGACGTAATTGCATGCGCCGCTGGCAATAAAAGGATCGGCTAGGAATCGGCAAGAGGAGAAATTGACCGGCCGGTCACCGATCCGGGCCGTTCATGCGAAAATCGGCCGATTCCGATCACTAGCCGATCAATCGGTGCATCTCTAATTTTGGCTAATTTGATGATTTTCAGTGACATTAGTAATTAATTTTAAATTATTTATATTGTTTCAAACTGTGGTGACTTTTTTTTTTTTGTGGATGGAGCTTATCTGGTGGCAGAAAATGACAAGTAGCAGTCATGAAATAAAAGAATAAATTTGAGTTTATATTTCAAAATTCTGACATTATTCTCACAATTCCGAGATTACATCTCACATCTCAACTTGTCATTCTTTTCCCCTCGGTTCAGATTCATAGTTATATCCCACACTTCTGGGTTTTTTTTTTTGTTGCTATTGTTGAGTTAATTGGAGTTACAAAGTCCGAACTACAAGATATAAAGTTGTATTTAGGAATAAAAAAAGTCAAAATTGTGTAAATGTAAAATGTTGCATGTTTAAATAGTATTTCATGCTGTGACTATAATACAATATGTCCTCTATGAACTGCATATGTGAATATTATGTGGACAAATGTTTTAAAGCAAATTTCGGTTTTAAAAACCGAGTAATCATAGATGTCTACATTTAGCTTCAAAATGCGTTTTTGACGACAGTATTCTATAAAAACGATTTGCATTCTGATTCTGACATCCAAAGGCACAACAATACATTTCTTCTCTTCTTCCAAGAATTTTACCCATTTCCCTCCACTTGTTACCATTGTTTTTCTGCCACCACAATGCGCGCTCAGCTGTCATAACAGTGACGTCTACTCTAATTTGGTCTGTAGAAACAGAGTTATATTTAACCATGGTATTAAGCTATGCATGATTGTCTTGTACTGTTGTTGAATTTTCATTTTTATTTGCATCCAATCTCAAAATCAGTGCTTTGCTGTCAATTTAGCATTATAATGAGGCGAAATATATAATAATATTAGTAAATGCACTATTTTTTTTTAAGTTTCTGCTCTAGTTCACACAAAAATTAAAATTCTGTCATTAATTACTCACCCTAATGTCGTTACAAATCCGTAAGACCTTCGGAACATAGATTACGCAAAAAGTATTCTCGTACCTTCAGAAAATTACGGATGAACCACATGGACTATTTTATTTATGTCACTGCCTTTCTAGGTCTTCAACATGGTAGTTGCGTTGTTGTCGGAAAGGTCAGAAAGCTCTTGGATTTCATCAAAAATATCTTATTTTGTGTTCTGAAGATGAACAATGCTCTTACAGGTTTGAAATGACAAGAGAGTGTGTAATTAATGACAGAATTTTTATTTTCGTGTGAACTAACCCTTTAAATTTTCTTTTATTGATATAGTCTGGGTGCCAGCATTGTGTGTAAATCCATTCCACTGAATTGTGCAGACTGTCTCACCAACAAAAAACGGAAGTACACTTGAACACTTAAGAATACTCTTAAAATCAAGTAGGCCATTTATGATGCCTCAACTACATCTGAGAACAAGCACTGTTTGGTTTTTACAAGGACAGGACATCAGTTTAATTCGTTCTTATGCCCATCAAGACCTGCCCACTTTAATCCATCTCTGTCTAACTGATAAGACGGAACATGGCTGAATAATGCATGTGAAAGTGGACATCTCACATCCATGTACTCTCCGAGCAGATGATGGTGTTCAGACTTTTCTAAATGGAGTTTTTACAGCACTACAGCATCTGGATATCCACTGGCCTGCAGCCAGCTTCCAGGCAGGATATGATGTGTTTCTTTTCCCATAATTTACATCATGTGTTGGACCTGGAAACCCTCTGCGTGCCATGTGAGTTATTGACCAACCTGGATGAGTTTGCTAAATCCTTGGTTCAAGAGTTCATGACTGCTGCAGTTGGCAGTTGTTTTCTTATTCTGTCACGGGCATCCATACTAGCTTTCTTGTCAGATCCAGTTACATTAATCTATCCGGTTATAGCTAGGGCTGGGTTGGTGTATTGAATTTTTGTGATGTATTCAATATTAGATTGCATTATTATTGCATTGAGCTTTTTTCGACCTGTTTATAAGGCCTGTTTGTGTCTGTTTTCAGGAAAATTATAGTTCTTTAACATCTTTGAATTGAACTTCATAATGAAAAATGCCAGTATAGTTTTGAAGAACTAATTTCTTTGAATTCAGTTTAAACTCTTTATTTCTATGAATCAGAAATTGTTTTAGTAATAAACTGGCGTCATTGAAAATGTTCACAGTTTCACTGTGGCAATTTAAAATATTTTAGTATAACAAGTAGATACTTTTTGTACTTTTTCTCCTCTAAGAAATCATATATAATGTTTATATACTACCATTTGTTTTTAAGAAATTAATACTTTTATTTACCATGGCTGGAATAAATTGATCAAAAGTCAGTAAATACAATGTTACAATGTTACAGATTTAAAATATTTATTTAAAATACAATGTTCTATTTTAAATAAATGCTGTTCTTTCCATCATAAACAACACCTACTGTTTTCAACATCGATAATAAGAAACGTTATTTGAGCATCAAATCAAAAAGTCATCAAACCTTTAAATGTATTGTAATAGTACATTGATAAAATTATTATCTTTCCATTTTTTGATAACCACAGTTTCATTCAGCTATATGACTGCTGTACAGCATGAAGCAGATTGGATTGTGGTCAAAGGACTTGGCTAGAAGTTTCTAGAAGTTACATATTAGCTAGTAAGAATAAGCAACCAAACTGCCCAAAGTCCCATTACCTTTGCTTGTTTGTAAAACATCCCACTAGTCATAATTCCTAGGCAGGAAACAGAATAGATTTATGAAGCACATTTAGCCTGAATGGTTTACATCTGCTCTGAATTTTTTTTGTCATTACATTGGCTGTGGAGACAGTGAGTTGGTTTTCTGGAGGAGTAAAATCTGGCTCCCATTAGTAAATATAGAAGGTTCTCGGTTACACATCATAGTCATGTGAAAAATAGCTCTGTGGAATGTACGGCCTTGGCTTTGTGCAGTCCGTGCCAACCCTTAAAGCACACATACATATACAGTATACTTGCACTGCCAACTCATCTGTGCTGTGTTCATCTTCAGTTCAAAGCTCTTTGATATGGAGTGTTAGTGATGGATCAGACGGGCACTTCACAACAGGAAGTGAGAGTCTCAAGCAGGAAGGCTAAGTGGAAAGTGGTATGTTCAGAATTTCAGCTGATGATAAGCTTGTCTATATATTGACTATAACTCTTTGTACCTTGTCTGCATCAAACTCCAGATACTTACATCCCTGCATTCAAAATAGTTTACTAGACTTCTGATTCGTTCACAATCATTACATTATCGAATATAATCTTTGCACTAAACATGCTACAAGTTTCTGGGACTTGTAAAGGCTTTGTTATGGAGCATCCTGTTCCCCATTTCCTGTCTCCAGGGATCCCTGATGGGAGTTGAAATAATACAGAAAGAATTCCATACTGAAATACTTCACCAGACCATGAGCAGCTTTGCACTAAATATAGTATTGCTTTTGAGGAGGAACTATTTACAGGCTGAGTGTTTTATAGACCATAAATTCGTTTAAAAGGGAATGTTTTTTTAATTATTATTAATACTCTTTATTACCCTGGAAATCCAGAGATCTCGCGAGAGCACAATTTGAATTGTCTCTGCAAGACACTCTGGCATCGAGCAATGATGCAGGTTACTGCAATATGTAAGCAATTGTGGGAACCAATCAAATCTGTGTATCTGATGTAGGCGGGCCAGAGGCGAGCTAAGCTGATGATGACAGCACTGCGACGTACGAATCATATAGTAAACTTTGAAAGATCGCTGTCGCTACAGATGAACAACAAGTTGTTTGAAACGGCTTTGGCCGCTACAATGAACGAGTTAGACTTGGCTTTCCATATAAAAGAGGAACAGAAAACCGAAAACTCGAATCGTTCCTTTGCAAGAAGGACGTTTTTGCTGTTTTGCCGACTGGATACGGCAAGAGTTTAATCTATCAGTTCACGCTTACATATAATTAGCCGGAGAATAGTAGTGCATGTTTGGCGTGCTGTCCGGTGAAGGGCTCCGAGCTCGGGAGTGGCCCGAACCCAGAGTACGTTACCCTCCCCAATAGAAGTAGCGAGAACTCGGAGTGATGAGATGGGGTGGTGGAGGTTTACTGATAAACCATCGAGTGAATTGAGGTGAGTCAGCTGTATTTAAACCTATGGCGCTGACTGACTTGTGATGTTTACGCTATGCATCTGACGCGCTTCTCCCGAACTTTGTTAATGAAACATCATTTAGCTCTGCTGGTAGCTAAGCGTGTATTGTTGTGATTGGTCGTGGAGTTATCCAATTGCGTGCAGTTAGAGTTTCAAATGCATGCTTGGTGCCGCCCCTCGAGTTAGGCAGTTTTCATTGCTCGATCCCAGACCCATAATCTTAATAGATTAGGGTCTGGATTTTTCCAGGCTAACTCTTTATCGTAATTGCTATGTAAACTCAGTTTCTTTATAGTTAAATACACTACAGTTTAAAAGTTTGGGGGTGGTAAGAAATTTTAATAATTTTTTATTAGAAGTCTCCTATGCTCAGCAAGGCTGGATTTATTTGAAAATGAATACGATAAAACGGCAATATTGTGAAATATTATTCCAATTTAAAAACTTATTTGTATTTTATTTATATTTTAAAATGTAATTTATTCATGTGATGCGATGCTGAATTTTAAATGCTAGAAAATTTGAACTTTTCTTTTAAATTTCTTTTATAAAGAACATTTATATAATTTATACTACAGATAGTCCACAAGAGAAAATAATAGTTGAATTTATAAAAATGACCCTGCTTTTCTTTAGAACAAATCCTTCAGGTGCCACAGATTCTTTTGGTTTTTCAGCATTTTTGTGTATTTGAATTGAAACCTTTTCAACAATCACTGTATGATTTTGAGATCCATCTTTTCACACTGAGGACAACTGAGGGAAACATGTAAGTATCTTCTGTAGCTTCTAAAAGGCAGTACTAAAGGTAATGGAAAAAATATGATATTTAGTCAAAATAAGAAAAATATACACATCTTTATTCCGTTCAAAAGTTTACACCCCTGGCTCTTAATTCATCGTGTTTCTGTAATGGTTGCATGTGAGTCTCTCAGTTGCCCTCATTGTGAAAAGATGGATCTCAAAATTATACAGTCATTGTTGAAAAAGGTTCAAATACACAAAAATGCTGAAAAACTAAAGAATTTGTGGGACCTGAAGGATTTTTTAAACTGCAGGCAGTTTAACTGTTTAGGACAAAAAAGGGACTCGTGAACATCTATAAAAAAAAAAACAAAAAAAAAAAACACATGGATCATTCAGGTAACAACACAGTATTAAGAATCAAGTGTATGTAAACTTTTGAACGGGGTCATTTTTCTCTTGTGGACTATACTGTATGTAAACGTCTTTTATGTGACTTTGTATTCAGGTCAGTACTAAAAAAAAATACCATGCAATTTGTAAGATCCCTCTTATTTTGCTAAAATAATTAACATTTTGCAGATTCTGCAAGGTGTATGTATGTAAACTTTTGACTTCAACTGTATTTAGAAAATGCTCTTCTCTAGTTTTTCTAGCTGACTAATGGGGGTTGTAGTCAGTGAATTTGTTTTGTTCTGAGATAAATGTGACGTTACGTGGCATTGTTTACAAGCTGTTATATTCATATTACGTGAGACAGGATGCGGGTTTCGATAAGTTGTACTTTTTCTTTTAACATACCTTTGGATGTTTTTTCATGTTTATTTTGTGCTAAAAAACAGTATTAAAGTGGGCGAGATAATCAGTTCTGGCGCTTCTCTTGAACTTAGGTGCTACAGCGATCTGTCACTTAACATTAAACACCGCCAAAACAGCATTTATTGTTTGAATACTGTAATAAAATGGACAGATTTTGAAATCTGACACTGTTTCATATCAAAAGTAACAAAGCACAAAGCTTATTGCGATTTATTGGATGGAATGTGTGCTACAATGTTCTGTTCATGGCCAGAACCTAATCGAGTCTTTAAAAATAAGAAATAGATTTTTTTTACCCAGCCCAAATGTTCAGTATTTATTTTAAAAATCTAATTTTAGGAAACCCCCAAATAAGCACGTTTTAAGGAATATCAACAACTCATAAACGTATCCTAGACCAAGGATTTTCCAGAAATCTCAGTTCTCCTCGGCTTATTTTTCTGAGTTGCCATTGCTCCTAGCCAAATAGGTCATACTCTTAGAAAACCACTCTTGTTTCGGTGACCTTTGTTGTGCGTCGTCAAGGCATCGCGGCGTCTAAGCCGAATGACTAAGTAGATGCAAAATAGGCGCTTAGTTCAGTAGGGAACTAAAACAATACCTTTTCACTCCAAACACAATCCTCAAGCCACTGAAACTGGCCACGAGAGGAATTTTTCCTTAAGCATTAAACAGTGCTCCCCGCTCTCTTGCCGGCATCCCTGCAGGCGTGCTTACGCTCTCATATCAGTGCACGGCGAAGCATCCTGTTTACATCACAAAATGTCTCCATGCCAACGAGAGGCTGGTGAGGGGTGCTGGGTCCTGGCAGTGCCATGTGGGCTTGGCTCGGGCTCGGCTGTGTGCATTGTTTCACCGAAGCAGGGATTTCTCTGCCCTGTACTGAGAGGAGAGAGAAAGGGAGGGTGGAAGTGGGGCAACTAAGGAGGCAAGCGTATGAGATCCCAGAACATCACAGCAAAGTTGCAGCCGTGCTCTGCAGGCTCGTGCATTTTTAGCATTCCTGTTTTGCATCGTAACCAAAAGCAGATATATGGAAATCTTTGGACTAGTAAATGTGGACTGAGGCCTGAGGATGGTCAGGATTTGTATCATGTAGCCCAAAAAAAAGGTAAATGAATGTATTTTTATTTTAAATTAACATTTGCTATTTGACAATAGTTTTTTCTGTAAAACAAAAAAACAAAAACATTTTATTTAAACCTATAAATAAAGTTTTTAAATGATGAAAAATGTTAAATGTGTAGTATGCAAGCCGATCTCATGGCAAATCGTACGTATTTTGACAATAGTTTTTTCTGTAAAACAAAAAAACAAAAACATTTTATTTAAACCTATAAATAAAGTTTTTAAATGATGAAAAATGTTAAATGTGTAGTATGCAAGCCGATCTCATGGCAAATCGTACGTGGTGATGAACAAGAAAAGTGAAGTTGGACATCTCCCATGGCATGCATAGTCACCAGATCTGAATATTATTGTGCCACTTTGGGGTGTTTTGGAGGAACGAGTCAGATAACATTTTCCTACACCAGTATCATGTAGTGACCTGACCCCTGATCTGCAAGAGGAGAATGGCTCAAAATGCCTTTGGCAACTGTGCAGGACTTGTATATGACAATTCCAAAGACGAAATGCTCTATTGGCCACAAAAGGAGGCCCAACACCATACTAACTGTGGTCTAAAACCAGGTGTTTCAGTTTCATTGTCCAACCCCTGTATATATATTAGGGGTGGGCATAGATTAATTTTTTTAATCTAGATTAATCTAGATTAAATCTTGGAATTAATCTAGATTAATCTAGATTAAAATGGCTAATTTGAATTCTGCTAAAGGCATTCAGAATATGTGTGCTACCCAAATAATGACTTAAAGTCTTTGAGAATGGATCATAAAGCTCATAAAGCTGTTCTATGATAATTTGTTGATGAAAATAAATTATGTTCAATTAGATGTACTTGTGTTTACTAACTAACTAACAATGAAATTATTTTTTCTACCTATTAGATTGTGTGTTTTTTTTACGTCAACACCTACCCAGCCCATTACATGTTACACCGTACTTTTATTTTGACAGGTTGCCGTGAAGTTTCTGTGTCATACAGTATGATATGATGCTAGTTTTCTCAAATGAAACGGTAAAAGTGACACTCACAGCAGTTTGGGAGATTGAGTTTATCTGTTCATGTGAGATGAAAATGCCAAAAATTACCGGGAGCGTCACGTGTGTTTCAGTATGCGTGTAGTAAAAGCTCGTCTCCGCAATGCATACATACAGCTAGGCAAACGGAACATATCGGATTCATATTAAAACGGTCTTTTTGCATTTCAGGTTTCACATACACTAGTCCATATCGCGATTTGAATTAAGTGACTGACCAACATTTGATTTATGAATCCAAAAAACGACGAATTTACGTGGCATTTTGCTATAGTAGATTCGGTTTTTATGAATGGAGGACGACGCGATCCCGTCTGTGTTTTGGCGGAGGAGACTTAAACGCGCGACCATATTCTATAGTCTTCGGTATACATCCGCGTTAAACTATCAAGGTGAAAGTCATCATAGCTTGCGTAGTTTAGACCCAGCTCCCAACCCAAATTTGAGAATAGATTAACGGCGATATTTTTTTTATCGCGCGATAAGAGTTTCACGTTAACGCAGCACGTTAACGCCGATAACGGCCCACCACTAATATATATATATATATATATATATATATATATATATATAGCAAATATTGCAAAACATTTTATAAAATACAAAAAATCAATCATTGTTTAATACATTCATAAAATAGATAAATAAAATCTATCGATTTATAAATATTTGTTTCTATATAATATTTATTTTATTTTATTTCATACCATTTTCAGTATGTTTAATTATTCAAATTTACCATTCTTTGCTCAGAAAAACTATATAATTGACATTGTCCCAGTCAACCAGTTTTCAAAACAAGTATTTTGGTTTCTTGTCTCCATTTCGATCTCATATAATTAAATAATTGCAATACAAGTCAATATTTCATGTCTATTTACTTGTTTGTTTTTTAGGTGGCCCTAGTAGTGAGAAGGATAATGAACAGTCAGTATTGTTTACTTAGGCTATAGGATAAGTAACAAAGTAACTTAGTAGTTGCGGTTTCTTCATGATTCCAACCACTATATCGTCTCACGCTGTGGTTTCGTAGACACTGACTAGTGCTAATCCGGCCTGGCTTTACTGTGTTTTGGGGTGGTGAGCTCGGCATGACTTTTTCTTAAGCTCTCTGCTTTATGCAAGCTATCTCTTACTGGCATGGTGATAATTTAGCTAATCTTTCCTTGCTGCTGTTCCTCCAAGCTGGTGCTGTTACTGAAGCTGAACTGATGTTATGTGATAACGTATGCCCTGTGGGACCAATGTGGAAGAGTTTGGGCCAGATGATAGAACTGTCACATGAACTACTGGATTGTCACTGAATACTACATTTATTGATCATGTGTATTTTTATACCTTGCAGTTGTAAACGTCTGTTGAATATGTATGTTAGCAAATAAGGTCACAGGATGTAGCTGGCTAATATAGATACAAGTAGTATACACTACCATTTAAAAGTAACAAAAAAATCATTTAAAAAAAAACCTAAAAGGAAAAGGTATCACTGTTTCCACAAATGTTAGGCAGCACAACTGTTTTCAACATGGAAAATAATTATAATAATGATGTTTCTTGAGCAACAAATCAGCATATTAGAATGATTTCTGAAGGATCTTGTGAGACTGAAAACTAGAGTAATGGCTGGTGAAAATTTGGCTTGGCATTTATATAAAATAAAGCATTTTCAGTTACATTAGGGGTTGACAGATTTTTGGCATTGCCGATATTAAGAATTTTTATATCAGTAAATATCAAATATCAATAGCAAATATCAGTCATTTTCAAAACCGATTTGCAGTTAAAATAATTTACAATTTTGACATAACCGGCGATGATATTGAGCATTTTTATTGTGATCGTTATTGATAATTTCTTTTAAACAAATTTGCTGATAAAATAATTACATTATTGGCGCTGATATAAAGTATTTTTATGGTTATCTGTCGGTTTTTAAAAAAATAATAATAATTCATTATCGGTCTAGATGATTATCTGCACAGATATTAAGCATTTTTTAATAGTTGTCGTATCTGTCATTGTCAAAACCGATTTGCAGATTAAAATAATTGATTATAGTTGATTATCGGCGCTGATATTAAGCATTTTTTGGATATCATATCGGTCATTTTCCAATAAAATAATGTGAAATTATGACATTATTGGCCTGATTATCGGCACTGATATTAAGCATTTTATGGTTATCGGTATCAGTCATTTTCAAAACCAATTTACAGATAAAATAATTAAAAATGTTGACATTATCGGCCTGGCCAATTATAGGTGCTAATATAAAGCATTTTTATGGTTACCATATCGGTCATTTTCAAAACTGTTTTGCAAATAAAATAAATATAAATTGTGACATTATCAACCTGGTTGATTATCGGCACTGATATTAAGCATTTTTTTGGATTTCGTATCGGTCCTTTTTAAAAACCAATTTGACATTTGTCAAATTATGACATTGAGTTTTTCCCCGATTAAAATAATTAAACATTTTGAAATTATCAGCCTGGCCAATTATTGGTGCTGATATTAAGCATTTTTATGGTTATTGTATTGGTCATTTTCTAAACTGATTTGCCTAAAATAATTTAAAATTTGGCCTGGCCGATTGTCTATGCTGATATTAAGCATTTTTATGGTTATCATATCTGTCATTTTGAAAACCGATTTGCCGATTAAATAAATAGAAATTTTGACATTATCGGCCTGGCCAATTATATGTGCTAATATAAAGCATTTTTATGGTTACCATATCGGTCATTTTCAAAACTGTTTATAAATAAATAAATATATAGAAATTTTGACATTATCGGCCTGGCCAATTATAGGTGCTAATATAAAGCATTTTTATGGTTACCATATCGGTCATTTTCAAAACTGTTTATAAATAAATAAATAAATAGAAATTTTGACATTATCGGCCTGGCCAATTATAGGTGCTAATATGAAGCATTTTTATGGTTACCATATCGGTCATTTTCAAAACTGTTTTGCAAATAAAATAAATATAAATTGTGACATGTCGATTATCAGCACTAACATTTTGACATTGTCAGCCTGATCAATTATTGCCGCTGATATTAAGAATTTTTATGGTTATCTTATCGGTCATTGTTAAAACAGATTTGCTGATGAAATAATTGTACATTTTTTACATAAATTTTTATTGTTGCCCTAGAAAATATATATTGGTTCAAAATATCGGTTATCGGTATACTTAATCTGTAATAATCGGCATCAGCCCTGAAAAATGCATATCGGTTGACCCCCTACGTTGTAAAAAAATAAATAAATACAATTTGAGGTGGGGCAAGTACAAATTATACCTACTGGCCTTAATCTTGAATTTAATATAATGATCCTTTTCCATGTGTAGTATTTGGATACCCTTTCTGTCATCCAGCTCTTGGATTTCTTACCCTTGTATTTATTTCCTAACCTAGAATTTGACTCCACTCACTAGCTGTTTTTTTTTCCCCGTCTGCTTATTTCTGCCTGTGTCATTATATCTGCGGATGTCATTATATCCGTCTCTTAGGGACAGATGACTTTGTAGCAACGTGTGTGGACTAAATACAGGCTGGTTAGTCTTCAGAACAAGCCAATGAGTTCAGACCATTAAACAGTTGATGTTTGGCAGTCAAAGGTTTTTATAATGAACAGTATGGTTTCAAACCCTGTCTTGTCTGTGTATTTGTTTTCAGTTCGAGCAGAGCTAATGGGGATATCGCACAGTCGGACACAAAGCTAGAGCGCTCAAGACCAGACCGTCTACTTCCCTCGTGTCGGCGACTCCATACTGTCGTGTTGGATGCAGCTTAACAAGCAGAAGAAGAGAAAAAAAGGATTTCTCTCACTCCAGTGGACTAGATTGTATTCGGAATGATGAAAAAGTGAACTTGAATAGCTCCAGAAACCAAAGATACACGTAAGACTGAGATATATTTTGTGGGAGACTTCAGGTGGAAGTAGACGCCAACGTTTTCCGCGTGGCGTCTTTGGTCAGGTAAGAAAACCGGTCTTCCTGGAGGATGACCAGCCTTTTCCGACGCAGCAACAGTAATGGAGGGTCTCGGGGTGGCGGGGGCTCGGCTGCAGGTGAGCTCAACAACTCCAGGCCCAACCGGCAAGTTCGAAGGCTGGAGTTCAACCAGGCCATGGAGGACTTTAAAACCATGTTCCCTAGCATGGACTATGAGGTGATCGAGTGCGTACTGCGCTCCAATAATGGGGCTGTGGATGCCACCATCGACCAACTCCTGCAGATGAGCATTGATGGACAAGGCTCAGATGACAGTTCGGATTCAGATGACAGCATCCCACCAGAGGTCAGTGTCTTTTAAAGTATCTGTTGCAACACGTATTGCCTATATTATCACAAGTGGTCCATATGGCTTACGCTCTTTATTATTGTTTATTATATAGGTCCTTTAAAGTCATACATTAGTTTTTTGCATCAGAAGCAGACTGAGTTTAAAGCTAAGTTTTGTTGCATTCTCCCCACCTTTTTATTTTAAGCAGGGTGTTGTAATCAATATGTTTCTTACCCACAATCCTCTTACACCTGACTGCTCTGATAAGAAAGTGTGTCAGTATTGGGCCCCGAGATGGATCTGAGACACATTACTGTCTGTCTGTCTGTGTTTCTGTAACTGTCTGCTTCATGGCCCAGTGGAGATGCTCTGCCATTAGACTTCGATGCGATCCTAAGTGAAGCATAAACTGCAGTGCATTTTGTTTATACGTTCTGCTGTGGTTCTTTGCTTTTAAGGACATTCCCCACTGGTGTATTTTTTTCTCTTGCATTATTTATGATCTTATGTTTAGATGGGGATGTGTTGAAACAGTGTGTGCTGTACTGCGTATGCTGTTAGTATAAAAATCACAGCAAACATTGACCTAAAAAAAATGAATAGCTGATACTGATACCAGTCTAATATATAGCCTACATTTATTTTAATTTAGTCATTTAATTTAATATTGTTTAAATAAATATATTTAATTGAATTCAAATATTAACCAATTAATTAAAACAATGGCTTTTAAAGACAATGCATTTTAGTTTTAATATTAACTTAATAAAATCTTAAAACAATATGTACACTTGCAAAATATTGACCAATGAAAAAACAGTAAAAAAAGTACAATTACTATTTTATTTATAAATACACAATTAAATTAAAAGACTGCTTTTTAATGCTATTTATTTCATGTATAATGTTTATTTTAGTGTCAGATTGGATATTTTGGCTCAACTGTTTATATGAAAATCACAACACATTTATCTGAGATGCAATAAAAATAAAGAAAAAAAATATTATTCATTACATTGTGTACAGAAGATCCATTATAATTTATTGAATTGTCATGATACTAGAATTTCACTAGCTAATGCTTACAGCAGTAATTTATTTGAATCTAATTGAATTATGAACAAATTATATTAAAGCAATGTCTTCTAGATTTTGAGCATAGATTTGTCTAGTTTATTTAATTATCAGCTTACCAAAGAACCAATATTGTTTACATCCTTCCTACCATTAATGGGTTTATTAGCTGGCCAGCATTAAAGAAATGAATGTGTCTGTGCAACAGAAATATAATTTGTGACCTTGGGCCACAAAACCAGTCTTATGTTGCACGGGTATATTTGTAGTAATTGCCAAGAATACATTGTAAGGGGTCAAAATAATTAATTTTTCTTTTATGCCAAAAATCATTAGGATATTAAGCGTAGATTATGTTCCATGAAGATATTTTGTAAGTTTCCCACTGTAAATATATCAAAACTTAATTTTTGATTTGTAATATGCATTGCTAGAGACTTTATTTGGGCAACTTTAAGAAGATTTTCTCAATATTTAGTTTTTTTGCACCCTCAGACTTCAGATTTTCAAAATGTTGCATCTCGTCCAAACATCAATGGAAAGCTTATTTATTCAGCTTTAATGTGATTGTATACATCTCAATTTAAAAAAATTGACCCTTAAGACTGGTTTTGTGGTTCAGGGTCACATTTGGCATTTTTTTCGCAATAAAAGTTTCATGTTGTTGCTAACAAATAGTTTTTTCTTGTGCTTTTATCAGATTCTTGAGCGGACCCTCGAGCCAGACAGCTCAGACGAAGAGCCGCCCCCTGTCTACTCTCCACCAACATATGACATGCACATATATGACAGGAAATACCCGGATGCTCCTCCTGTTCCTCCACCCAGGTTATAAATAGCACTTTGATGTTCTCTACTTGTCTTTCTTTCCAGTTTCCACAAAATTTTTAATTAATTACTAAAACATAGAAACATCTTAGAGACATGTAATGGGGTCATTGTGGGTCTCAGGCTCCTTGTTCATTTTAGTCACACTTTTATAAATGCTTCCCCCTGGTGTTCATTGACCAAGCTGCAATTCTTGTTGATCCCTGTGTGTGTGGTTTAATAGACAACATGCATGTCATTCCATTTGTCCACGGATGTTAATACCCATAAATGTACAAACGTTAAAAAGGTTAGACCCATCTGTAATTCAATTATGTGTAATCTGAAATCTGATCTGTAATTGTATTACAACTCTAATGTGAGTGTTGAGAGCTGGCATTGAAACAAGTGTCAGTGACACTGGCCTCTGTTATCTTTCAGATTTGAGGCCCAACCTCCCCCTGGACACAGACAAGTGCAAGGTTACAAAAACTGGAACCCACCGTTACTTGGCAATCTGCCTGACGACTTTCTACGAATCCTGCCTCAACAGTTGGACAGTATACAGGTGGGCATTTATCATGTGATGTAAAAGTGGTTCAATTCTGTAAAACAGCTATTTATTTATTTTAGATATTAAGTAACATTTTGTTAAAAAATATAGAAATTGATACTTTTATTCATTAAGGATGCATTAAAATTTAATTAAAAAAGTGACCATCGATACATTTAAAGTGTTAAAAAATATTTATACTTCAGATATATTGTTATTTTGAACTGTCTGTTTATCAGAGTTCAATCCTGTAAAAAAAAAAGGCAACTTAAGCTTTTTTTTTTTTCAACATAATAGTAAGTGATTTCTGAACGATCATGACATTGAAGACTGGAGTACTGACTGGTGAAAATTCAACTTTGTCATCACAGCAATAAATTACAGTGTGAAATACATTCAAGGATTAGTTTTAATCAATTTCTTCATAATTTACTCACCCCCATGTCTTTTTAGTCTTTTGTCGAAAAAAAAGTTTTTTTAAGGAAAATATTCCAGGATTTTTTTTTTTCCATATAGTGGACTTCAATAGAGGCTATCGGGTTGAATGTCTAAATTGCGGTTTCAATGCAGCTTTAAAGGGCTCTACATGATTCCAGCTGAGGAATAAGGGTCTTGTCTAGCGAAACGATCTGTCATTTTCTAAAAAAATTATTTAAAATGTTTAATTTTTAACCACAAATGCTCGTGTTGCACTAGCTCGACGTCAAACATTAAGTAATCACGCACGCAGAAGTACCAACCACCTTTCAGAAAATCGAAAGCCTTTTACAGAAAAAGGTAAAAACACTAAGTCTGCCGATTTTGGAGTTGGTTATTGCCAACCGAAGTACAAGAACTAACCACCTGTGACTTTTCCAATGTGATTACGTAGCACGAAAAGCCGTGCATGTGCATCGCACAGGTAGTAAAAAGAGCATTTGTGGTTAAAAAGTATGTAAAGTTTTTTTTTTTTTAAGAAAATGATCGTTTCGCTAGATAAGACCCTTATTCTTCAGCTGGGACCGTGTAGAGCTCTTTGAAGCTGCACTGAAAATGCAATATGGTCCTTCAACCCGTTGATCCCCATTGAAGTCCAATATATGGAGAAAAATCCTGGAATGTTTTCCTCAAAAACCTTCATTTCTTTTCAACTGAAGAAAGAAAGACATGAACATCTTGGATGACGTTGGGGTTGAGTAAATTATCAGAATATTTTAATTTTGGAAGTGAACTAATCCTTTAAAATAGAAAACAGTTATTTTAACTTGTAATAATATTTAACAATATTACTGTTTTTACTGTATTATATTTGAAAAAAATGAAGCCTTGGTGAGCATAAGAGACTTCTTTCAAAAACATTAACACTTGTTTAAGGGTTAAAATGGATCTGTATTCTCAGTTATCTCAAACTCTTGAGTCCATGTGGCCTCTGGGCTTGATGTCAAAAACTAGTTCATGCTTGAATTTTGGCCTTGATTTTGCTCCAGCTCTTTTTTCTTTTTCAATGATATTACTGAATCGTTAATAGTTCGGTGAATTCCAGGAGTTTGATCATTAAAATATGCTAAAGCAATACTGAAGTGCAGTTGGCTGTTGTGCCATATCATGCTTTCTGAATGACTAAATGAACTATAATGGTGTCTTAGTTATATTGTACATATATAGTCATCCTGCATTTGATGATCATTGATGCATAAAGCATTGAATTTGGTATTTAAGGCTACGTGTCATTTATCATGTTAAAATTCTCACTTTAACTTTATGTAATTTTAGTAATATTAATCTTGTCTCAACATGTATGGATCAAATTTCATCTAAAAAGTTAAACAGAAAAATAATAAAACAAAGCCTGTTTTAAAGGGATAGTTCACCCAAAAATGAAAGTTCTGTCAAAAATTGCTCATCCTCATGTCGTTCCATACCTGTAAGACCTTTGTTCATTTTTGGAGCACAAATAAAGATATTTTTTAAGAATTCCATGAGCTTTCTGACCCTGCATAGACAGCAATGAAACCGAAATGTTTTATGGCTAAAAATCTGGACTGGGCAAACATGGCCCGCATGGCAGAGTTCCAAGACGAAAACCGCTGCTGAGCAAAAAGAACATAAAGGCTCGTCTCAGTTTTGCCAGAAAGCATCTTGATGATCCCCAAGATTTTTGGGAAAAATCTATAGACAATGAACTAAGAGATGGGCGTTCTACATCAAGTATTTTCATAGCTTCATAACATTAAGGTTGAACCACTGATTTTAACAATGTCCTTACTACCTTTCTGGGCCTTGAACATGTCAGTTGCATTGCTGTTGATGCAGAATCAGCATCGACAGCTTAATTCATATTGATAATTTAAGAAATGTAAAAAAATAAATCTGTCCCAATTCAAAAAAATAAAATAATGGGCATCATCTACTATATACAAAATCTTTTTTTTATTTGGATTTGTAGTTGAAATATTCTTTAAATATTCATTCAGATGTTAATATAAAATAGTTAAAATGTATATATTAAAATATTTTGTTTATGATAGGATGAAACTGTTAGTTGGAGAACTGGATTTTTTTAAAAACAAAATTAACCTCATTGCAGTAGACAGTTTTCTTAAATGTTTTAATGTTTGTTTATGTTATTCTGACTGTGGGAACTATGTTCATGAGAACAAGTTTAATTTTCTTCCACATCGCTCTACCCTTCTGCAGGGTTCTCAGAGTAGCATCTCCCAGCCCTCTTCTTCCTCCTCCTCCTCAGCACCCCAGAAGGTTCCCGCTGTGGCAGCCGCCACAGGAACAGGCGGCGCGTCAGAGCAGGAACGCAAACTAAAGCAATATTTGGAGGATGAGCGTATTGCACTCTTCCTGCAGAACGAGGAGTTCATGAAGGAGCTGCAAAGGAACCGAGAGTTCCTCATTGCGCTAGAAAGAGGTAGGAAGACACTCGCCCACACGCTAAACGGGACAATGAGCGGTTTCTGGCATACTCCACTTCCCCTCCTTTCACAGTTCCACCTACACAAATCCTGAAGAGTCAATTCTTATGCTAATTTACTCAACCTGGCTGTGAACGTTGGCGCTGACAGTTTCGGTTTCTCTCCAAGGCCATTAACAGTGTCGATTTCTCACAGCGAGGTTACGCTATGATTTGCCATACACATTTGTGCTTTTACACTTAAACAGTCCTCGTTGGATGATCTCATATCCTCATTGAATGTTGAACCTCAAGGCCTAGTTTTACTTCCATAACACCTGCCTTCTATGTTGTAGATCGATTGAAATACGAGTCAAAGAAATCCAAATCCAGTCATTCATCAGCTAGCATGGAGAACTCCACAGGTAGATATCATTCACCTGAATGTGTCAGTGCATATTTGTGTATGTGAGCATGTATGTCACACTGTGTCTGTGTGTATATGCATAATTGTATATTTTCAAAACCTCCAATCCTTTAGCCTGACAAGCCAGACCCACATAAATGTAGGGTCTGGGCACTCTCCATAGACAGAGCTCAACCAGAGGGGTGGGATAAACGGTTGTCTTTCAAACTCCCTCTCCACGCAATAGGATAGCGCTACAACCAATCAGAGCAACGAAGAAGGTGACGTACTACGTAGTCAGAGCGACGGAAAAGCGAGTTCCTTGCATGTGTGTTGTGGAAAAGCTTAACTTCAAGTCTTTCAGAGTGGCGGCCAAAGCCGATTTGAAAGAACGTTGTTCGCTAGCAGCAGCCATCGCTCTATCTCTCACGCGTAATTCACGGAACCAGAGAATGTCTGACGCCTGTTTCACACATACTCCGTCTACAGTGCGTCTGCAGTCCGTGTGCGTTATGTATGCGGTGCAAAAGCAGCACGGACTCGTTTTGCTTTCACACAGCGTCCGTAACTGATCCGCGGCTCTTTACCACAAACACAACATTTATCCGTTATTTTGATTTAAAATCCAAACATGCTTTTTCAGCATTGTGATCCTCTTTTATCACAGTACACTAATACAATAATACTAGACATATTCACGTTTAAACTCAGTAAATATAAACAACGTATTATTCATCCATTCATCCTCAATAGAGCCATCGCTCTATTTCTCACACATAATTCACAGAACCAGAGAATGTCTGATGGAACTTATGGTCGCACGTCAGTCGTTATCATGTTAAACCCGCCCACCGACTCGTGATTGGCCCGGTCGATTTTGGATTTTTAGAAATCTCAAGTGAACGGAGAGTAACTAGACTGCCCTTAGAAGCAAATGTAATTTGCTGCCGCTAGGGGCGCGTCTAGATTCTAGGCTACCAATCCTTAGTATTTAACCCTATAAAGCCTGATATATATATTTGTAGGATATAGGAGAATATAGAGCTCTACACTGAAAGAAGCTGTTTGAGCTCTAACACTGAAGGAGGATAAAGCATCAGTTTTCCAAACTGAGCAAAAATATAAAACTTGGTGCAGATGCTGATATTTATATAGAAGCCTGTTTCCGCCACTGAATAAAAAATAAAAAAAGGTAATTGTGACTTTTTTTCTCAGAATTGTGTCATATAAACTTGCAATTCTGAATTTTTATCTCAGAACTGTGAGATATAAACGCACAATTGCGAGTTATAATATCAGAATTGCTGGATATAAAGTCCGAATTGCGGGATATAAACACAATTGCGAAAAATAAAGTCAGAATTGCAAGATATAAACTCGCAATTCTGACTTTTTTTTTTCTCGCAATTGCGAGTTTGTATCTCGCAATTCAGGCTTTTTTGAAAATGTGAGATATAAATTCGCAATTGCGAGTTATAAAGTCCAGTTCTGTGGAGAAAAAAAAGACTGATATGTACACAATTGCGAGTTTATATTTCACAAGTCTGACTTAACACAATTGCGAGTTTAAATCACACAATTCTGACTTAATTTCTCAGATTTGCGAGTTTATATCTCGGAATTCTGACTTTATAACTCACAATTGCGAGTTATAAAGTCAGAATTGCAGGTTATAAACTCACAATTGTTAGAAATAAAGACAGAATTGTGTGATTTAAGCTCACGATTGCGAGTTAAGTCAGAATTGGGAAATATAAACTCGCAATTTTTTGTATCTTGCAATTCTGACTTTTTTTTCTTGCAATTGCGAGTTTGTATCTTGCAATTCTCTTTTTTTTTGAAAGTGTGAGACAAACTCTCAATTGCAAGTTATAAAGTCCAGTTCTGAGGAGAAAAAAAGACTGATATGTACACAAAATTGCGAGTTTATTTTTCACAATCCTGACTTAACTCGCAATTGCGAGTTTAAATCACAAAATTCTGACTTTATAACTCACAATTGCGAGTTTATATCTTGCAATTCTCTTTTTTTGAAAGTGTGAGACAAACTCTCAATTGCGAGTTATAAAGTCCAGTTCTGAGGAGAAAAAAAAGACTGATATGTTCACAGAATTGCTAGTTTATATCTCGGAATTCTGACTTTATAACTCACAATTGCGAGTTTATATCATGCAATTCTGACTTTGTAACTCACAATTGCGTGATATAAAAGTCGCAATAACCTTTAAACCTTAAATTTTTTATTCAGTGGCGGAAACGGGCTTCCATATATTTATATGTTCAGAAACTCCTGAAAATTCTGATAGTTTGCTATAGATGTCAAGATGCTTTACTTTTTTCCTTAAAACACAGGTGACCATTATGCTTCCGGGTCTGTAGAGGCCTGCACAGGCGTTTCAGATGACGCTTTGTTCAGAGACAAGCTAAAGCACATGGGGAAATGTAAGGGAAATTAAAAGTTCATTGGACAATAATTGTGTATTCAGGATTTTACTTTAGGATTTTATAGGGCGTTAACTTTTCTATTCATTCTCATCTGCAGCAACCAGAAAGAAGCTGTTTGAAATTGCCAGAGGCTTCTCAGAGAAGACAAAGCGGAGGAAGTCTAAACGAAAAACACTGCTACGGCATCATTCGTATCTTTTCAAACGTGTCCGATAAACATTAGCCAAATAATTCAGTACAGTATAATAAGTAATGTGAAATCAGAATTTTTAGAGCAAGCATGAAATGGAAATTAGGACACAGATGAGGAAGCTAAAGAATGTGAAATACTTAGACGTATAGGGATAGTTATGATGCTGTGTTTTTACTCAGTAGCTCCCCAGTTTATGTTCAGATGGTTGAGAATTCCCTAGCAAATGTTATTTATGATTCTTGGCACAGTAACTTCGGTTCAGTTCAGTTGAGTAAATTTAGTGTCGACTGTTTACTTTGACTGCGTTTTCTCAGATTGGGCACTGCCAACTCCACTGCCAACCTCCTAGATGATGTGGAAGGAAACCCATGTGGTAAGACTTTCTCTCCAATTTTCCAAGCCATTTTTTCTGTACATTTCTGTACATATTTGCTTGGGTAGAGTTCATTGCTGAGATTGCTGAAATATTAATGTTTTCAGCTATAAACTCTACAAACGTAATCAATATTTTATTTATACAATCATTAATACTTTAAGAAATCATACAGTGGAAATCAAAATCAGAGAACAACCTAGAATTTCCTAAACTTCAAGGTCACTGTTTGGTCCTATTTGAAGTTATCCCAACAGGAGTAAAAGGGCAGTTTTTTAAGCATATTTCAGAAATTAATTGTATTCTGAAGCACAGTAAATGAGAAATAAAGAACTCTTATTTTAGAGAACACTTACAAACTCCAGTTATTGGTGGTAATCTGGCTCTTTGACTGGTGCTAATTTCCTATTTAACTGGCAGCATTCCTCCAATTTTCACTGAGATTGTAAGATGGCAGGCCGTTCTAAGGTGACTAAAACCCTGCAGCAGGAGGTTGTCCAGATAAAGGCCAAAATAGTTTTTTTTTGGTCAAGTTGTGACAGTTCTGTTTTTACTTTATTATGGTGTATGGAGTGTAGATTGATGTGGGGAAAAAAGTCCTTTAAAGCAGTTTAACGTAAGACTGCAACATAACAAAATGTGAAAAAAATGAAGGGGTATGAATACTTTCGCAAGGCACTGTATGTATGTATTTTCTTTAATAATTGAATAAGGTGATATTTTGAATTCAGTTAATTTTGCACCACTACTTTAGAGTTTAATTTTGGATGTTGGTGTGTCCTTCCAGATGAAGAAAGTCAGCATAGACGATTGGCTACACAGGAAGAGGAGGAGCCACATAAGGAACCGCTATCATGGTGAGTATCTCATGCAGTGAGAGAAACCACTTTCCTATTGAATCCTTTGTATCCTGTATTTTCTAAACCCTCAGTGCTACTGAATAATCTCATTCATATTCATTTTCACTTAATTCACTAGTGTAATGTACCCTTTTCACATTTCTGGGAAGCTCAGAAGTAGAAGCTGTTATAGTTGGCTAAACTTACAGTGGTGTGAAAAAGTGTTGGCCCCCTTAATGTTTTTTATTATTTTTTGCATTTTTGTCACACTTTAATGTTTCAGATCATCAAACAAATTTAAATATTAATCAAAGATAACACAAGTAAACACAACATGCAGTTTTTAAATGAAGGGGGTTTTTTTATGAAGGGAAAAAAGAAGTTCCAAAGAAATTCAGGAACAAATTAGAAAGAAAGTAATTGACATCTATCAGTCTGGAAAAGATTATAAAACTATTACTAAAGCTTTGGGACTCCAGCGAACCACAGTGAGAGCCATTATCCACAAATGGTGAAAACATGGAACAGTGGTAAACCTTCCCAGGAGTGGCCGGTAGGGCTGGGCCGATAAACGATATCATATCGAATCGCGATAAAATTTATGTTAATAACGATGATAAGCTATAGACATTTTTTGCTCGATATGGATTAATCTAAGAGCCAATCACACAGCGGAAATATGCTACAGCGGGCAATCAGCGTGCAGCGTGCGTGTGCATGTCAAAGTACAAAGTTCATTTTCTACAGCACTCTGTGAAGCAACCTTACACCAGGACGACAAAAAAAGAGAGTGGAAGCAGCGACGAAAGAGAAACTAACCTCGAGTTATTATCCAATGTTGAAGTTGTCGACAAAAAAAGGTAGCACGAATTCCGTAAGTGGTTTGACTATCTGAAAAGTGACTCTCACCTCAGCTAAGAGTTTGGCGCGATTGTTAAAACTGAAACCGAAAGCAAAAAACGCACGCGCATTCAAAAGCAATTTTAATCCCCCTTGTTTAGAGAGTGACTCCGCAATGCGCGCAAATTAGGCTACATGACATATCTAGGCTGTTATCAGCATGTAGACTATAATAGGTTGTGTATGTCTATAGCTCTGTATCATGCTTGAAATATTCCGTCTCTGTTTGCACTTTGAATAATGAGAGTAGCCTACTTTGATTATGGCTGAATTGTCTGCACTTAATACGATTAAGAAAGAGCTGTGCCGTAATTTTTTGATATTTATACTGTAGATTGTTTCAAAATGCAGTGGTTGCCTCTAATTTAAATAGCTCAACCTATAATAGAGAAAATAAACAATTGTGTTTATAATAATAAATAATAAAGAAATAAAGAAATGTGCTACAAATTATGTTTTTACAATAATTTTATGTTCACATTTTGTACATTTACTCTCATTTACCATACTCTGTCACAACTTTTATTTTATTTTTTCATTTATTTTAGTAAGTTATTTTAATTTTTAAGGCCAAATCTGTAATCTGCTTTTGTTAATAAACTATACTTAAAAATGTAATTTAATGAATCCTTTAATTTTTGTGGCTTTAGTCATTGTTGGGATACTATTTTAAAGCTGGCAACATCAACAGCTTATATCGAAATATATATCGTCATCGTTCAATATGGGGAAAAAATTATCGAGATTACATTTTTGCCATATCGCCCAGCCCTAGTGGCCGGCAGACCAAAATTACCCCAAGAGCGCAGCGACGACTCATCCAAGAGGTCTCAGTTAAGGACAGTGTTCATGACTCCACCATAAGAAAGAGACTTGGCAAAAATGACCTGCATTGCAGAGTTCCAAGACGAAAACCACTGCTGTGCAAAAAGAACATAAAGGCTCGTCTCAGTTTTGCCAGAAAAAATCTTGATGATCCCCAAGACTTTTGGGAAAATGCTCTGTGGACTGACGAGACAAAAGTTTAACTTTTTGGAAGGTGTGTGTCCCATTACATCTGGCATAAAAGTAACACAGCATTTCAGAAAAAGATCATCATACCAACAGTAAAATATTGTGGTAATAGTGTGATGGTCTGGGGCTGTTTTGCTGCTTCTGGACCTGGAAGACTTGCTGTGATAAATGGAACCATTAAATTCTGCTGTCAACCAAAAAATCCTGAAGAACAATGTCCGGCCATCTGTTCGTGACCTCAAGCTGAAGCGAACTTGGGTTCTGCAGCAGGACAATGATCCAAAACACACCAGCAAATCCACCTCTGAATGGCTGAAGAGAAACAAAACGAAGACTTTGGAGTGGCCTAGTCAAAGTCCTAACCTGAATCCTATTGAGATGCTGTGGCATGACCTTAAAAAGGCGGTTCATGCTCGAAAACCCTCCAGTGTGGCTGAATTACAACAATTCTGCCAAGATGAGTGGGCCAAAATTCCTGCACAGCGCTGTAACAGACTCATCGCAACTTATCGCAAACTCTTGATTGCAGTTGTTGCTGCTAAGGGTGGCCCAACCAGTTATTAAGTTTAGGGGGCAAACACTTTTTCACACAGGGCCATGTGGCTTTGGATTTTGTTTTCCCTTCATAATAAAAAAAACTTCATTCAAAAACTGCATGTTGTCTTTACTTGTGTTATCTTAATATTTAAATTTGTTTGATGATCTGAAACATTAAAGTGTGACAAACATGCAAAAAAATAAAAATCAGGAAGGGGGCCAACACTTTTTCACACCACTGTACGTTGGTCAGAAAAGAGAAGGATCACTCACTCAGCCTTTTAACAGAAATACTAAAAATGAAAATATAAATATGACAGTCTGTGAAAAGCATCTGACATGATATCTAGTAGTAACAAACCTCTTGCTAATTTCATTCCAGATCCCTCTGTGCTCTTGGGAAATTAGGGTTTCCATGGTGACCTCAGAATGACCCATGGCTGATAGCGTCTTATCTCAGTGGCTCTAGTGCTTAGCTCAGTGCCAGGCACATCGCGGCCTCCAGAGGAACAGCCTCCCCCAGACCAGCCGAGGCAGGACTGCGTGATCATTTTGTAGCAGCCTTTTTGCGAGCCTAAGATTATTGTTACCTACATTTAATTACAATTATAATTATTGTAACTGTTTGTTAATATTTGGTTTCATATGTAAAATTCAACAGCTATAGTACTGATTTCAAACTATGTATTTTTCTTTTCTTTTTTTTATCCCAAATCACCTGAAAAGAAATTCCCTTGATGTTTGTTTATAAAAATATAATTTACACTTATGCTTGATTTTGGTTAAGAGGTAAATATTTGGTTTGTTTATTACTGTCCACAGTTAATAGTCAGTCATTTCAACACATTAGTATTTAACACTTTTCTTATTTTGAATGGACTTTCAGAGTCTAATCTGCACATTAAACATCAACGGCATTTTTCTCAAAGAATGTACCGAGATTGTCACGTTCATTGCTAACTCAAAATCTTTCTTTATCATTGCTATTAAGGAAAAATAACACCAATATTCAGGCCATTTGATTTTAAGGTGCTGATAGCCCATACAACTTTTTCATAAAGTTAAATCGAAACCACTAGTTCATTCAGATGAGATTCCCTCATTTAAGACAAAGGCAATGCACACTTTCTACATAATACATCTTCAATGCCAAAATTCGATTTCAGTCTTTTTTACACAAGGCAAATCACTGATCAGCCGAAGAGTTTGCCAGCTTCTCATGTTCGCACTGCCATATCTGTTTTATAAAATATTGAAAAAGTGATTAGATTGAGCCAGTGTAGTTGTCTCTAAACATGTTTGTTTTTTAGCTACCTTCGAAAGGAACAGAACGAGCATAGAACAATTTGAATGATGCTAACCTTGAACCAACCAAAACGCTGCTGTGTGCTTTGCCTTTTTTGCAAACCACACTGAATGATTTACCCTAACGCTGTGCTTCCAGTAGGTCACGTGACTGTCGTAAGATTAGAGGTCTAATTGTAATCCACCAATAAGAATGTGCCATTTATTTTCGTGTTGTGCATCCCAGTATTGATTCACTATAAAGTAGCCCTTTGGAGGACACTGTGTGACATTGATGTTTGTATTTTATGTACATCAGATTGTCCAACAGTTAAAACATCTAGTATTATGTGTCTAGGCTCATGCTAACTATACGTTATGCTCCTGAAATCTACCGATTTGACTATCCACCTTGTTTTTTGTCCATTTGTAAATTTTATGGGTCTGGCTTCCGGTCTCATTCACATTCAGCTATTTTTAGCTGTACAAACAGGTCGTTTTGCTGCTTGATACTGCAAACTGGTGTGTCTGACTATAATATTTTAGTGTATTATCTTTTTATGAACACACTGGTTTGTAGTGCAAACGGTTTTACCGTTTACTGGATGTTGTTGTTATTCTTGCGGCTAATGAACTGGAAACCTCGCCCATAGACTTACTTTCGCGTTTAAGAATAAGGTGGATATGAGCTTGCTAGTTTTTATTTAAAGGCCATTGTTATGTATATGAAGTCATGTTTATGTCACAACAATATGTGATTCATGCCATTTATACAAATGATAGTTATTCATAGGCATCATGAATGATGTGTTTATACCACATAATCGCCATAATGAAATATGTGCTCATTCTGTGCATATTTGCATGATTTCTTTAGGTTTTTTTCCCCCAAATCTTTGTAGATGGCACAAAAACAAGTCTGTAATCTGTTTTGAAAATACCGTGTTTTGAAAGAACGGGTTTTGTAAGAGCGAAATCTTGTTGAGAGAAATAACGCATACACTTAGAATCGCGTTTCCGTTTGTGATTCGCAGGCACGACTGTGTGAGGTTTTCCCTTCCATCCTGCTTGTTAACATATTTTATCCTCTCAGGGAACTTGCTCTCATTTCACTTTATGCTAAAAGCACAACGTAACCTGAAAACTTGTTAGCGCTGAGGCTTCTTTAATAGGTAAGGTAGCACCATCTGTTTACCCGCCATGAGATTGATAAGAATTCAAGGACTGTGTGGCTGATGTAACGTTAGCCAAGTTCCTTTTCTTGATTTACCTGAAATCTCTTTTAAGATCCCATTTTCCATCTTCCATCGGTTTTTGTATGGGACAGATAGAACCGAAAACACTGGCAGATGTGTTCAGAGAGTGTTGTGTGTGAGCCACATGATTTGGAGTGGCTCTGAACAATTAGTGGAATGTACTATTTATACTGTATTAGAAGGAAGCAACTATACATGCAAGTTGGCATTTTTTTTTTATATAGCCTAAAGGAATTGATTTTTATATCATTTCTGCTCCCTTGGTTTCTTCTGAAAAATCTGATTCTCAAACAAATTAAGTTGACTCTTTGTCTACTTGTCCAAAGTCAATGTGATTGTTCCACATCACATCATTCACTTAAGACTATTTCAAGTTCTGGACTTTTCTTACAATCCAGATGTTTATTAGCTATTGGAATAAATAATAAAATTGTTGTACTCTGTCTGACCATGTCATTTTTGTCCCCCAACAAAGTCAAGTATTCAACAGAAAATAGTTATAGATAGCTTACACTACCAGTCAAAAGTTTTTGAACAGTAATATTTTTGTTTTTTAATAAAGTGTCTTCTGCTCACCAAGCCTGCATTAATTTGATCAAAGTACAGCAAAAAAAAATGTTCTCTTTAATAATTTAAAGTAATTTATTCCTGTGATCAAAGCTAAATTTACATTATCATTACTATTCAGTCTTCAGTGTCACATGATCCTTCAGAAATCATTCTAATATGCTTTTTTGCTGTTCAAGAAACTAAATTATTCTTATCGATATTTGAAAACAGTTGAGAACATTTTTTTAGGATTCTTTGATGAATAGAAAGACCCAAAACTCAGCATTTATCTGAAATATATTTTTTCATTGATACACTGTACCATTCAGCCATTTCTGGGAAAGAAATTATAGAAATTAATACTTTTATTTAGCAAGGATGCTTTAAAATTATCAAAAGTGATTATAAAGACATTTTATAATGTTATAAAGACATTTTATAATGTTATAAAAGATTTGTATTTTAGATAAATGCTGTTCTTCTGAGCTTTCTATTCATCAAAGAAACCTGAAAAAAAAATACTCAGCTATTTTCAACACTATAATAAATGTTTTTTTTGAGCAGCAAATCAGAATATTAGAATGATTTCTGAAGAATCATGTGACTGGAGTAATGATGCTAAAAATTCAGGTTTGAAATCACAGAAATAAATTACGTTTTAAAATGTATTTAAATATAAAACGGTTATTTTAAATAGAAAACATATTTCAAAATTGTACTGTTTTTGCTGTTCCTTGGATCAAATAAATGCAGGCTTGGTGAGCAGAAGAGACTTTAAAAAATATTAAATATCTTACTGTTCAAAAACTTTTGACTGGAAGTGTATATGTACCAATAATAATTTATTATAACTCGGCACAAAATCTGCATATCACTGCTGCTGAAAATTCAGCTTTGCCATTACATGAATAAATAGCATTTTAATAAAATATTAAAAATGTTATTTGATCTGTAATAATATTTGATATTATTTTGTTGATAAAATAGTGCAGCCTTAGTATGTGTGTGTGTTTAAAAAGTTTCAAAAAACCACTGTCCTGTATAAATGCAACCAGTAGATGGCAGCATAAGGCCTCATAAAGGGTGTGTTTTTCCTTATCGATGCATTTTTAAGGTTTACATACATGCATTTATATTTGTCTATAAATGATTTACCATTTTTGGTATATCACATATACAGTTCAATGACCTTCCCTTGACCCACTATCTGTGAACTGGTATTCCTGGAATTAGGAAACTGGGCACAAAGCTTTTTTCAACAACTCCACGGTCACATCACTTATCAGCCAAAGACAAAAAAAAACATTTTACTATCAAGCATCAAACGACCCCAAAATAAAATAAAATAACTCAATATAAAGATAAACAAGGAGAACAGACAGAACTTGCATTTGTCATACATTATCTCTTTTATCACAACTACACAGAATGTTCTGGCACATGTATGTTATCTCATCGATATACTGTAAATTAAACTAGCATCTGGCAGAAGAAAAAAAGGCACATGAGGCTGTTTGTGAACATAGTCCCTCTATTATGTAATGCCACCTTTTAACTATATTCAGCATGGCCGAGAGCCTTATTGCATAATCAGAAACTTTAGAAACCATCTTACAAAGATAAATTTAGCCCATAAAATGTCTAACATTATTCACCCTTTCACCCCCTCCAAGTCAGTATTTCACATGTCACTTCACCATGAGATTGAACTGCACACTCAGATTGTGATTTTGTTACTGAACAGAATACCAATCATTCTTCAAAACATTCAAATAGTTTTGCTGTGTGCATTTGGGTCTTTTTTGCTGCTCCTTGTAGCAGGTTTTACAGGAACCACCTGCTTTTGGCTCCATCTATTTTGCCTTTGGTGGCATCAAAGATGATTAAGATTGATGTAACTGTTTTGACTTTAACGATCACACAGATGTAAGTTTCTGTCTTTTCTATAAAGCCATGTATACCTGCATTTGGCCTTATCGGACCACTTGTTATTTCAAAATGTTTCAGGTTGTCATATGGCTTTCAGCAAACCGCAGGAATGGGGCTGGACTTGGCTCTGCCTGGACAGTTCTGCCGTGAGACTGGGTTGGCCTGGATGTAGCTGGTTTCAGCCCACTCTTCCAAAGAGGTGCTGTGAAAAGCCAAGAGACTGATATCTGGCCTTTTTTAGCACTTTGTAAAACTCACTCATCTTTTGGTAACTTTTCTGACAAATGACCTTCTTGCTTGGTTGCACAATGCTGTACAACAGCTTGAATATTTTTTCACCCAATTTGTTTAAATGGATCATCACAGTTGGTAGGCATGTTCTAAATTCCTCCAGGTTTACTTCTTTTCAAATAAATGTATTATAATATATACAGCCCTATTTATGTCCAACCCTGTCAATAAAATTAATACACGTTTATTAATTCATATATTCTTCAAATAATCAAAAGCCTACCAAGCTGTTAAACAGTTGGTAAGTTAATCAGTAATTACCATTCATATTTTAAAGGGATAGTGCACCCAAAAATGCAAATTCTGTCATTAAATACTCAGCCTCATGTCGTTCCAAAACCGTAAGACCTTCGTTCATCTTCTGAACACAAATTAAGATATTTTTGATGAAATCCGTGAGCTTTCTGACCCATAGACAGCAACAGAACTGACACATTCAAGGCTCAGAAAGGTAGTAAGGACATCAGTGGTTCAACCGTGATTTTAGAAAGCTATGAGAATACTTTTTATGCACAAAGAAAACAAAAATAGAACTTTATCCAACCATTTCTTATCTTTTGTGTCAGTCTTGACACACGTTCAGAAGAGTAGGCTACCACAACGAATAAGCCTTTATTTTGGTTTTCTTTACTCACAAAAAGTATTCTCGTACCTTTATAAAATTATGGTTGAACCACTGTGACATGGACTATTTTATCTATGTCCTTCCTTACTACGTTTCTAGGTCAGTTGTGTCGGTGTCAGTTGCGTTGCTGTCTATGCAGAGTAAGAAAGCTTTCGGATTTGATAAAAATATATATATATTTATATATAGTTTTATTTGTACTCCGGAACGACATGAGGGTGAGTATTTAATGACAGAATTTTCATTCTTGGGTGAACTAACCCTTTAAAGTCTAGTTCTGAATAACAATACAGTTATTAAAGCAACCCCGAATACGTTTAAATTTTACAGAAATTTAAACAGGAGTTTCTGAACTACAAATATGTGATATTAAACATTGCAACAAACTTTCTTTGTTCTCTAACTGCTTCAGTGGAATTTATCACGACGTGAGTCATTAATAGGCACACCAGACCACAAATAAAACGATATAAATTGTATTTTAATTTCCCGACACCTTCCAAGCAATTCCATCACTGAATTCTTTACTTTGCTGCTCTTTCAGAGACAAACATTTAAATTGCAGCACTGGATTAGCGCTTCATCGTCACCCTCCTTATCAGCACGTATTCCACGAATCCACTTCATTCATATTCTCGAGTGACCAGCCAATCAGAGGCCACGTGTAAACGAATGTCCGCGAATCAGAGAATCAGCTCCTCCGTCGCCCTAGCAACTCATATGACGTCGCAAGTGTATCCCGCCCATCGTGTGTGTGTGTTCGAATCGTTAGGACGCACGCAGCCATTACAATACGCTGTATTCAAACCGAACGCAACGCGATTTGAGGAACTAACGTTATATTATTCCTGGCTCATTCTTTCTTTAATTATCATTTTTATTAAACTAAACTTGAACTTTAAAGATAATACTTTCGACTATTTTTCAAACAGTCGTATATAACTAGTCAGCGTTGCGTCGACGTGAGACGCTCCGCATTCCCAGGCATTTGGCTCACCGGAGGAGACACGCGTATACAGCCTTTCCCGTTTGTTCAGCGCATTCATTCGAGCGCTTTTATTTCGTTCACCAAGAAGATTAAGATTTAAGAGACTCGCTTCGATTTAGATGGCAAGCTTCCCAGATTTTGTCAACGAAAATGAAATAGGTGAGTTTTTCTATTCTAGCCACTGCTTTCTATGGGGGGAGGGTCTTACCGTTTAACGTTACTTTTTAAAAACGTGTGTTATTCTATGTAACGAGTGTTTACATTTGCTACTCATAATTTCAGTGTTTGTGCCGTGTCTATAAGCCATATCAGGAAACCATTATCGCTTAGATAGAACACAAACAAATGCGTTCGTTAAAAATAATGGTTAAACATTTATAGTTATTTGAATATTTCGTTGTTTTGGTGGTCATTTTTGCGAAGCAAGTTCACACCCATAGCGCGTCCTCATCCACACCCTCCCCCACCTCCAGACCCCTGTGAATGACTCACCGCACCAGTGATTCACCATGTCAGCTACACGTTACGCAGTTATGCTTTGTGTTAATTATATAAACTTTAAAAAAACTCGAAGACGAAATAATTGAGTTGCTGCTTGTGATGTTTTAAATATAATTCACATGTGACCTGGTATTTATTCAATCACTCATGAGGTACTAGCTGTTATTAGTCACTAAGGTTGTCCTGTTAGTGACATGTAACTATTCTATTATTTCTGGTAGCGAATTACGAATTTTTGTCAGTGAATTCAACACACTAACTTTTTACTATAGTGTTATACATTACAATTGTTAATTATTAACTCTAAAACAATCCATTAATTTTTTTTATCTATCAGGTTTTTAATTCACAAAACTAAACTAGATGGAAGTAATAAAAGTTACAGCAATTTAACTTAATGACAGCTTTAAAGTTATACATGCACATTTGCTGTTAAACAATAAAATGTGGTCTGCCAACTAGTTTGGTTTTATACACTACTAGTCAAATTTTTTTGATTTTCAAAAGATTTTTAATGTTTTTTTTTTTTTTTAAAGAAGACTCTTCTGCTCACCAAGCCTGTATTTATTTGATCTGAAATACAGGAAAAACAGTAATACTGTGAAATATTTTTACTATTTAAATAACTGCTTCCTATTTAAATACATTTTAAAATGTAATTTATTCCTGTGATCAAAGCTACATTTTCAGCATTACTGCACTCTTCAGTGTCACATTTCCTCCAGAAATCATTGCAAAATGCTGATTTGCTGTTCAAGAAACTTTTTTTAGAAATATTATTGTTGTCTATTTAAAATGGCTGAGTATTTTTTTTCAGGATTCCTTGATGAATAGAAACATCCAAAGATCAGCATTTATCTGAAATGAAACACTTTTGTAACATTATACACTGTTACAAAAGATTTTCTATTCATCAACAAAACCTGGAAAAAAAGTACTCAATTGTTATAAACATGATGATGATAATAATAATTATTATAATACAAAATGTATCTTGAACACCAAATCTGAATATTAGAATGATTTCTGAAGGATCATGTGATACTCAAGACTGGAGTAATGATGCTGAAAATGTAGCTTTGATCAACATCATAAATGTTTTTGAACAGCAAATCAGAATATTAGAATGATTTCTGAAGGATCATGTGACTGGAGTAATGATGCTAAAAATCAGCTTTGAATTTACTGAAATGATTACATTTTAAAGTATATTCAAATAAAACCCAGTTATTTTAAATAGTAGAATTTTTAAATATTTTTACTATTTTCGATGTACATTGTATCAAATAAATGCAGGCTTGGTTAGCAGAAGAGACATTAAAACTCTCACTCTTCAAAATCTTTTGACTGGTAGTAAATATATTTTTAAAAGCTTAAACATGTGCATTCTGTTGCAACAGGTAAAGCTAAGTTCATCGGGGAACTCATACCTCCTGTTGCTCCCTTCGACCAGAAGTCTGGAAGGGAGACTTGGACTGTAGCTTTTGCACCTGATGGTTCCTACTTCGCTTGGTCTCAAGGGCATCGAATTGTGAGACTTGTACCATGGAAAAAATGCTTAGCCAGCTTGTGAGTATAAACACTGATATCTTTGTTTTTCACACTGGTGAATTGTTACAATACAGCTTGTGTGTTGATGGACTGACAAAGGCAGTCTACGCGTGTGCTGGTTGTCTGGTTTGGCCCTTTGGGCATTCACATGGTGGCTACGCCACAGTGGTGCCCAGTGTTTGGACTTGTTTAGCATTCATCGGCATGGGGTAGATCACCAGTCATCATCTTACCTTACCCTGTAAATAGAGAGACCGCCGCTGCGCGTGCAGCCCTGCCAGCCACCCATTGTCCAGTACTGAATGCGAAGTCCTTGTTATGAGGTTCACATCATTGCCCTTTGGCTGCTTGCCTCTAACTGAGCAACTTTTGGGTTGTTTGTGTACTCTCCTCTTTGCCAGTGTTAAAGTATGTCTTGTACATTTTTGCAAGAGTTGGGTACAAAATGATCAACGGAACAACGTCTTTGGCAATCATTATATTAACAGAACTTCTGGGTTATAAAAAGTGATTATCTTGTGCTTTTGTTGCACAATTTGTTGCTGGTGTTCTTCATAAAAATACCAGAAATATTACTGCAACATAAACCATGCATACAACTTGAAAAGTTTAAGTAAAACTTTAACAGAGAAGTTATGATAGTTTGAAGTAAACAGTTTCTACATGTGTCCATAAAAGAGACGCATGGTATTGTAAAACTTGCCATTCCACATAACGATGTAGTAAGTTTTTATTAGTAGTTGTACACACAAAAGACATGTGGCAGTTAAATTTAAGATTAGGTTTGGAATTGAACTAAAATAATTGGGAAAATACTTTTGCAGTGCCTTGCATTTTTTTATAGTTAACTAAAAACATAAAGCTCAGTGTTTCCCCTACCATTATCTTAGGGGGGCGCCCCGCCCCCCCAACGGCACCCCCCGCCCCCCTTGAATGTCAAGTTCATTTTATTTTTGATATAGCGTCAGATCACAATAGAAGTCATTAAGGTTATCTTTCCTATAGAACAGGGCTATACATTGTTCTTTTATTAAACAAACTAAATTGCCTTGTGTTATTTATCTTATTTACACGAAGGCATGTCATTTCTGTCTTTACATGATCGCGTGTTTACAATGTCTCATCTGCGAAAACACAGACGGGATCGCGGACTCCATTCATAAAAACCGAATCTACTATAGCGCGAAATGCCACGTAAATTCGTCGATTTTTGGATTAATAAATCAAAAGTTGGTCTGTTACTTCATTCAAATCGCGATATGGACTAGTGTCTGTGAAAACTGAAATGCAAAAAGACCGTTTCAATATGAATCCTGCATGCTCCGTTTGCCTCTGTATGTATGAATGGTGGAGATGCGCTTTTACTACACGCATATACTGAAGCACACGTGACGCTCCCGCTAATTTTGGGCATTTGCATCTCGCATGAACAGATAAACTCAATCTCCAAAGCTGCTGTGAGTGTCACTTTTACCGTTTCATTTGAGAAAACTAGCATCATAACATGCTGTACACACTTCAAGGCAACCTGTCAAAATAAAAGTAACATGTAACAGAACATTAGTCTTGTATTACTTTTGTACAGTATAATGTAGTTGTTTATATATTCCTATTTAAATAATTGACATGAAACAATATATATGATAAAAATAAATATAACAAGATTAACCACTTAATTGTAGAAAAAATACTACAATTATTATTTAAATGTTAAATTATTATTATTTATTGATTTTAACAGTAAACCTCTGTTTGTTTGCCAAAAATTAAAAGGGTTTATTTTTCATTTGATTAAAAATAAATAAATGTTTATACTTTTAATTTGATTATGAGAAAAAATAATACACACAAGAATTAAAAAAAAAAAAAAAGCAAAAGTTGGTAGAGCCCTATTGTTCAAAATGTTAAAATAGAGAGTTTTGGACTTATTTTTCCACTGAATAAGTCTATAATAATGTTTTCGTTATTTCACAAAGTAGGGTAAAGTACCGGGAAAAAAAAGTAACGTTGGCTACCGGCACCCAACCCCCTAAGCCCCCCCCCCCCCAACACTGGAAACCTAGGGGAAACACTGAAGCTTTTTTTTTCTGTTTAGTTTGGCAAGCTAAAATTGAAATAATTTATTAAAAACAATTAATATAAGTGACAAAAAACTAAAATCTTAGTGATTAGTATTTTAGTGGCACTAAAATCAAAAGCACATTTTGTAAAGGGTGTTTGAGCCTTTATTTTTCTTTTAAAATTAGGCTTTAGAATGTACTGGAACATTCCTTAAAGGTTAATTCACTCAAAAATAAAATTTTTGGCATAGTTTACTCAACCATAAGATTTTTGTTCATCTTTAAAACTCACATTTGAGTTTCGAAATACTCTCTTTATAAACTTTTTGAAGCATCAAAATTAGTAAAAATATTTTAATTCGTGTTTTGAAGATGAACAAATGACTTTTTGGTGTGAAATGATGTGTAGGGGAGTAATTCATGACAGAATCTTTATATTTGGGTGAACTATCCCTCTAACGCTAAAGCAGAAGGAAGCTGCCGCGCCATTAAAAGCTTCAGCTGACACGTGGCAGGTTGTTTCAGTTCTGCAACGCCTGCTCCGTTTTCTCACAATAACCTCTTGTACTGATTCCAGAATCTTATTTGATGAGTTTCATGAATTGGCCAAGTGAGGTTAAATGGGTCAAAGCTGATGCAACACACCAGCAATCTCTAAGGCTGGGAGTTTATTTCAACAAACGTACTAGATAACGTTCTTAAGAAGTAAAATGTTCTCTCGCTGTTTACAAATTACATTAAAGTGTATTTATATTTTATATCAAGAGACATGATTCAACACAACATAGTAACTTTTTCCTCTTTCCCTTGCCCTAGTTCTGTAAGAAAGGAAGATCGGTCAAGCGGTGCAGGTCCTCGACGACTCTCCCGGCAGAACAGTGAGGGCAGTCTGCTGCCAGGCGAGCCCAGAGAGCACACCATCGACTGTGGTGACATTGTTTGGGGCCTGGCTTTTGGCTCTTCTGTTCCTGAAAAGCAGAGTCGCTGCGTAAATATCGAATGGCACCGGTTCAAGTTCGGTCAGGACCAGCTGCTGCTGGCTACGGGCCTCAACAACGGCCGCATCAAAATCTGGGACGTCTATACAGGTGAGAGTCCCCTCACTGAATCAAGAATTACGGACTAATCTACAATCTTAGTTAATATTTTTGTGTGTTTTACAAATCACAGTCCATCCATGTCATCCTCTCTCAACACTTCTGCATGCCAGCTTCCTGTTTTTCCATTTCCCAACAGATGTGTGTGCGCTCGTGTGTGTGTGTGTAAGAGAGAGGGGAGGTGGTGGTTATATAAGATGTTGACATGACCTTTTAAGCCCTACCTTTGTGTCATTTTGACCCATTTTACTTCCCCATATTTTCATAATCAGCACTTTTATGCAGTCACCAGTCACTAATAAATTATTTTAATTACATTAAAACCTTATAGGTACATCTCTCCACTTTATGAATTTTTGCACCACTTCGCCATTGGTTTCTTGGCTTGCTTTTGTGTCTCTGTTGAAGTTTCAGAATTTAATAGACAGTGCAGCTGTGTAATTTTGCTATCGGAAAATGAATCGCTGTGTTGTTTTTGCAAAATGGAGAGGTTGTTGTCAACTCCAGGAAAAACTAGCTATTCTTCCGAGTTGTATAATTCACTTTTGCCCAGCTGTAAAATATATTAATAGGTAGGCAGGACCTGCACAGACACTGCCATTGGTTGTTCTGTGGGGTTAGAGATGTTTTCTTCAGTGGGTGACTCCACCTTCCTTCTAACTAAAACCGCAATGCCATAAATTTACCCAGCAGACTTACTCTTTTCAGGGTGCGAGACTCCTCCTCCAGCTGCCCTTATTTTCTTCCTTCTGAAAACATTCTGGAAATCTGATAGCCGAGTATTATACAGTATCTCAACAGGATTTGTGCCATACACCCGTCATTCTGTATGCTAAGTGAATGTATGTTTTCACGCTTGACAGATTGCAAATAAGCCCTGTAACAAAACCCTAATCATATTTTAAAAACACATGTTTAAGATTTTACTTGTATTACTGTAGATGCAACTAATTGTAGGAGTTTAACACGGATTAGCCTGGCAGGTGTCAGTGATTGTGCTTCCATATACCTCTAGGCAATTCATTGGCATTTAAAGAAAGGGCTTAGGTGTACAACTGCTCTTTTTTTCTGAAACGCCCTGGGACGTCCCGTTTCGACACTTGCTTAATAACTGTAAAAACCACAAACATAATCTTTGATTCCTAAGAAGTAAAAACTTCCTAAATAGTGAAATGCAGCTCACAAGATGTAGTGACAAGATGTTGATCCTAATGCAACACTTAAATCGATTCACATGGACTTTGTGCTGTAAACAGTGGTTGATCTAGAATGATTTGTCTGATAGCTATTTTTTTCTACTTTCATCCTCAATTTTGCTTTCTTGTGTACAGGAAAACTTTTGCTGAACCTGATGGACCACACAGACATTGTGCGAGATCTAACATTTGCCCCAGATGGGAGTTTAGTGCTGGTTTCTGCCTCAAGAGACAAGACTTTACGCGTATGGGACCTCAAAGATGACGGTGAGAACCAAATGTTTGAAGCTTTACATATTAACTATTAAAGCTAGATAATGTGTAACCCCAAGCTGAAATGTCTCTGGTGTAGAGGTTTCCTGCACAGCAGCCTGCTTTGTTTTCTGCAGCTCATTTATTTTCATTTCATCTCCATGGAGTTCCGCACACACACACACACACACTAGCTCAAGCATGTGCACACCCACTCAGAGATTCAGACGTTTAGCGGGGGGAAATAGTTGGGGAAATAATTGGATGCCAATCCCAAAAGAATGTTTGCTGATATTTTCTTCAGTTCTTGCAAGGTCCTAAGGCAAACTTGCTGTTATAATAGGATCACATGAATCTTATTTATATGCTGTGATCTTGAAAATAAAATAGAGCTCAGTGTATTTGCAAAGTTTTTTTAGTTTTCAAACTAATCATGAAGGAATGTTGGCTAGAGTTCAGCTAAATTTTCCCTAGTCTCAAAGTGGACACCATTGGGCCTTAAAAAGGAATTTAGGTACTTGTTAAAGTATATTTATTTAATTGTTCTCTGAGCATCAACTTTGCTTTTAAAGGGTAAATATTGTATTTGGATCATTTTTTGCTGAATTCCAATTTTCAAATTCTTAAACTAAACTTTTTATCTTAATAGGTAACATGGTGAAAATACTCCGTGGCCATCAAAACTGGGTCTACTGCAGCGCTTTCTCACCGGATTCATCTGTCCTTTGTTCCGTTGGTGCTGGCAAAGCGGTATGTTTTGCAGTTCTTTGTTCCTTCTTATAACCAGTTTGATGTATTTTTCACTGTTAATAGTTCTGCTATAACCAATCAATGAGTGCTAAATGAATCTTTATATCATCATAATGCTCAGTGCCATAACCTGCTTTTGTAAACCCTGCCTGTAGTTTTGGCTTTTGGTTTGTTTTTGTGCATGGTTATTATGTAGAAATGCAAATGGCTTATGAATCTTCTCCACCCATAAAGCTGTTCTTGATATTACTGTTAATAACATCCTAAAAGACTCTCTTTTCATAAATATAATTTGAATATTTGAATACAATATAACGTTCCTTGGATGTTTCCCACATACATTGTGGTCTTAAATCTGCTATCAAAACTGGTATCAAGAACTTGAACCAAAATTCAAACATTTGGGGTCAGTAAGAGATGTTTTTGCACACTTGTGTTCAGTAAGGACACATTAAATTGATTAAAAAGTGACGGTTAAGACATTTGAATTTTTCTATTTCAAAGAAATGTTTTTTTTTTATTAAATGTGTATTTAGCAGAAAATCAGCATAGTAGTTTTCAGCATTTGAAAAATCTTGAGCAGCAAATCATATTAAAATGATTTCTGAAGGATCATGTGACATTGATGACTGAAGGAATGGCTGCTGATATAGTACATGGTTATTTTAAATTGTAATAACATTCAGCAAAATTAGCTTTAGTAAGGATAAGAGACTTAAAACATTTAAAAAATCTTACTGACTTCAAACTTTTGAACTGTAGTGTATTGGATGTAGTTGTCATGCTGGTTGTGTGTGAAAGCCCTTATGGCACAACAAAGACACTATTCCCATCAATAAGACATCCCTGAAACCAGCTCTCGAGTCTTTCCGACTCCTAGCCAGCTCTTGTCCCATGAACAGGCAGCAGTGGTTGAACTGTACGGTTGTGTGTGTCCATAAGTGTCTTGCTTTCCCTGTCCCAGGTGGTGGCAGAGCTCTGTGTTTGAGTGATTTTGAGGGAAGCGCCGCGCTGACATATAGAGCAGCCGGTGCGGACCACGCGGGGCACGGCTGCCATCGCGGCCCCCGTTGGACGCTCATGTGCCCGTGCCCACGCCCCAGGGGCTTCCATGCTCCTGCCCACAAGGGCTTCCTGTACGTAGGTTCTGCTCCATGTCTGTCTACCTACCGCTGTCACAGTTCTCACTTCTTTTAACTTATCTCTCAGAAAGAGTTGACAGTGAGATTCCCTTCCTACCCCCTACTTCCCTTCTATAACTCTTTCCATGCCTATAATTAGTAGCATTCCCATCATTTACCCTAAAACAGAAGCTCTAGATATTGTGTCTGCTGTACGTGAACACGAGTCAGCTGGTAGAGCCCCCTCTACTCATTAGTCTCTTAGTTAACTGAACTGACGACACCTGTGATACGCAACTCTTGGCCACTGGTCATTTTTTTTCTGTACTTAACGCCATAGTCAGACTCTTTTATAATGGGGTTAGTAGTTGAGGGGGGTATTGGGAGCATTGTTGGCATGTGTGAGCAATGAAAGGGCTCCTTGTGTCTCAACGATCTGCCTGCAGACCAATAATGTCAGTCTAATGTGGAATTACTCGGATAAGGGAAAACAAATTTATCACTCCTTGTTGCGTCATACATAAGAAGCCACCAGAAGCACTTTCCATGCTGGTTGCATTTACTGCGTGAAAGCGCATTTTGTTTTCCATTTGCGAATAACCCAATTTGTCATCCTCTGAAAGCAGAGTCTGTTTTAACGACGCCAGCTCGAGAACTTTAGCAAACACCAACTTGTTTTTCTTAGTTCATAAGGAGCCACTAAATAATAGCCACTCTTATTTCTCCTAAAGTAGATAAAATCGCACCAGTTCAACTTCCAAAAAAGGTTGTAATGTTTCTTCTATGTGCAAGATATCTGGCTTAGCTTAGTCTTGAATGCTGGCAGCAGTTGTGCACCCTTGAAGGCCTTTCATCTCACATTGCCAAGTTAGAGAAAATGGTAAATTAGCCTTGTGTACGCACCCGTTGTAGTTTCCTCACCCACACCAGAATGTTTAAACGCAAATAGCTATTGCATAAATACAAATTATGTACACTTTTGCTCAAGTGCAATGTCTGTAGCTTATAAGAAATGAATAACGATGTTTCTTAATATAGCTAAAGACCATGCAGAGACCTTTATTTCTCGGCACTCAAAGCCAAAGGCTACGTTCACACTGCAGGCAAATGTGGCCCAATTTTTACTTACAATCCAAATTGCTCACATTGCTCACATGTGATTCAGATCTGTTTTTCTCATGACAGTGTGAACAGCACCGCATAGAATCTGATCTTTTCGATTCCAATTTCTGCCACTTCCATATGTGGTGCTAAATCAAATACAGGTCAGATGTTTTGCAACGCGACCTCAGTGTGAACAGTCATATCGGAATTCATGCATCTTATGTCACTCTAGATCAACATTCGTCAGGAATCTGTGCTCAGTCACTTCAAATATTTAACATACCAAAAGTTATCCAGACAGTTGCAAAATGTAGTCCAGTGCTCAATACTCCTAAGTATTACAGCGACAACTCTATATACAAAGCAAAACATGAGGGCTTGTATCATAAGTTTCAAAACTCTTCTGTCACATTCATGTCTTTATTTTTCATATGGCCTGTGTCTAATTTCGCTGGCTTCTGTGGTGGATCACACTATAAATAAACTCATATTTAATTAATTTATGTCCTTCATGTTTAAAAGTTGAAGCGACCCCACTAATGTGATATTTACCCCCCGTTCCACAACTGGGCTAGTGTTGGACTGGTTTTAAGAAGCAATTTGGCAGATTTTGTTGTGAAAACCTGGCAACCCTGTTTGTTTGGGGGGGGGGGTTTGTGCATGCGGATCAGTTCAGAACCATGATCTCTGTTCACACTTTAAAACAATGTCAACAGCTATACAAAAAAAATCAGGTCTGAGCAAAAATCTGAATTGAGCAGGCTCATCGGAATGTATTTGACTTTTACGTCACTCTAGATTAACATTCTTTACAATTCTGCGCTCGTGGAAGTCACTTCAAAGTTTTCCATGCCCAAAATTATTGTGAAAGGTAGGCTGTGGAAGTACAATAATGTGTCAGAACTCTATTTACAAGTAAAATGAGGCTCATAAAGGCTTCAAAACTCTGCTCTCTTTTGTCACAACCTTATTTTTCATATCGTCTGCGCTAGTGGTGCAACGGATCACAAAACTCACGGTTCGGATCATATCACGGATTTGGAGTCACGGATCGGATCATTTTTCGGATCAGCAAAAAACAATTTTTTTTTTAATAATTACTGAATGCTAACTTTAAGTACTTCTAATCCACAGCAAAAACTACTAGCTGAACTAATAAAGTCAATTACAAAAATGACAAGTGTAGATGAATACAACATAAAGGTACTAATAAAATCAATAACACTAGTATTCAGGTGCGGAAATGTAATATTTAATTGTAAAATAACTAGTGCTTCTCACTGCAGGTATAAATAGGACGCTGTCTCTTTAAGGCCTAATGCACGTCTCTAATACTGGCACGCATCTTTCTCAGCTGTTTCGGTTTACTAAAGACATAACAGACTGTGTTTACCAGAATACCAAAACGGGTATTAAACATAACTTTGTATGTATGTTAAGAGAAGTTTTAAAGAGGAATCAATCTGTGAATCACGCAGTTTGAATCGCGCGTCTCTCTCTGTCTCTCTCTCTCTCTGTGCGCGTGCTCGCTTCAGGTATGTGCGGCAACGGGGGAAAAAAAGAAGAAGAAGAAAGAAACAGCGCGCGTGTTCTCTTTTGCTGCAGCAGTTTAAGTAGTTTGAATGGTTAAATTGGCAAGACAAAACATATGCAAATTATACACTTTTACTCTATGAAGGTTCAATTTAACAGTTAATCCGCGAACCACATGCGTACCGAACCGTGGGGTCCGGTCCGTACGGATCACGGATCATCTGCGATCCGTTGCACCCCTAGTCTGCGCGTAATTTCTCTGGATTCTGCAGCAGATTACCCTACAAATAAACATATAATCGCTTACTTTATGTCCTCCGTGTTTACTTCCGTCTGACCGCGTGCTGCAAAGTGTTGCCAAGTCCATAGTTTTCACGCAGAATTGGGCTATTTTTTCACTGTTGCCAATGGTTGTTTTTCAATTCTGTGGTTCGAAGTGACAGCACTAACGTGATATTTACCCCTGGAACATGATTGGACCAGTTTTGAGAAGCAATTGGGCTAGTTTTGTTGTGAAAACCTGGCAACCCTGTTCATACTGTTGTTTAGCACATGCAGGTCAGTTCTTGATCTGTTCACGCTGGAAATCTGATATTGCCCACGTTTAAAACAGAAATGTAAACAGCTATACAAAAAATCAGATCTGAGCAAAAATCGTGATTGAGCGCTAAGGCTCGCTGTGTGAACGTAGCCAAAAAACACTGTTAAAGTGTTGTCACATTAGTTAGTGTATGCAGTAAAGCATAGCTCACACTTCCAAACCAAGTGGCTTTCTGTTTCTGATCTTTCTGAAACCATTTCTAAGTCTTTGCGGCCCTGCGTAGTGTCTAAATGCATGGATTCACATTGAAATTGATGGATTAAATTTGCCGAACAGCCGTAAATGTGCCACACCTTTGCACTATGTGAAATGTAAAAATTGTGCTGGAGCAAAATAAGCACTATAAAGTCTCATGGTTGATTTATTAGCAGTGTTTGCAGTTGTGACATGTCTGTATTTTGTGTTTGCCAAAGGCGTCAACCTTTTGGCCATCAAATGTTCTTTTCTCTTGCAGTATCTCTGTCTCTTCGTAGGCCTCCACCGGCGCGGTGCAAGCCTATTGTAAACTCAAGTGAACTAAAACTGAAAGGGGATACCAGTGGAGTAACATAATGTTACCTTAAGTTACTACTTGTTTGTATTTTTATTTATTTACACATTTTGTAGTTATGTAATTGTATATATGTAACTGTAATTTTTATATTTACACTTGTAGACTTTTATCTTTAATGTAATTTAAAGACTAGCAATTGCTAGCTGCTCTGTAGAGATTGACATTGTGCAGTTTTGTGCAAACTAAGCCTTGCTGTTTCATTGGCATGTGCTACTTTTTCTGGGTTTGGTTGTAGTGCTTAAGATTTTCCTAAACAATGACACTGAGCACATTTTGATCTTGTTTAATTTGAGTTAATTCTTTGTTTGAATTTCTTGTCTCTGAATTACATGGAAAAACACAGGCTATAACATGTGTCTTTTGCATTGCAGGTCTTCCTGTGGAACATGGATAAATACACTCTGATCTGTAAGCTGGAGGGCCATCATAATGACGTGGTGTCCTGCGAGTTCTCTCCGGACGGGGCCTTGCTGGCCACAGCCTCCTACGACACCCGTGTAATAGTGTGGGACCCTCATACAGCCACCCTTCTGTTCGAGCTTGGGTATGTGACGTGTTTTTCCCTTCTTTTTCCTTTTCATTTCTCTCTTTCTGTGTTGTTTTACTTAATCTCTTATCTTTCCTTCAGGCATCTCTTCCCTCCTCCCTCACCCATATTTGCAGGAGGGGCAAATGATCGATGGGTTCGCTCTGTTGCATTCTGTCATGACGGTCGGCATATTGCCAGCGTCACTGATGACAGGTAAGATAATGCAAACACTCGATATTTGCTTTTGAAAACTCGACTGCTTTGCAGTTAGTAGCCTGCGTTAAGCATTAGGGCGATAGGGGCTCTGGATGGAAGGAGTGTGTGATTTGTTGCAGGGCCTCTTTCTGGGAAAGATCACATGCCTCTCATATGACGTCCATTAATCACTATGAGGCACCCAGTTTGCTTTTGCCGCGCCTCCTGCCGATTCTGGGTGGAGGTGTCTCTCTCATACTGAGGGAATGAAAGCATTTGTGCTCTACAAAATGGCGGATGAGTTTTTGCTGTTATGTACAAATTAAATGATAGGATTATTCTCTCGTTCAAGGCTGTTTGCTTAATCAAAAATGGAGTCATTTAAAATAACTGTTTTTTATTTTATTATATTTCAAACTTTAATTTATTCCTGTGATGGCAAAGCTGAATTTTCAGAAGAAATAGTCAAACCAAAATTTAATTAGACACCTTCAACATTTCCCACATTATCACAATTTATTCGCTATAGTTTAGAAAATGGTAATGAAATATGAAAAGAACTCGGAACAAATTCTACTTCAAATGTCAGATAACTTTGATAGAAAGGTATGTAATGGATTGCAATCAACCAAAAACTTACTTTTCTCAAAATTGCGAGTTTATATCTTGCAATTTGGACTTCTTTTCTCAGAATTGTGAGTTTATTTCTTGCTGTTGTGACCTTATAACATGCAATTGCGAGTTAAGTCAAAATTGTGAGAGATAAACTCGAAATTCTGAGAACATATTTTTTCCCCCTCAAAATTGGACTTTATAATTTACAATAGCAAGTTTATATCTCAATTCTGAGAAAAAATGTCAAAATTGCGAGATACAAACTCACAATTGTCAGAATTGTGTTTTTATCTCATTGCAAGTTCATATCTCATAATTCTGACTTTATAACACGCAATTGTGAGTTTATATCTCACAATTCTGAGAAAAAAGTCAGAATTGTGAGATTAAAAAAAAGTAAAATAGGTAACTGCGACTTTTTATATTTACTGGCAGAAACGGGCTTCCATAGTCCTGTACCCACTAGTAAAAAAAAAATCAAAAATGCTACTTTTTATCAGTTTAGTCAGTGTCCTTACTGAATGAAAGCATTAAATATTATTTACCCAGAATTTACTGTATTTAAAATAATTAAGCTAGTTATTTTATACTTTGTTTCATCTTAGTTTGCTTTAAAAATGAGGCAAGAAAACCACAGTTGAGAAATTAAATTATCAACTTTTTTTTTTTTTTTTTCCCCAGGCTGGTGCGTTTTTGGAGCATCGATGAGAAGAGTCCTCAAGCCATCGCCCCTCTCACTAACGGACTCTGTTGTGCCTTTTCTACTGACGGAAGTGTCTTAGCTGCAGGGTATGAATCTCTTACTCCATTGTTTGGATCAAATCTTTATCTTGGCTTCTAAATATTTCTCCATTTTGAGATAAAGCCAAAAATAACTTTCATCATACTTTGTTCAAAAGTTTCCTGAACAACTTATGAAAAAAAAAAAAAAAACAACCGGTTCTGCAGGTTCCTTTGTATATGAAATTAACTGGATGAGTTGGCTGTCCCACATACAAGGTGTATGTAAACTCATACTTTTCTGCATGGCTACAATCTGACAAAGCTGAATTGCCAAGATGCGCTGTACAAACACAACCAGAGCCTGTTTGGGATGACATTTGATCATGATATAGTTTAATAAAATGACAGAATTTGTGTCGGTGCCAGGTTAAATAAACTAAATAGCATCTGTTTGTCTTGTTACAGGTCTCGTGATGGCAGCTTGCATTTCTGGGCTTCTCCACGCAGCATTGCGAGCCTCCAACACCTGTGCCGCATGACCCTGCGGCGAGTCATGCCCACCCAGCAGGTTTACACGCTGCCCATTCCTTTCTCCATGCAAGACTACCTAGCATACAAGACGCTTTAAGTTGGAACGTGAAACACAGCACTCTATGAAACCAATGAAATGTGTTGTTGTTGTTTTTTCTTTTATAAAAGACACACTTTTTCTGCTCAAGCCAACTCCCCTGATAAAGGTGAGGCTGGTTCATTTTGTATTTATTTATTTTTCTACAATATGTTTTCGTTTATGGAAGTTTAGTAGCAAGTGTATTTCAGTACCATATTTTTTTTTTTTTTTTTTTTTTTTTAAGCCCATATCAGTGGCTTTCAGCCAGCCTTAATATATCAGCGGACCACGTTTTGTCCTTTTGATTTGCGATTCTTTTTTTTCTTTTTTTTTCTTGTACAGCACCTTAAAGTTGGTAAATGATGGGTGAAAGTGGTGCATTCTCTGGCTCAGTTTAAGGTATTCCTGCACTGAGTTTCAAGCGATGTGACGGGGGTTTATCTCCCGAATGTTCTGCAGTGTTTTCTTTTTTTTTTTTTCTTTTTTTTTTTCTGTGCTGGCTGTGAGAGGGATTGAAGGGAAGTGACAATGTGAAAGTGTGTATGTGTGTGCATGTGATGGCCGGAGTAGAGTTGGGTAGTTCAGGGACACAGGCAGTGCCTCCCCTTGACGTGCCTCATTAGAGAATTCTCATTGACACACGCTTATGCTGCTTCAGTAACGGCCTTCATTTTTTCACAAACCTAAAACTACAGTAACATGGGCTAATTAGTTTCCTCTAGAAATTGTATATTTTTTACCTGTACAGATTTGTAAAGGCACGTTTTTGTTGAGTGTGTATATATACATATGTTTGTACAAATATATATGTAGCTCCTTTTTTTTCATGCTTCTCATCCATCTCTTTATAATGCTTGTATTGGAAGCCTGCTCTGTATATGGTCTTTCTCTTGTGCGATGATAGTGATGGTGGTTTGTAGGAGAATGACACAAACGCTTGCTTTGAGTAAAAACTGCCAACCCGTTTGAGATTTTAACTAACCAGCAGCGAAAGTGATGCCACATCTTTGATTTCTCGTATGGACTTGCTGGATCTGCTATTATATATGGCCTAGTCCTAAACGTTATCTTGCCACTTAACTCACAATCAAACCTTCGTAACACTTTGACATTTTAAACAGATGTGTGTATTTTGGGCATGTCTCATCTACCTCTCATTTTGAGGAACTGGTTTATCGAATGTTCTGGAACAAAATGGCACGGTTCTGTTTATTGATTGTATACTGCTTGTCTTTTAAACGGATTGAATGCTATCAATTAACTATGTGGGAACCAGAATGTGGCATATTCCATCTGGTCATGCAGTCTTAGCAATAAAAATGTGTTGAAAAAGCTGATGCCAAAGATCCCCCTGGGTTCTTTTTGACGTGATTGGCACAGTCCGTTTTCTCTTACACTCATTTATGGCTAAAACTTGAAAGTCTTTATATGTATGTCTGTTTCTCTGCTTGGGTGTATGAAGAATGCTGATGTTCAACAGATTGGGTTCTTCTGTTTTCAGTTTCTTATAAAGTAGATAGATCTAGAAGAAATTCATAGATGCACTTCAGTGTTCCAACTTCTAACCAAAATTCTAGCAGTTGCAGTTCTTTAGAATGCGGTGATAGTAGTTTTCAATCATTAATGAATAGTATAGAGATGCTAGGAAACTAGTTAATTTGTCCAACTGAATACCTAATGCTGTGCTCAACAGGAGCAAGTGAATACATCAACAAAGTCTTTTTACGAGAATGTACTTTTTTTTTTTCCCTTTCTCCTCCGGTCGGTGGGGGTTTTGTTTGTTTTATGATTGTTGTCGAAATAAAGTATTTTAAATCATTTTGTTGTTTTGAAGCATTTTTTTTACAAATGTTTTTAATATTTAATATACTAAATATTTATATAATATAATGCAGAGTCTGCAAAATGTTTTACCAAAATTAGAGGGATCACACAAAATGCATGTTATTTTTTTTTTAGTACTGACCTGGGCTGCGTTTCCCAAAAGCATCGTAAGCTTAAGTACATCGTAGACCCATTGAAACCAATGGAGCTACGATCAACTTAAGCTTACGATGCTTTTGGGAAACGCAGCCCTGAATAAGATATTTCACATAACACATTTACATGTAGTCCACAAGAGAAAATAGTTGAATTTATTAAAATTACCCTGTTACACAGGCTTGATTCTTAATACTTTGTTACCTAAATGATCCACAGCTGTTGTTTTTAATATGTATATGTGTATGTGTGTGTGTGTGTGTGTATGTGTATATATATATATATATATATATATAATATATAAAAATAAATAAGGGACTCATGAGCAACTATATAAAAAAAAAACTGCCAGCTGTTCTTCAGAATTTGTGTATTTGAACCCTTTCCGATGACTATGATTTTAAGTTCCATCTTTTCACACTGAGGACAACTGAGGGACGCATATGCAGCTATTACAGAAGGTTCCAATGCTCATTCATGCTCCAGAAGGAAAAACGATGCATTAAGAGCCGAGGGTGTACTTTTTTTTCTTATATTGCCTAAATATCTTTTTTTTTTTTTCTTCATTGAGTAGTGCCCTTCAGAGGCTGCAGAAGCTACGGTTTCCCAGAAGACAAAATAAGTGAAATTTACCCTGATTTTAAAGTTTTTACCCCTGGCTCTTAATGTATGGTGTTTCCTTCTGGAGTATCAGTGAGAGTTTGAACCTTCTGTAATAGTTGCTTAAGATCAAATCTACAGTCGTGGCCAAAAGTTTTGAGATATATTTTAAATATTGGAAATTGGAAAAGTTACTGCTTAAGTTTTTATAATAGCAATTTGCATATACTCCAGAATGTTATGAAGAGTGATCAGATGAATTGCATAGTCCTTCTTTGCCATGAAAATGAACTTAATCCTGAAAAAAACTTTCCACTGCATTTCATCGCTGTCATTAAAGGACCTGCTGAGATCATTTCAGTAATCGTCTTGTTAACTCAGGTGAGAATGTTGACGAGCACAAGGCTGGAGATCATTATGTCAGGCTGATTGGGTTAGAATGGCAGACTTGACATGTTAAGGAGGGTGATGCTTGAAATCACTGTTCTTCCATTGTTAACCATGGTGACCTGCAAAGAAACGCTTGCAGCCATCATTGCGTTGCATAAAAATGGCTTCACAGGCAAGGATATTGTGGCTACTAAGATTGCACCTAAATCAACAATTTATAGGATCATCAAGAACTTCAAGGAAAGAGGTTCAATTCTTGTTAAGAAGGCTTCAGGGCGTCCAAGAAAGTCCAGCAAGCGCCAGGATCGTCTCCTAAAGTGGATTCAGCTGCGGGATCAGAGTGCCACCAGTGCAGAGCTTGCTCAGGAATGGCAGCAGGCAGGTGTGAGCGCATCTGCACGCACAGTGAGGCCAAGACTTTTGGAAGATGGCCTGGTGTCAAGAAGGGCAGCAAAGAAGCCACTTCTCTTCAAAAAAAACATCAGGGACAGATTGATCTTCTGCAAAAAAGTATGGCGAATGGACTGCTGAGGACTGGGGCAAAGTCATATTCTCCGATGAAGCCTCTTTCTGATTGTTTGGGGCATCTGGAAAAAGGCTTGTCCGGAGAAGAAAAGGTGAGCGCAACCATCAGTCCTGTGTCATGCCAACAGTAAAGCATCCTGAGACCATTCATGTGTGGGGTTGCTTCTCATCCAAGGGAGTGGGCTCACTCACAATTTTGCCCAAAAACACAGCCATGAATAAAGAATGGTACCAAAACACCCTCCAACAGCAACTTCTTCCAACAATCCAACAACAGTTTGGTGAAGAACAATGCATTTTCCAGCACGATGGAGCACCGTGCCATAAGGCAAAAGTGATAACTAAGTGGCTCGGGGACCAAAACGTTGAAATTTTGGGTCCATGGCCTGGAAACTCCCCAGATCTTAATCCCATTGAGAACTTGTGGTCAATCCTCAAGAGGCGGTGGACAAACAAAAACCCACTAATTCTGACAAACTCCAAGAAGTGATTATGAAAGAATGGGTTGCTATCAGTCAGGATTTGGCCCAGAAGTTGATTGAGAGCATGCCCAGTCGAATTGCAGAGGTCCTGAAAAAGAAGGGCCAACACTGCAAATACTGACTCTTTGCATAAATGTCATGTAATTGTCGATAAAAGCCTTTGAAACGTATGAAGTGCTTGTAATTATATTTCAATACATCACAGAAACAACTGAAACAAAGATCTAAAAGCAGTTTAGCAGCAAACTTTGTGAAAACTAATATTTGTGTCATTCTCAAAACTTTTGGCCACGACTGTACATTGTATTTTTACATTAACAATGTAATTAGTCTATACTGTTTATTAAAACCAAGTATTTTTAAGCTTTTTTATTCCAAAATAATAACAATGCAGTAACAATTTAAAGCATGTATGTGACCCTGGACCATAAAACCAGTCTTTAGTAGCATGGGTATGTTTGTAGCAATAGCCAAAAATACACTGCATAGGTTATTATTTATGGCTTTTATGGCAAAAATCGTTAGGATGTTAGGTAAAGATCATGTTCCATGAAGATATTTTGTACATTTCCTACCGTACATATATCAAAACTTAATTTTTGATTAGTGATATGCATTGCTAAGAACTTAATTTGGACAAGTTTAAAGATGATTTTCTCAATATTTCATTTTTTGTTTGTTTGTTTGTTTTTTGTTTTTTGCATCCTCAGATTCCAGATTTTCAAATAATTGTATCTTGGCCAAAAATGTCCTTTCCTAACAAACCATACATCAGTTCAAAGATGATGTATAAATCTCAATTTAAAAAAAAAAAAAAAATTACACTTATGACTGGTTTTGTAGTCGAGGGGAAGGAACAATTGATAACGGGCCGTTGAATTCTTAGAAAATAATTTAGACCTAGGGTGTGCATTATTTTCGTAGAAATCAATGGACCAGTCAATTATTCCGCTTATACTACGGTTATAGTGTATGTGCTTTCCGTACATAATAAAATGTAATTTTGTGGCAAAAACATGGAAACAATCTGTCGTTTTTATTCTTTTGTTTACTGTATTTATTTGTTTGGCCAGTGTCCTTGTGGGTGTTGGTTATTTTGCTGGTTTGGGCTGTAAGGACATTTGTAAATAACTGAAATCGTGGGGCGAAGTGATATAGACATGTAATACGGTCAAATGCTGCCTGGAACTATGTTCGCCGTGCGTTTCCCTGAAAATAATCCACACCATTACAACGTTCGTCAGCCAATCAGATTCAAGCATTCAATGGCCCCATAGTATAAATTTTATTTATGATCTGATGTTCAGCTGTTCTTTTTCATAATAAATAACTTATTTTCGCATCATCGGGCTCTTGGTAAACATTTGTCACAGCACAAGTTGATTCCTCACTAAAAAAACTCCCACAGATCATGTTTTGAGGCCATTTGAAGTTTGATTTTTACTTGACAAAGTGGTGATGTTTAAGATATATTAGTCTTCCTATTAATGTCATATTGTTCATTCAGACTGATTTGCGAACACGCACGAACACAAGAGGCGGGATTTATGGCCAATCATAACCAGTCATATCCACTAATATTGTAAGAGGCACTTTCCCTTGTTAAAATTCAATGGGCACATGGGAGGCAAAAGAGATGCTGGTGTCGCTATACTGTAGAAAAACGAGTGATTTATAGGTGTTTTCATGTCATATTTTGTAATATTTCAGTTTTTTTGCCTCCTCAGAGAAAACGCCCCTGCTAACTTAGATAGATAGATAGATAGATCGAGGCATTTTCCAAATGATGTGCTTATACTGAAATATGTGTGTATTGGTATTATAATGAAAATGTGTAAAAATAGGCCTACATAAACACAGCAAGGGCTTGGTAGTTCTGTTCAGTGGGATATTGACCTATTGGTGAGAGTACAAACAAGAATCACTGTGAGATTTCACAGCTGTGCTAATCTTCCCAGGCTCCCCATAGCAAACAAGTCACTCCTCAAGAACCCTTCCAGAAAACAGCATTCCAACCTTCAGCCCGTATAACAACTCGAGCAAACTAGCAATCGCTTTGCTTTCATATCCATTTAAAACATAAAATATTTAAGACAATGTTTTCTTAAGGTTACATTCCACAGAGTGTGGAAACTTACTGAATAGCTTGAGTGTTTTAGACTCTGTCCAAAAGGCAAGAAAGGCCATTATCGGGTTTATTATTGACTAGTAGCGGTAATGCTATCGGGTTAAATATTAAGACCTACTGCCAATAAAACTGAAGCTTCAAAGAGACAAAATCATTACTGCGGGAGGTATAAAGGAAGCAGTGCACGTTTCGCACTGGAGTCATTACGGCCCGGAATATGAAGCTAGATCATTCTGAAAACTTCCTTGTGTTTCTCAGCTTGTTTTGGAGTGTCGCAACCTCTCTAGAGTGACTCAACTTCCAGATGTTTCTACAGCCTTAAACATACAAGAGACTAAGACTGGTAGAGCAAGATAACTTGAAATTAGGTCACAATAATGGTCTTTTCAATGGCATTGAGAAGGAAAAAACCTTGCAATATTTGTATGCTACAGCTGTCTGAGGTTTACAAGAAATAAATCACTGATTCCATGAGTCATAGATATTGAGTTCATGCAATTCGAAATAAAAGCACAGCGTGGACAGATATATTCACTAATATATCCTGCAATCTAAGGAAAGGTCAGCTGCACTAGTTGGGATTGCTATTTATAACCTTAAAGTGTAAAATGAGCAGATGGATTAAGGGTTATGACATTACATCTGCCATAACACAGGTCTGCAGAGCTGGAAATCATTTAGACAGCCTGTGGATCAACAAGCCAAGACATATCACACCAGTATGTTACATTAAACAGATATGTACTTCCTTGTGTAGACAAATACAAATGTACACCTATCTAGTTATTATTGTCGTTAGACAATTTTTACATGACTATGCCATTTTAACTTATGTATTTACTTATTTATTTATTTGACATGCTCACCATATCTGATCTTTTAGGGGGTACTGTGTGCAGCTATCAGATGTGAGCAGAAAATAAACCCTGTTTGTCTTATGTAACATTGCTGTAGCCAAACTGAAATTTACAAGCAACAAATCCAATGCCATTTGGCTCTGCTCAGTTAGTCGTTCAATAGGCCTACATAAATATTTTTTTAGAGAGCTCATATAATATCTTAAAATTATTTTGTGATCAAGATATTAATTTTAATAGTAAAGAGTGTTCACGACGCGTCTTTAGTCGGCCATATTGGCGCACTGAATGTAAACAAACCCACTGGACCAAACTAAACTTGGATATTTTCTGTTTATTGCTGCTGAAAACGATCATTATTGTCATGTTTTGGGCTGTATTATTCAGTCTGACGGGGGGAAAAAAACATATGGAATACTAATATAGACTGACAAAAGTGATAACATATCAAGGGGGCGGCCAAACTGAACCAGGATTTCCAGGGCAAGAATATTGACAACATTGATCGTGTTTGTTCTTATCATTTCCGGTCAGGTAGGTGAAATTTTAGGCTAATATCTTAATTAATGCTGCTTTACCACCTATTAACTTTAAGTCCTTCTCTATATGATTTAGCAGCCTCCGTGGTTTTTCCGTGGTTTAGAATTAGCAGAACAACATTTATGTTACATAACCGTGCAATCAATTAATTATATGAGTTAAGACGTTATTAATTATAGTATAAAAGATGTGAATTAAAGTAAATTAATATTCAATTATTATACTTAGTCCGGAAGTAGCATAATTATTTACAAACCTGTTTTTCACGTTTGTTTTTATTTCAAGAGTTATATTCTGCCTCAAAGCAACCAGTATGGTAAATGCTGTCAAAGTTCACTAGAATCTGAAACACGACGGTCAGAGAGAGCAGTGTGACCCTATCTATTTCCAGGCTGTGTGTGTGGATTCCCACTTTGTTCAGATTGCTTCAGCCGTGGTTTCTCTGAGTCTCAGACTAGTGTGAGTGAAAAGACAGTGAGCGGGCGCTATCTAGCTGCAGCTGCTGTAGTCACTACGACGTGCATGAACTTGCATGAATAAATTTCCATTCAAGACTGCATGCAATAAAAATTCTCTCTGGATAGTTTTTAAACCAGACATATTTTATGCTTTAAACTTGTAAAAAAAAGTATTTACAGTTGAAGTCATAAGTTTACGTACACCTTTTAAAATGTAAATCATTCCTGTGATTTCAAAGCTGAATTTTTAGCATCATTACTCCAGTCACACGATCCATCAGAAATCATTCTAATATTCTGATTTGCTGCTCAAAAAGCATGAGCAGCTAAGCAGATTGTTTCCTCGTTTATTTGATGAATAGAAAGTTCAGAAGGACACCATTTATCTAAATAATAAATCTTTTGTAACATTATAATTATATTATAATATTATAAATGTCTGTATCATCACTTTGGATCATCCTTCCTAAATAAAAGTATTAATTTATATATGTTTTTTTCTCAATCTTTTTATTCATCAAAGAATCCTGAAAAAATACTCAACTGTTTTAAATACTGATAATAAAAATGAATGTTTCTTGAAAAGCAAATCAGCATATTAGAATGATTTATGAAGAATCATGACACTGAAAACTGGAGTAATGATGCTGAAATAGCTTTGATCACAGGAATATAAAATATTTAAAATATATCCAAATAGAAAGCAGTTATTTTAAATAGTAAAAACTATTTCATAATATTACTGCTTTTGCTGAATTTTGGATGAAATAAATGCAGAAATGACCGAGGAGCGCACAAGGGTTAAAAAAAAACAAAAAAAAAAACATTACAAATCTTGACTAGTAGAGTATATGTAATGTCAAGCTGCCACTGATTATAATTCTGAATTCTTAGAAATAATTATAAAAAAAAAAAAACGAATACATTTAAGATTCTGTAGAAATCATGCTGTCTGCGGTTGAGCAATAAGTGCTGTGCACTTTTTTTTGGCCTTCCTTCAATTGTCCCAACTTCCTGTGAACCAAATACTTTTCTGATTGTGAATCACTTCCTGCCCTGATGTTGCATCGAAAGCTCAACAGCAGACAGGACATATTCTGCGCAGATCGTGTGAAATATGTCAGGTGAAGCTGAACATTCTGAAACACAGATATGAAACTTCAACAGTGAAATCAGCAGTGTGCCTACAACACATGACAAGTGATTGAGAGCGATTTTTAAAATAAATGTACTACTACCTTCTTTTTCCACCAGGAGGCCCTATATGCTTACTCATATTAATTTACTCTTACTCGCATACAGGATAACCATCTAAATAGAAGTCAAAGTGGTTTTAAACAACAGCGTTGTTTGTTTTTTTCATTCAATTCTATCTTTGTTGATTTGAAATAATATGTTTTAAACCCCTTATTTGTTTAAAAGCATATTTACATTTCCCAATTTACGTCCTGTGAACATATTTCCTTAAACAGTGCTATCTAATTTATTAGCCAGATGGTTATCAATTCACGGCTGATAATAGAATTTGCAGTGAGCTATAGTTTATATAACCTGCTAATAATGTGCAGCACCATATTTGAACAACTGCCTGCCTCCACCTATGTAGTTAATGCCCGGTGTGTGAATGTGTTGACTGATACAGAGAAAACCCAATGCTTACCTGGAATGGAGGGAGTGTCTATTTAAGTCTTTCCATCTCTTCTTTCTCTATTAAGCCTAACCTGTTCTGCAGTGTCATTAGGTACTCTGAGGATACCGGGTGTGGATGGATATAGGTTTAAAACACTGACTAAGCAGCATTTCAACCGGCCGCAGAACCTTCAAGCTCCTGTCATACAGCTGACGTGGACATAAACATTTTTACTAGTGTTGGAAACCAAATTACAAACTGGTTACAGTTTTTCCCTTCAATTCCGTTGGTTATAAGTGTCTTGGCTTGAGTGCCCCGTGGGGAAAGACAATTTGCAGTGGCTCTTCTTTGGCTTCAGCCCTCTTTACTGTTCATTTTGAAATTATGTCTCCTTCTTGGCAAGCTGTGGAGGAGAGGAGATTTTTCCCATGGGAAAGTGTGTGCATGATACAGCAAGTTAGTGCTGTAACATTTCTTCATGTTTTTCTGATACATTTCCTAATCTAAAGTCACAGCACATGCATTATAGTAGTGCGTTATGTAACATAAAACAACACTTTCTTAGACTCTAAATAACTGTTGGTTATTTGCACAATTATGCATAATAAGTGAATTCCCATAATAATACTTGAGCATCAAGGGTATCCAGTAAGTTGTAACTCAATGGAAAGTCTAAAAAAAGTCTTTTCTCATCTGAGTGGGCAGAGAGCAGTACTAGTGAACAGTCATGCATATGCACACACACATTCAAACTCAACGTGTTTTTCCAGCCCTTATACAAAGTGTGCCTCTGATGACATAATGGGAACTGTATTATTGAACCAACAAAAGCAGATATATGACAAAACAAGTTCCACCAAAGGGTTGTAAGAATTGTAACACTGATATTAATCATACATTTTGCTTTTTGGAAAAATAAATTATTTTATCTAACGTTGCATCAAATTTGTCAGGTAAAATGAGCCACTGAGTAAAATGAAGTCTCATAGTTCTTACGATTTCACACAATGCAAATTGAACATTAATCAAATGTACATTATACTATAAGAATAAAGTCGAAATTACAAGAATGAAGTTGAAATATTACGAGAGTAAAGTCGAAATTACGAGAATAAAGTTGAAATATTTAGGGAAAAAAGTCGAAATTATGAGAATAAAGTCGAAATGTTTTGAGAATAAAGTCGAAATGTTTTGAGAATCAAATCAAAATTACGAGAATTAATTCGTAGCAATTACGAGATTAAAGTTATAATATTTTGAGAGTATATTCTAACCTATTGCGCATAAAAATGGCTTTTTTTCAGTCTATTAGTACAGCCCAAAACATGACAATAATTGACCATTTTTAATAGCAATAATCAGCAAAATATGCAAGTTTTGTTCAGTTCAGCAGCATTGTTTACATTCTGTGCCGCCAATATGGTCAATTGATGACGTGTAATAAAAACACTATATATAAAAGCATAAATTGTCTCTGAGAATAAAATAATAGACAAAAAAATAAACTATTTATATTTTTTGTTTTTTTTAGTCTTTACTATGTAACTTTTTGTGTGTGTGCCCAAAAACCTCCCTTTGGGGACGTCCTAATTTGTAAAACTGGTATAAACATAAAGTAACCTTTTTTTTTTTTTTTTTGAAATAGCAAAAAAATTTAGGATTATGAGATTAAAGTTGTAATATTTCAAGAATAAAGTCAAAAAGTTTCGAGAATCAAGTCAAAATTACGATAATTAATTTTAAATAACTTTTCTATATTGTGCATACAAATGGCTCAGATTGAGAGCACCGGGAGAAGTTGCCAGGCCTTTATTCTCATAATTATTCCCGTAATATTTTGACTTTATTCTCATAATTTTAACTGTATTCTGGAAATGTTACGACTTGATTTTTTTTTTTTTTTTTTGTTTATGTGGCACTAAAACGCCTGTGCCCAGAAACCAAAAACCTCCCTTTGGGGACATCCTCATTTGTAGAACTGGTATAAAAATAAAGTATACAAAGTTTTTTTTGAAATTCCAAATTTTTTTAAAGGTTTAGGTTTTGAAAATGTGTAACTATCGGTATGTAAAAACAAAATAAATAATGTCCCCATTTAGATAGCTAAATGTATTTGTGTATTTATTTGTGTGTGTGTGTGTGTGTGTGTGTGTGTGTGTGTGTGTGTGTGTGTGTGTGTGTGTGTGTGTGTGTGTGTGTGTGTTTGTGTTTGTGTGTGTGTGTGTGTGTGTGTGTGTGTGTGTGTGTGTGTGTGTGTGTGTGTGTGTGTGTGTGTGTGTGTGTGTGTGTATGCATCCAGCTTATTGTCTATGAAAACGCACTCGTTGATAATAATAACAACAATAATAATGTTTTATTTATAAAGCGCTTTTAACAGAATAGCAAAAAATACAGAAATATATCAACAATTCTTCTTTTAAGTCAAAAACTGAACAAAAAATCAGTTACGTAAGTGATCCTCAAACGGTCCGATGCGCATGTAAACAAAACTTCATTTCCCACACTGCAAAGCATCAAACGCTACTTCAAACAGCTGACTGAGGGTGAGACCTACGCGAGCGCTTCTCAGAAAGCTTCACGGGATATACATACAACGTTTGAGGCGGAACAAGCTGACAACGCGTCCTGTCTGGCTGTCAAACCAGTCCACGAGTATGTTTGAGGAGTATGCTTGCGCTCTGAACTAGTACTTAACTCGCTTGGAGTAGAACTGTCATCTCCGTTTAGTCTACATGAGTTTACTAACATGTCTTTGGACTAGTGTTTGCTGTAGTTCGAGCCCATGCCCCTAAAGCCGTGCCAATGCCGCGGAATGGATACTAGTGTCTCTGGCAAAGTCGGAAACATGGTCGCAAGTGATGAGGAGCATTTGGACGCGAGCGATGGAAGGAACGCAGGGATGGACGTGCTTCACCAGTGCGAACTCATCCAGAACCTGATCGAGATCTCCATCTCTAGTCTGAAAGGGCTCCGGACCAAGTGCGCCGCATCTAACGACCTGACCCAACACGAGATACGCGCTTTGGAGGTACTGTTTTTTTGCCTGTGTGTACTTGAATAACAAGCTATCTAGACACTGTTCATGTTCATGCCAGGTTGCAAGTTGTCAAATCAAATAAGTACCATGACATTAGCGCGATCCAGAGGGTGAATGATAGTTCCTGATATGCCTAGACAATGATGTTTGCTTTGTAGGTGCATCTTCAAATCATCATTAATTTTACTGCCTATTAATATATTGATATTAAATTCATAAATGAGAGGGTCATGGAAACCCCCTCTTGGCTGACATTACTTCCTGGATCTTGAGGTAGTTGTTTAGGGTGCATCTGCCTACTACCCCCTCTTGTGTAATCTTGTGTGTTGCCAAGTAGAAAAGTTTTGCGCTTTAAGAAATATTATGAAGCAGGTTGCTCTTTACAACTGTGTTGTGATCACATGACCATCTGTGTCATGAAAATAATATTATGTTACCCTGGACCACAAAACCAGTCATTTGTAGCAATGGCCAAAAATACATTGTATAGGTCAAATTGATCGATTTTTCTTTTATGCCAAAAATCATTAGGATATTAAGATCTTGTTCCATGAAGATATTTAGTAAATTTCCTACCATAAATATATCAAAACTTAATTTTTGATTAGTAATTGAAGCTAAGAACTTCATTTGAGCAACTTTAAAGATGATTTTCCCAATATTTAGATTTCTTTTGCATCCTCAGATTCCAGATTTTCAAATCTTAACAAACCATACATCAATGGAAAGCTTATATTCAGCATTCAAACGACCCTTATGACAGGTGTAAATGCTTTCAAACTGAGTAATTTTCATCCTTATCCTCATGGTAATCACTGCAACAGAATACTTTTGCAATAGTGTATAGACGAGCAAACTAGTCAAAGTCCTGTAGCTGTTTTAAAACTGTATGTTTCATGTCAAACAGCTTGTTATCTTAGTTTAGCTCTGCAAACAAAAGGAACATATGTCAGAGGAGGGTTAGTGCTATTTTTAACCATACGCAGGTATTTTGCAACAGTGGTTAACCCCTCCCACAAAAGTGAACTGAAATCCCAAGTTGGTCAAACCTGTGGAACAGCGTCACTTTTAATATTATTATGGTTGTATTTAACAAAACATCATAAATTAGTGGCTTTTTTGTGAGGACGAAATTCTCTACTTAGGAAAGTCAAGCACCTTCTTTTGTGAATCAAAAGATTGCTTTTATGTTTGCAGCTCACAAACTCTCACTTTTAAATAATTAAGATGAGCCTGAGGCTTTGTTAAATAAACCGTTATACTTAAAACATTTTAATGACGCTGGTTCTCACAGACACAGGTAATTGTGGCATTGTGGTGAGTCTGGTGCTTGTTTTGGCGATACTTATCTACATCTTAGGGAGGTGCTTCATTATTTCTCATGATGATTTTCAGAAATAACACTCGTTCAGGTCAGGTCATGTTAATTTTTTTGCCAAGTGCGAGAAAAAGAATAAAATGCATGTCCTTTGAAACACAGCAGTATTTTTATAACAGAGTATGATAATGTGTGGTGGCCCAAGGCCACACAGAGAATTGTAATTACAAGAAATATACAATAAATTTAAAGTAATATGTACCCAGTATACAATAAAAAAATGTGATAAACATAGTGCAGACAGTGTCAGATAAACTTGAACTGCAAGATGTGAACGTAGAGTCTAGTGCTTATAAAACTACTGTAATGCGGCAAGGATTGTGCTGAGGTAGAACAATAACAAGCAGAGTCAGGAGTATGGGTTGCATTTCTGCATTGGGTGGGGGTGGACAGTCCATTTGTTGATTGTCAGAGCTACTGGATAGTCTAACATCTTGTGAGAAGTCTAGTGGTTTTGACTCTCCAGGCTTCCTCCAGATGGTAGGGGTATGAAACTTAACAAGAGATGGACTGATAATATTGCTGTCAGATTTCTGTTCAATCCTTGTTAGCTGGAAGTCTGTTTCCAGTGATGAACAGAGCTATTTTCACTACCCACATCAGAGCTCTTTTGTCTAAAGCAGAGAAGTTAACATACCAGACAGTGATCCAGCAGGTAACACAGGTACTCTCTACGACACACCTGAAGAAGCTTAAGTCGCTTATGGACGAAAGGTACTGTCAGGTTAAGGAGGAGGTGTTCATGGTTCATGTGTTCAGGTCAATGTTAAGGTGCATGGCTTTGTCTGAACTCTCTAATCATGTCATTTTGTTTCACCAGACTTTGAGCTGTCTTGCCTTTTCCCCGTAGGCTGTCTTGTTGATATCATCAACTTATGTAATTGCTTTGCTGTTCAACGACAGTCTCGGGTAGGAAGGTGGGTATTGTAGTGCGCAACCCCGTTGGCACCGGTGTTGAGAAAGGTTGCCTTTGAAGTCAAGAAAAAGCAGGTGGCATTGGCTCTTTTGATACCTGTGGAGAGGTAGGTTCAGTTAAAGCGCTGTGGCCATCAAAAGCTTTCAGTGGACAGCTGTGGAAGGATGAGGAAAGTCAGGTACAGTGAATATGATGTCAGGCCTTACAGAGTGGCTGGACATCCCACAGACCCAGAACATGTTGGCCTGAGTCCCTGGCTGCAGCATCCGGGTGGTGGCCCAACAGGAATTCCCTGGCTGCTCACTACCAGGATGCATTTTGCATACCCAGTGAGGTGACCAATCTCCTGAGGTTATCAAAATGTGCCCAGAGAGAGCAAGCACAGCCGTTTTGGAAAGTTTAAATCATGCTGATACAGTCCTGTTCCTGGAGAGCCACCTTTCTGCAGAGTACCTGTCCATTGTCCAGTTTAGCTGCAACCCAAATCGAATACACCAGAAAAACTAACCAGAAACCAGGATTGCCTTAAAGTAAAAAAATGGTGTGTTTGATTAGCTAATCTCTGCAGGACAACTTTCACCAACATCCCTACTCAAAGGTTTCTAGTAATCCTAAAGTCCTAGAGCAGGGGTCTGCAAACTTAGTCCTGGAGGGCCAGTGTCCAGCAGAGCTAAGAGGGTCGGTGTTTTGCAGAGTTCAGCTCCGACCCTAGTTTAACACACCTGAACCTGCAAATCAAGGTCTTACTAGGCATGCTAGAAAGGTCCAGACAGGTGTTTTGAGGCAAGTTGGATCTAAGCTCTGCTGGATACTGGCCCTCCAGGACAGTTTTTGGAGACCCCTGTCCTAGAGTACATGTGTACAAAAGTAACTCTAGGACAGGGATAGGCAACGTCGGTCCTGGAGTGCTGATGTCCTGCGAAGTTTAGCTCCAACCCTATTTAAATACACCTGAACCAGCTAATCAAGGTCTTACTAGGCATGCTAGAAACATCCAGGCAGGTGTGTTGAGGCAAGTTGAAACTAAACTCTGCAGGACACTGACCCTCCAGGACAGACCCCTATAGTAACTGTGTAAAAAAAAAAAGTAACCCTCTAGGATAGGGATATTCAATGTTGGTTCTGGAGTGCCGATGCCCTGCAGAGTTTAGCTCCAACCCTACTTAAACACACCTGAACCAGCTCATTAAGGTCTTACTACGTATGGTCGAAACTTCCAGGCAGGTGTGTTGAAGCAAGTTGAAGGAGATTTCGGAGACTCCTGTCTTAGAGTAACTGTGTAAAAAAAAAAGTAACCCTCTAGGACAGAGATAGGCAACTTCAGTCGGTCCTGGAGTGCCGATGTCCTGCAGAGTTTAGCTCCAACCCTGAAAAAACCTTACCTGCCTGTAGCCCTAGTAATTTTGTAGACATTGATTAGCATGTTCAGGTGAGTTTGATTAGGGTTGGAGCTAAACTCTGCAGGACAGCAGCACTCCAGGACCACTCTAGGAGCAGGATTGGACACCCCTGATATAAGAAGCGGTCGTTCCCTCAGGCATTCCATCTCAGTGTTTATCCAAGGTCTTATATTGGGTAATCTTCATAGCCTATTTGAAAATATCCCAATCAGTGTAACCAAAACAGTTGAGCAGGACTGTGTTTGTTACCTCTGGATGCACTTGGTGGACTGTTTTTCCCGGCACTCAAAGCAAAGCACAGAGAGATGGTGCTAAATGGCAATTATCGTTGAGATTCCTGTCCGTAAATCTCTCAAAATTCCTGTGGATGAACTGGCTGTCTCTTTGCGCTTGTTCTCGAGAAGTGGAGACAATTCAGACATTGAAGGAATGACTGCGGTTGGCAGCTGAGAATCTCTGGTTAGCAGCTTGTCTTCTCTAGCCACTGGAAAGATCGCTGTGTGTTTGTGCTATTGTGGCTGTTCCTATATTTAGCAAACGTGTTCCCTTCACATGCATGTGATTAGTGAGCAAGATTCCTCAATCCGAGGGAGGGTTTGCGAAAGTGAATCTGACTCTGCACGCTACAATACCGTAATCCCGCAACCCCAATAAGCACTTTTGTGTAGACAGAGGGCATCCATCAACGCCCTGAAGAACAAAAGTGGTGGAAAGTCCAGGCAATGCGTTCCTCCCTCTCTCTCTGCTCAAACAATAAGTCTGCAAGAGGCAGGCCGAATTGCATTAGGAGTAGGGTTACATCAAGCACTCAGAATAAGCTGTGTAGACTGTGTGTGTTTATGGATATTGGAGAAGGCAAGCAGTTTGCAAAATGACATCTCTTTTATCTGTCTCAATGGGGGAACAAAAGAAAATCCTTAGGTTTTTGTTTGATCTAGTGAGGGGAACAGATGCGGACCTGGACACTAGCAGATGTCCAACAACTATGTGTTACACAATTACTTAACCAGTGGGTGTTACGTTTCTGTCTGGGAGCAGACCCACACTCTCTCCTCGTAAAGATGTCAGGCATTCATATTGACAGCAATTTAGTCTGGAGGTCACCAAGTCGTTGTACTAGTAGGTGACTGCTGTAATCAATTGTATCAGGAAGAGGATCACCCCAGGTGGACCTTCCACTGATAGTTGCCAACTTTCGTTAAAAACACATACTCGGCTTTAGTTCTTTTTTGGCGGAAGCAGGAAGACAGGGCAGGACATATAAAGCAGTCCGGGCCCCTTTTTTTAATAGGCCGTTTTGTTTTTATCACAACTTGGGCCAAAGTTGTTGAGCTCGGTAAAGCCACATTTGACAGCCACAATCTCATCCATATTGCCATAAAAAACAGCATTCTGTGTAGAATTCAAATTGGTCTGATACATTTTGTTGTCAGCACTGACTCATATGTTCCGCTCAATGCTATTGTGTCTGTAGACCAGAGCAGACTGTGCTCAAATTGGTGAGAAACCAAACTTTTTTAACCCTAACAGAAAGCATAATTACACTCTCTGAATGGTTCCCTATTCCCTATATAGTGCACTACGTGCCATTCATCATACAGAAAATAAACATTCTGTAACGCGTGACTGATTTTAGCCACAGCTTCAGCATCTATTTACTACGCTTCGGATTCTAGAGAGCATTTGATTGGACAAAAAAAAAATTAATGAGAAGTGCAGGGTGATGTCTTCAAAATCGTTGATCCATATTGGCAGAAGATAAAACTTAAGTCTTTAAGTTTTGAATGCTTATATCTTCTAAATGCTGAATTTGTTATTGTTTTGGAGCACAGGCTAACATATTCAAACTAAAAGCCAAAAAAACTTCAATTTTGATTTCATGGGGACTTTAAATTGTTTTTAATCTCCATTGATATGCAAATCTTTTCTGTTGTATTATATGTGCCCTCTTTCCAGCTTTGGTGAGTTGTGGGACTGTTTAAAACTAGTTTAGCACAGAAGTGTGTCATCTGTTTCATGCAGTTTATTTTCAAAGAGAAATGTCTGTCAGTCTGCACTCAAGTGTGAAACCTGACCGCTTAATCTTGCACATTATTTCTTCATTTAGTGATAAGTGTAAGTCCCTTCGATGAAATGTGTGTTGGAGTCACATCTTCTTTGTCTTTCAGTGTCGCCATCTGGCTATCACTAAATGTTTCTCACAGGCTCAGTACAGATCTGGCCACAACCACTATGTGGCCTAACTCTGCCGGTTTGCAAAACTGTAGCAACTCATGCATGTGTTTAAAATGTGCATGTGTAGATGCAAGTTTTTCTTATTGCTCAGGAAGTGCTGTGCATTGAAGTCACGTTTCCTACTTGTTTTGTGCTGGCGAAAAAACTGTGCGAGTTGTGTTTTGGGATTTCCTGTGGATGGGCATAGCTGGCCTAACAGAGAGAGTACAAAAATCTACCAGTTTGATATAACTGCATGTTTTGGGGGGGTTTATGCACAAATTAAAAATTACCTTCAAGATCTGTAGTCTTAGAACTTTTGGTCTGGTAATGATGTCACTAGAGTAATTTTTATTAAAGTCCCCATAAAATCAAAATGGAAGTTTTTTGGCTTTAAATATGAATATGTTAGCCTTTAGGTTATCTGTATGCTAATGTGGTCCAAAACAATGTCAAAATTCGCATTTAGAAGATACAAGCATTAAAAACTTACAGTGTCTTGTTTCCGCCAAAATGAATCATTGATTGTCCAATCAAATGGTCTCTAGTATCCGAAGCGCCCCACCCCCTACACAATAAATAGATGCTGAATCTGTGGTTGAAATCGGTCACTTGTTCACAGAATTAGTATTTTCTGTATGGTAAATGGCACATAGTACTCTATATAGAGGATACTGGAGGATGCACTGTCTGGTTCCACATTGTGTCATCATATGTGCGAGTCGGCGCAGACCACAACACGTATCAGACACATTTGAATTCTACACAGAATGCTATTTTATATATAGATTGAGGCTGTCATATGCTGTTAAATCTGGCTTTGCCCAGCTCAATGGCTCTGGCCCAAGCCATGATATAAACAGAACGCTATTGGCCATTTTAAAAAGGGGTCGGGATTTTGAGTTTTCTCAAAATATGCATTTAATATCAGGATTCGAATTACTAATGACTTGTTTAGGCTGAGTCAATTCTTTATTTTGGGAGACAATAACTTTATTTACAGTTGAAGTCAAAAGTTTACATACACCTTGCAGAATCTGCAAAATATTAATTATTTTACCAAAATAAAAGGGATCATACAAAATGCATATTATTTTGTTATTCAGTACTGACCTGAATATTTCATTATAATATATTTCACATAAAAGACGTTTACATATAGTCCACAAAAGAAAATAATAGTTTAGGACAGAATTTATAAAAATGACCCCGTTCAAAAGTTTACATACACGTGATTCTTAATATTCTCTTGTTACATGAATGATCCACAGCTGTTTTTGAAATAGTTGTTCATGAGTCCTTTGTTTGTCCTTAAATTAACACTTAAATTGACCGCTGTTCTTCAGAAAAATCAAATTCTTTGGTTTTTCAGCATTTTTGTGTATTTGAACCCTCTCCAACAATGACTATGATTTTGAGATCCATCTTTTCACACTGAGGACAACTGAGGGACTCATATGCAACTATTACAGAAGGCTCACTGATGCTTTAGAAAAAAAACACACACAATGCATTAAGAGGCAAGGGTTTGAACAGAATGAAGGTTTGTACATTTTTCTTATTTTGCCTAACGGCTAACGTTAAACGCTCACTAATACTTCAAAAGGAAACACAATGCATTAAGAGCCGGGCCATGGGAATATTTTGAACTTGAAGATCAGGGTAAATTTAACTTATTTTGTCTTCTGGGAAACATTAAAGTATTATGTAGCTTCTGAAGGGCTGTACTAAATAAAAAAATATGATATTTAGGCAAACTAAGAAAAATTTACACATTTTCATTTTGTTCAAAAGTTTACACCCCTGGGTCTTAATGCATTGTTTTTCCTTCTAAAGCATCGGTGAGCGTTTGTTTGAACCTTCTGTAATAGTTGTATATGAGTCCCTCAGTTGAAAAGATGGATCTCAAAATCATACAGTCATTGTTGAAAAGGGTTCAAATACACAAAAATGCTGAAAAACCAAAGAATTTGTGGGACCTGAAGGTTTTTTGTGAAGATCAACAGGCAGTTTAACTGTTCAGGACAAACAAGGGACTCATGAACAACTATCACTAAACAAAAAAACACAGCTGTGGATCATTCAGGTAACAACACAGTATTAAGAATCAAGTGTGTGTAAACTTTTGAACATTTTTTACAATTCAACAATTATTTTCTCTTGTGGACTGTATGTAAAGATCTTTTATGTATAAAATATGCATTGTATTAATGAATTAAATATCTTATTCGGGTCAGTACTAAATAAAAAATAACATGCATTTTGTATGATCCTTCTTATTTTGGTAAAATAATTAACATTTTGCAGATTCTGCAATGTGTATGTAAACTTTTGACTTCAACTGTATTGTGCACTTTTGGCTTTACAACTTTGCAGATTGTTTAAATTCACATATAGCTACATTACACACTGTATAAAAGGCAATATTGGAAGTGGAATAATAGGGGCACTTTTAATTATTCACCAGGGTTTGAGTAGTATGGTGGTTAAAAACCTTTTAATTTGTGGTCTATGATAAGACAGTTTTACCGACGTGCACTTAACAGTGCTGGGTATTTGGTGCTGTCCCTGCATGCTGCAATGACGTCACTCTCGATAAAGGGGTCTCCCCCATCTGACGGCAAAGTGGGAGATGGCTGCCGTGGGCATGTTTAATGTGTCATCTGTGTAAATTAGGAGAGCGATTCCAGCAACTTGTTCTCCGGCTTTCTGTGAACTGATGTCCTTTAGAGTTCACCCAAAAATTGAAATCCTGTCATCATTAACTTACTGTTGGGTCATTCAGTGTCAACTTAACCCGAGGTCCCCGGCTTGAATTTTTGATTTTGCTAATAGTTTTTTCTGAAGAAAATTATATATATATATATAGGGATGAAAGCCAAAATATTAAATGTCATGGATGAATATTTACTGACTAATCCACTATTTTGTAGAGGGGGTCAAAATGGCATTTTAAAGGAGTAGTTCACTTTCAGAACAAGAATTTACAGATAATGTACTCACCCCCTTGTCATCCAAGATGTTCATGTCTTCCTTTCTTCAGTCGTAAAGAAATGGATTAGAAAAACATTTCAGGATTTCTCTCCATATAATAGACTTCTATGGTGCCCCATAGTTGATGCAAAATGCAGCTTCTAAGGGCTCTAAATGATCCCAGCCGAGGATGAAGGGTCTTATCTAGTGAAACAATCTGTTATTTTCTCCAAAAATGACAAATTATATACTTTTTAATCTCAAACGCTCGTCTTGCCGAGCTAGACAAGACGAGCATTTGAGGTTAAAAAGTATATAAATTGTATTTTTTTTTCTTAAATAACGCATTGTTTTGCTAGATAAGACCCTTTTTTCCTTAGCTGTTATCGTTTAGAGCCCTTAGGAGCTGCATTTTGGAAGTTCAAACTCGGGGGCACCATAGAAGTCCATTATATGGAGAGAAATCCTGAAATGTTTTACTCAAAAAACATAATTTCCTTACAACTGAAGAAAAAAAGTCATGAACATCTTGGATGACAAGGGGGTGAGTACATTATCTGTAAATTTTAGTTCTGAAAAACTACTCCTTTAATGCAGTTGTCTTGACAGAAGGAAACGAGATACATCTCTAGCTTCAATTTGTTCTTCAGACATTCCAATTGAAACAAAAAAAAGAGGTATCATATTTTTGCAAATTGACGTACATTTGGTTTTTTACCGCTGAAAGTTTGTACATTTTAACGATTTACTTCTGAAGCCATATTAAAATTCCAATATCTCTGGAACCGAACTATAAAGGGACTTAAAAATACAGATGCCAAACGGAAAGTTTGTTAAGACCCAATATCTAAAATGGGAATTGAGATATCTTTAATTCTTCTTGAGTTACAGGCATGCAAACTTTGGAGTAAAAACTTGAAAAGTGCTGTTTCCCCATATTTGAATGGTCACTATTGGTACATAATGCAACAAAGATTGTTTAAAGTCAACAGATTTTACAGATGTCATTTTGTCCCCCCTCTACAAAATAATGGATTACTCAGTAAATATCCACGACATTTAATAATTTGGCGTTCATCACTATACATGTCTGTCTTTCTTCAGAAAAAAATATTGGCAAAAACAAAAATTTGAGCCGAAATTGAGTTGATTGATTCGACACAGAATGATCATATTATATGGTTCTAACTTCCAAACTTGTATGATAATATTTCTAAGAATGAAAGATTCAGTGGGTTTTAAACAGCATTGTGAAAAAATGTGTGTGTTAAAAAGAAGAAAGTTATACATTTTTGGAACAATATAACTTTTAAGTGCTCTTGGATAAAACATAGTGTGTGTTCTGTAGTACATATAAAAGATCCAAAATTGTTTAACCTGGAAAGTATGCTGACTCATGACACAAATGTATTTCACCAACCTGATTTCCTTTTAATTTACAACCTGCAACAACCTTTTTGGCTCAATTATCTTGAGTAAAGGCCTGTGGCTTATTGCAAAATCATTAAATTTGCTAAGGATTGCCACATTTTTGGATGTGATAAAACCTGTTTATGACACAATCTTGTCTTCAGCTTCAGGGCAGTAGCATTCGTCAGTACTTGTGTGATATCCCCGGTTAAAGCTCTTCTCTTATATGTAATAGACCCTGTAATTGACTGAAGAGATCTGGGAAAAACACATTTTGAAGAATCACGATTCCCTAGCGTCTCAGTTTTGGTTTCTGGGAAATGCGAGTCTTTGCTCGGTAGCGTGAGTGCTCATCAAAGGCCTTTTAAGGGTTCATTTGCACTACGTTTCTATGGATGGAAAGTTAACACATCACTGCGAGGCCCATTAGATGCGGTGAAGCATAGGCCTCTCAACCCGCTAATGTTTGTTTCGAATCAGGAAATCCCCATGCGGTTTTTCAACAGCTTTATCTTTCTTTTCCCCCCTTTCTCTTTTCTTGTGTCTTTGGTTCCACGAACCCTTGCACTGTTGTCTAGTGCTGCACATTTCATCATTGAGACTAAGCATGATGTCCGATCATGATTTTTAGAGGAAGTCTGATTGTTTAAACCTAGCATGCATTATCTCATATGCTTTTATGTTATTGTCAGAAACAATAGGAGCGGGTTTGCTTGTATTTGTGACACAGTGTGTAACAGGATCCACACCACTCCACTACAGTCTACGGTTACCTTATCATCTGGTTCAACTGTGACACTTCTTTCTGCAAAGTCGTATTTAGTGAAATCAATTGAATTTGTAAATGTTGAGTGCATGCCTACAGAAAAGAAAGTAGATTTGGAAGTTACATCATCTAGTCACATGTCTTTCTCCATGCACGCTCATACCAGGAACACTCCTCTTCCTTAAATGAATGTAGCACCGTTTAACCAGGAACCGTGTTGATGAAATCAGCATCACACTTGCTACACTCTTGATTGCCAACGTACTCTCTTTTATAACTTTCACAGAGGTCTGTAGTAACAGACACCATCTACCCTTATCTTATAGATTGTGTCTCTTACTTCTCTAATGAAGCTCATTTTGCATCTAAGAGGCTGGGTGCTTTCAAATACCAATCCTCTCCGGTCTCACGCGGACACTTTAGTTAAGCAGGTCCCCCCTGCCCCATACTCCAGCCGCCCCTTGAGAGGTGTAACGGAGAAGGCAGATGAGAGGAGAGATAGTCATTGAATACAGGCGCACTCCTGCACATTGTGCCAGGCTGTGTCTGGTGCAAGCTAACACCCTGTTGTGTTTGAGGTTCGCTCGTGGCCGTCCGATGCATCAAATCAGCATCAAATGGGGGCATTCAAAGATAGTACCAGGAGAAAAGATCCAGCACACCTTCTCAGACTGCTATAGGCCTCCTGAAACTTTAATGATACGCTGCTCTCGTTGTCTTTTTAAGACTGCGCTACATACTATGTTGGCCTGGGTGAGGTGATAATACACTCATGCATAAAGCCATCCACTGCTGTCTTGTCTCTCAGTGGAATTAACGGCTAGTGAGGCGCTCCAATACTGCAGCTGCGCTCTTCCTGAGTGCCGTGACCTTATATAGAGAAACGAATGGAGAGAGCTAATCAGCTGCACAGGTGGCTGGTTGCTGGGCTACAGGTTCAGGCGAATTTGCCACTGTGACCTACCAATGCTCTTGTAGACGACTGAGTGTCTTCTCCGTGGCGAGCTCTAGATAGAGCACGGGTTTTGATCAAAACGATGATGCGTAATAATGTGTGAAATCTAGAAATATGTTGAATTATTCTTGCACGCTGGTGGTTTGCATAAACGAATGTTCCTGCTCGGCAGTGCTCGACGCCCTGTCACACTTTGACTGTCTTGACTATTTATATGACTTTAAAGGTCAGGTAAATTAGAAGACATCTGAAATGTAAATTTTAGTCAGAAATAAGTCTATATTTAGTGTTTTCATTTGCTATAGTGTAATTAGTCTTAGAAGTTTCTTCACTTGGGCAAATCATGTATTTGATTTATGATGTATAAAGGATTATGATGCTTAAAGGCTTATCCATAACTAATATCTATATCCACAGCTATATCTATAACTAACATCTATATCCACAGCTATATCTATAACTAACATCTATATCTACAGCTGTCTATAACTAACATCTATATCCACAGCTATATCTATAACTAACATCTATATCTACAGCTATGTCTATAACTAACATCTATGTCTACAGCTATATCTATAACTAACATCTATATCTACAGCTATGTCTATAACTAATATCTATATCCACAGCTATATCTATAACTAACATCTATATCTACAGCTATGTCTATAACTAATATCTATATCCACAGCTATATCTATAACTAACATCTATATCCACAGCTATATCTATAACTAACATCTATATCTACAGCTATGTCTATAACTAACATCTATATCCACAGCTATATCTATAACTAACATCTATATCTACAGCTATGTCTATAACTAACATCTATGTCTACAGCTATATCTATAACTAACATCTATATCTACAGCTATGTCTATAACTAATATCTATATCCACAGCTATATCTATAACTAACATCTATATCTACAGCTATATCTATAACTAATATCTATATCCACAGCTATGTCTATAACTAATATCTATATCTACAGCTATGTCTATAACTAATATCTATATCCACAGCTATGTCTATAACTAATATCTATATCCACAGCTATGTCTATAACTAATATCTATATCTACAGCTATGTCTATAACTAACATCTATATCTACAGCTATGTCTATAACTAATATCTATATCCACAGCTATGTCTATAACTAATATCTATATCCACAGCTATATCTATAACTAATATCTATATCCACAGCTATATCTATAACTAATATCTATATCCACAGCTATGTCTATAACTAATATCTATGTCCACAGCTATATCTATAACTAACATCTATATCTACAGCTATGTCTATAACTAATATCTATATCCACAGCTATATCTATAACTAATATCTATATCCACAGCTATGTCTATAACTAATATCTATGTCCACAGCTATATCTATAACTAACATCTATATCTACAGCTATATCCATAACTAATACCTATATCAGTCATATCTGTAACTAATATCTATAACTATAACTAATATCTATATCTACAGCTATATCTCATACAAATATCTGTATCTAGAGCTATATATCTATAATTAATATCTATATCCACAGCTGTATCTATAACTAATATCTATATCTACACAGCTATATCTGTAACTAATATCTATATCTACAGCTATATCCGTAAGTAATGCCTATCTACAGCTATCTCTGTAACTAATATCTATATTTATATCCACATATATATCTGTAACTAATATCTATATCTACAGCTATATCTATAACATCTATATCTACAGCTACAGTATATGCATAACTAATATCTATATCAGCTATATCTGTAACTAATATCTTTATCCACAGCTATATCTGTAAGTAATACCTATCTACAGCTATCTCTGTAACTAATATCTATATCTACAGCTATATATATAACTAATGTCTATATCCACATTCAGCTATATCTGTAACTAATATCTATATTTACAGCTTTATCTATAACTAATATCAATATCTGCAGCTATATCTATAACTACAACTATTTCTGTAACTGATGTCTGCTTCTACAGCTATGCATATAACTAATATCTATATCTACAGCTATATCTATAACTATAAGATTTTTAACGAAAACCGGTGCAGTCTGTCAGCCAAATAATGGATGTGGATGGGCACCAGACCTTTAAAAGTAAAAAAACAAACAAAAAAAAACATGCACAGACAAATCCAAATGACACCCTGCGGCTCGTGACGATACATTGATGTCCTAAGACACGAAACGATCGGTTTTTGCGAAAAACTGAACAGTATTTATATCATTTTTTACCTTTGATACATAGCCACATCCAACTGTCATGAGCACGAGCTTTTCATCAGGCACGTTACATGTGTACATGCTCAGGATGTAATCTGGATTTGTCTGTGCATGTTTTTTTTTTTTTACTTTTAAAGGTCTGGTGCCCATCCACGTCCATTATTTGGCTGCCAGACTGCACCGGTTTTCGTTAAAAATCTTCGTTTGTGTTCCGCTTGATGAAACAAAGTCACCTACATCTTGGATGCCCCGGGGGTAAGCAGATAAACATACAATTTTTATTTTTGGGTGAACTATCCCTTTAAGCTAAACATGGTCAGGTCAAAGTGTCCGAATAATATTTGGTCCCAATTTTTTTCAGTTTTACTGGTATGGAGAATTTTTGGGTATAATATGTCACAGTTTTTTTAATTTTATTTTGCTATCCTCACTTACATAAATGAACTAGTGTCCTGCATCCACTAGTAAAAAATATCAAAAATTACATCTGGTGCCTAAATAATCTTGACTGAGCTTTAGCTAAATCTATATATCTACAGCTATATCTCTAACTAATATTTATAGCTACAGCTTTAGCTAAATCTATGTATATGTATATGTGTATGTGTATGTTCAAACAAGATAAGAAAAACTATTGTTTCCACTCAATGCAGTTTGTGATAAATTAAGTGCATTAACTTGAACACCAGACCACCTGTTGAACCAGGACTTTTACCTATTTATATCTAACGTAACTTTTTCATTTCTGAGCAATCTTTTTCAGTCAGTAAAAACGGCCTCTTCTTTATGAGCGCAGTTGCAGCTGTGGTTATCTCCGAGGTGTTTGAACTTGCACCTATAGAGGCAGGTGTGTGGTGGTTTCTGTTAACCTGCGGACCGCAGTGTCTCGCTGCTCCATGATGTCACATGGGACTCTGGCTGCAGCCGCCAAGTGTGTTCCAGCCAGGGTTGCCATAGTGGCGGAACGGACGCCCCCGTGAGAAAGAGTCCAGACTCTCTTGCCACGATAGTCAGTGTCTATTTATAGACAGCACTGTTTATTGCAGTGGGAGCGTTACGGCAACAAAGGGAGGTCAGGACTGAAACATCTTTGTCCTGTGAGCGTTAAACATCATTGGTTTGTTATTTTTAACCCAATATATTACCATCTAGTGACTGGTGGATGCACTGGCTGCTATTGGAACTGAAAAGGAGAGTGTGGTGGGTTTGTTTACAGTGTTTGTTTGCACTGTATTCGGTTGTTTTACTAACACCACACACACACACACACACACACACACACATAACACATTTTCATCGCCCACCGTTTACAATGAAGTCACACATGGGGATTTCCTTTGCTCTGTTCTCACTTTGCATTCTGCGTGCAATGCTCGCTTGCGGACATGAAGGTTTAGAGAAAATGCTTGCACTGAATTATCAACATGCTTGTCCCTCAAACTTCTGTGGCATCTGACTAGGCACTTTGAAACGGCTCTTTTTCTTTGAAGTGCTCTGAAACATGCCATGAAATTAGATTTTTTTTTTGCCTCATTGGTGTCTGATGTCATCCTGTTTCTTCTCAAAGGATTTTTATCTACAAAGAGCTTCATGTTAAGTTAATAAGAAAGGTTAATTCCTTTGCTTTTGAAGGTATCAAAACTAATTAGAGGATAAATGGTCAATTTAAAAAGCAAACAGATGGCTCAGTGAGTTGTTTCTCAAAGCAGTTGTTACACAAGTCTAAGTCTGTATGTGTGTGTGTGTGTGTGTGTGTGTGTGTGTGTGTGTGTGTGTGATCGCCATCTACAGGTGAAGCTGGTGAAGTACATCAGTAAACAGTTAGAGTGGAAGCAGAGTGTTCCAAAGAGTGACAGACCGATGGCGCTGGACTCTTACCCAAGGCTCACAAATTGGCTCTACACCATCAACCTCCGGCCAGAGCTCATAAAGGTACCAATATGTGTGTTTTTACTGAATGCATATGTTTCTTAGGTCCATTAGTTTGTATTTTTTTGCTTCATTAACTTTATTCAGCTAATGGGCCATTTTGAGTATTAGATTTTTGTTTTGTTCAGTGTTTGATTTGCTTTGATTTTCTTTTATTTTGTGTTATTTTCATTTATATGATTTTGTTTTGTGTTTCGTTCGTTTTAAGGGTTTTATTTTAGATATTTACACATGACAGCATTTTTTCAGACATTAAAAATGTAGAATAAATATAGATAAATAAAACAGTCAAAAGATTTTTTTATGTTTTTTAAAGAAGTCTCTTCTGCTCACCAAGCCTGCATGTATTTGATTCAAAATACAGTAAACACAGTAATATTGTTAAATATTTTTACTATTTAAAGTAACTGCTTTTTACTTGAATATATTTTAAAATGTAATTTATTCCTGTGATCAAAGCAACGTTTTCAGCATCATTACTCCGGTCTTAAGTGTCACATAATTCTTCAGAAATCATTCTAATATGCTTATTTGCTGTTCAAGAAACATTTTTATTATTATTATCAATATTTAAAACAGTTGAGTACATTTTTTTTATCTGAAATAAAAAGCTTTCGTAACATTATACACTATACCATTCAAAAGCTTGGAGTCAGTGTATATTTTTTTTTTTTTGGGGGAGGGGGGGAGACATTTCAGAAGTTAATACTTTTATTTAGCAAGCATGCTTTCAACTGATCAAAAGTAATTGATTTTACTGTAATTATACTGTTACGAAAGATTTGTATTTCAGATAAATGCTGTTCTTCTGAACTTCCTAATCATCAAAGGAACCTGAAAAAATTCTACTCAGCCGTTTTCAAAAACATAACAATAATAAATGTTTTTTGAGCAGCAAATCAGAATATTAAAATGAATTCTGAAGGGTTAATGTGACTGGAGTAGTGATGCTAAAAATTCACCTTTGAAATCACAGGAATAAATTACATTTTCAAATATATTCAAATAGAAAACACTTATTTTAAATAGTAAATATATTTCACAATTTTACTGTTTTGCTGCACTTCTGTATAGCGTGGCCTTGTGTACCTAATATTTAACACACAATTTAAAGGTATAGTTCACCCATAAATGAAAATTCTGTCATTAGTTACTCGCTCATGTCATTCCAAACGGGCAAGACATTTGTTTATCTTCAGAACACAAATTAAGACATTTTTTATAAAAATCCAAGAGCTTTCTGACCCTGCATAGACAGCAATGCAGCTGAAACATTCAAAACCCAGAAAGATAGTGAGAACATGGATAAAATAGTCCATGTAACATTAGTGGTTCAACCGAGAATACTTTGTGCTAAAAGAAAACAAAGAGCATTGCATGCATCGAAAACTGACACTGAAAAAAATGAATTGTTAAATGAACTTATTTTTATTCTCTTTGCGTACAAAAAGTATTCTCAGCTTCATAATATTACAGTTGAACCACTGATGTCAAATGGACAATTTTAACAATGCCCTTACTACCTTTCTGGTAGAACGTGGTAGCTGCGTTGCTGTCTATCCAGGCTCAGAAAGCTCTCAGATTTCATTAAAAAATAAAATATCTTAATTTGTGTTCCGAAGATGAACAAAGGTCTAACGTATTTGAAACAACATGAGGGTGAGTAATTAATTACAACATTTTTATTTTTGGCTGAAGTATACCAACTGTAGCTTCTACTTAATAAATATCTGTTTAAAAAAAAATGAGGAAAGATGGGAAGATGTTTTGTTTGTTTGCTGCTAAGAGTCTCTGTGGCATTTCACCCCTCTGTGGATTCACACACCTGATCCCACTCCAAAGCTCAGAATGTGCAGCGTCAGCCGCTGTGTCAAAAACTCTCCCGTCGGTCTATTTTTAGACTCCAAAAGGGGTCTCTCTCTCTCTCTTTCTCTTTGCCTACCAACTCACACTGTCATACACACACAGCTGACCAGAACAGCACCGCATTCATGACTGCCTGGCAAAACGAGACCTGTTTGTCCTCATTAGGCACGGAAACAGACAACACAGGGAAATAAACAGCACATGCTGGACTTAGGAACAAAACTTTAAAAATAGAAACAATTTATTCCAGTGGGGACAGGAGGGGTCACTTTGCGGCATGCCTCTGATTAGCTGACTGCTTTACTTCGGTCACTGCGGTAGGGCTGTATGTTTTTTGTGTGCTTTTTATTATGTCTCCTCCAGTTTTCCTCTCACTTCAATGTCCCAGAATACTTGCCTTGTTGTTGTATATTCGCGACAGTCCATTTCTGTCTGTCTGCATCAGCCTGTGGCCAGGTTTTGCTTTAGGACCAGATTTTACATTCGACATAAGTGATGACCCAATACAATACCACAATTGTACAAAAGTAAACAAGAAGCAAATTAAATGTTAATTTTATACATTTTTATGCATGATAAGCCTAATTGATTAACCTAAATATGCATTTTTATTTTATTTTTTAAAAAGAAAACTAAAAATACAACATAACTAGATATCAAACACAAGTAGCATATGTAAGCTATTGCTGCTATCACTTGTTTTAGAACTAACTTTACTCTACTTTTTTAACCAGCTAAATGTGCTTTTGTAGTGTTTGTATGAAGCCTGTTTTGCTTGAAAGATTGCTAATGCTATATTTCTTTTCTACTTTGGTTTAAAAAATCATTATGTAAAGCAGTGTCTTTAAGACTTTTTTTTTTCTTTTTTTGTCTGGTCTCCAGATACTTTTGGAGGTATCATCATGTCCTATTTGTAATCATATCCCGGGTTATCATCATATTATTATTATTAACTAAAGCCAAAATTATTATTATTACTGTAATAAAGCTGAAATAAATATGAAAAATGAATATAACATTATAAATTTTATGAACTAATAAATTTCTAAGATTTTATTTTATTCATGTTATTTATCAATTTTATCAATTTATCAATGTTTATTTAAATGTTTTTATTTATGTATTTAATTATTTATTATAAAAAAGCACATTAATGGACATAAAATTTGTTAAAAAAGTATTTTATAATTAATTTTTTTATTTCTGGAAAAATGATTGAAATTGTCACTGTGCCAGAAAATAACACATTTTCTCATCAAAAGCAAAATGTTGTCATTTTTATTAATTTTTTTTTTTTTTTTTTTTTGAAAAATGGCAAAAATTGTCACTGTGCCAGAAAGAAAACCTTTTCTCATCAAAAACAAAATGTTGAAGCTGAAAATGCATGGTGATCACTGGCTTTCATGTTTATTTGCAATTTTTGTTTTTAACTTTATGCATTTATTTATTTATTAATAAAAAAAAATTGTATTTATTTATTTTACAATTTTTCTTCAGGACTGTTGGTTTTATTTTAGTTTTTAGCCTTTTAATAATTAAGTTGTGCAACTGTAGCAAAAATAATATTTTTTTTTCCTGTTTGGTGGAAGTTTAGTTCAATTTATTTTACTTACTAAATAAAAAAATAATAATACTAATACTAAAAAAAAAACAGAAAGGCTGCCTTTGCAAAAAAAAAAAAAAGTTTAAGCTAAGGTGCTAAAATGACTAAAATTAGAAATAAATTAAAACTAAAATTATTAGAACTGAAAATTAAAGCTGAATTAAAATTTAAATAAACACTATGATAATGTATCAAAAAACACTGATCAAATATGCATACACTCTGTTATTTGTGAGAGTCGTTGTATTTTTATCAGTGTATGCTAAATATGCATTTTATTTTATTTTATTATTTATTTATTTATTTTTAACCTAAGACCCAATTTTAAGTCGTGACCCACCACTTGACATTCCCTGCCCTAACTCAATAAGTTTGCTCTCTAACGTGTCACACCAGGCTGCTATAGTGTGATTCACGGGGCAGGAATGCATGCATGTGGCAGGACACACACGTGGGCAGCCGGCCCCTCTCGGAGAGGACAGCAGGGAATCCAGTTGCCTCAGTGGATCACAGTATAATGGGATAGTGCTTTCTCAGGAAAAAGCAGAGGAATGCTATTTCTCCTGTGGGCAGGCAAAATGGGACTGGGGCCAGTGTGGTTGTATTTGCATGATTCGACAGTTTAGGGAAGCATGTTCTACTGGAGATGTTTTACATGCGTGGTTTCTGGTGCATCTGCAGAAACTGCATCAAACTGTGACTGATAATATCCATATCTGTTACAAAAAAACATCTGTTGTCATACGCTTCATATCTGATCGTGTTTAATCATTTTGATTTCAAGGCGTTTAGGTCACACTTAAATGTCTGAACGTCACTGCATTACGTAACAAGATTAAACACAAGTAGCATCTGTAGGCTGGTGATGCTATCACTTGTTTTAGTACTACTTTTTTAATCTTTTTACTAGTTTTGTACTTTTGTAGTGTTTGTATAAAGTCTGTTTTGCTTGAAAGAGTGCTTATGCTGTATTTCTTAACTACTTTAGTTTGGAAAATTATTAAGTAAAGCAGTAACTTTAAGAATTTTTTTTTGCTTTTTTGTCTGGTCTTTAAATACTTTTGGAGGCATCATCATGTCTATTTGTAATCATCTGATCATAACCCGGGCTATTATCATATTATTATTATTTCCGAAAGTTAAAATTATTTTTTAACC
>NC_133374.1:14881170-14958749 GCF_049309525.1 Garra rufa
ATAAAAGGTGTTAAAAAGTGTCTTTTACTATTTTTATATAATATAAAATATAATTATTAAATTTTATATATATATATATATATATATATATATATATATATATATATATATATATATATATATATATTATATATCATTTTATATTTTCATTTATTTTTTTATTTAGTTATTAATGAAAAATGCACATTTGTCTCAAAAGTTGTTAAAAAGCATATTTTAAAAATTTTCTTCATGACTACTATTTTATTAATTATATAATATAAATTATATTGTTATTATTAAATATAAATGTAATATTATTTCATATTTATTTTTTATTTCAATAATTTTATGTAATAATTGTATTTATTTATTTATTTATTTTTATTACAAAAAAATGCACATTTAAACATTAAAGTTGAACATAAAAGTTGTTTAAAAGTGTATTTTACAATTTTTCTGCAGGGCTATATTTTTATTTTATTTTTGTTTTTATATAATTTTTATTTTTTTAATTATTATTTATGTGCCAAAAAAAGAACACCTTTTATCATCAAAATCACATACAAATTTATAGCCAAATAAAAGTTGTTAAAAGTGTCTTTTACAAGGTCAGTCTTGTTACTGTCAATTGTTCAAATTTAGTTTGGACTTTTATTGTGTTCAAAAAAGCAAAAAAATAAATAAATAAAATAAAAATAAATAAATAAAAAGTGTCTATTACAGTTTTTCAGCAGGGCTATTTTAATTTTATTTAATTTAATTTAATTTTATTTTATTTTATTTTATTTTATTTTATTTTATTTTATTTTATTTTATTTTATTTTATTTTATTTTATTTTATTTTATTTAGCTGTGCCACTGTGGATGAAACAGCCAATTTATCATGTTATAAAAAAAATGTCAAAACTAAAAATTTAGATTTAGTTACTTTTTATGTTCTCACTAAAGGAAATAAGTTTACATTAGGGCACTGCAATTACTAGAATTGTAAATAATAAACAAAAACTAAAACTTATCTAAAAATAATACTGAACTAAAAATAAATCAAAACTGCAAATATAAAATAAACTAATTCAGCATTTGAATAAACATAAATATATATAATACTAAAAAAACACTGATCCATAATATGCATGCTGTAACTACATAGTGCATCTGTCTTTGACAGTCAGTGAGTTTAAACTGTCGTCACAAGTTGACGTCTTTACACTTGAATAATTTTGTATATTGTGACTCATTCCTTGATGTTCCCAGCTGCCACAGTGATGGGGTTTCCCATTGCTCAATAACAGTGAGAGAGTGGAGCAACAACCATAACCAGTAACCAGTCAAATGAGTGTTGTTTTTTTAGTTTGTTCCTGTTGCTGTATTTTGTGGCGCTGATGGACTGTCAGTTGCTTATGGAATATAACGCTTCATTTAAATCAACCAGAGTTTGGAGCGTTTGAGTTCAGGCAGTCCACAACATGCCAATGTGTGTTATTGAGTAAGTCTAAAGGGCACAGGCAGGAGTGGTTGTCTGAGTCATTTTTTTTTTTTTTGGGTCACATCCTGTGGATCGACTACAGGCCTTCCTTAAGGCAGAGATAAAGAAAAAGAGATAGAAAGAAAAAAGTGTTTATGATGAATGCAATCTCACCCAAACCTCTGTTTCCTGTGCTGTACCCCTCTCTCGCTCTGCTTTGTTCCTCTGATGTGGCCTCTTTTTCGGTCCAGGATGAGCACTCATGCACAAAATGTATGGTGACAGGTCAAAGAAGGACTTAGGCCAGCCTAACCCTCATTAATCTCTGTTTCTCACAGTCAAAAGACATCCTGCTTAGTTAATAGCCTCATAAATGAGTCTTTTTGTGGAACAGTGGAATTTGTGATGTCTGCTCAGTTGTGGAGCTGACCGTAAAGATGTGCAAAATTGCATATTTTGAATGTCGACGAGTCAGTGGGATGTCAGAAGGACTAGTCTGATAATTTGTCATAAGGAAACGCTGTATAATAAAGTTGGTTTCAAGTTCAACTCACCACTATCAGAACAGTTTCTTAGGGGCCTTTACACAAGAGGACTAAGATTGGATCAGAATGCAGCGCCTTGAAAGATTTATTTAAATTAATTTAATTTAAATTTAGCATTTCATGAGTGCAACATAAAAAAATAAAAATGAGAAAAGATTGTCAAACTAGTTTTGAACATTTTTATTTTTATTAATTTTATTTTATTTTTTTTTTAGATTTTTTTAAGTTGTATTATTTTTATTTTATTTTAAAACACAACAGTATCAAAATAGTTTTGAAGATTTAATTTATTTTAAAATACATGTTAGAAAGCATTGTCAAAATGGTTTTGAAGATTTGATTTTTTTATTTTTTTTATTTGATTTTTGTTATTTGATTGTATACTTTATTTTAAAATAAAAGTTAGAAAACATTGTCAAACTATTTTGACAATTGTATTTTATTTTATATTTTAGTTTAAAATAAAAGTTAGAAAACAATGTCAAACTAGTTTTGAGAACTTGATTGTATTATTTTTAATTTAATATTATTTTAGATTTTATTTTAAAAGTTAGGAAACTGTCAAACTAGTTTTGAAGATTTTATTTTATTTCATTTTATTGATTTTATTTTAAAATAAAAGTTAGAAAACAGTCAAACTAGTTTTTAAAGATGTACTTTTTCATTTAATTTAATTTAATTTTAAAATTAAAGTTAGGAAGCATTTTCAAACTAGTTTTGTAGATTTATTTTATTTCTGGGAAAAATTGTTACAGAGAAGAACATCTTTTCTCAGTTTATTTATTTATTTGTAAATGGAAAAACAAAACAAATTATCACATATAAATTGTTATTATTATTTTTTTTTTACCATTTTTCTTCAGGATGAATATTTTATTTTATTTCTGGGAGAAATTGGCCTCTTGATAATTAAGTTGAGTCATTGTGGCTAAAAAAAACAAACAAAAAATAAAAATAAAACAATGTCAAAACTGAAAATGTATGGTGTTTAGGTGCAAGTTTATTTATATAAAAAAGTCATATTCATTCTTTGATTGTAAATAAAATGTTGCCCCTGAGTCAACAAGTTGAACATCGTGACCCATCCTTAGTTGAGAGAAGGGATGTTAAACTGCCCACAGGAAACCGAATGCCTCTATTGGTGACCATGTGTTTTTAGGAGGAGTGTCCAGAGCTGGAAAGAGACTTCCCAGCCAGGCATGTTCACAGGAAGGAAAGAGGGATCGAGGGGAGGGACAGTGGGGAAAGGGAGGAGGGACAGGACGAGTAGGAGGGGAAGTTTGGGTTGGAAGGGAGCAGCTCTCACAGCGTGACTGACTTGAGGCTTTGAGGAGAGACTTTGGGTTTGTTGTTTCTGGGATATGAGATTTAGTACAGGACAACTTCAGCGGAGAATCTCTCATGGTATAGTAAACTTGGCTGCTTCATGTTTGACAAACTGCTTCATTTTAAGACTTTGTCAACTGTGTGTTTGTTTTTGATGTTTGTCGGTTTCCTGCCTGCATGCAAGCCTCTGTGGTCATAGAAAGTCTGCAAACGGAATTACCAACGGCAGATCTCTACTAACGCTAACGCATCAGGCTCGTGTCGAGAATTTTGCAGACTTGTGAGGAAATTCCTCGTTTGCCATTTGTTTGAGATGCTTATCAAGTTGAAATTCCACTGAAGACCTTTGGTGATTTTGATCTATTTGTTTGATTTGTAAGCACCTTCTATCACACTTTTTCTATTTGGTTTTAGTTTCATGTGAAGCTTTACTGACCAGCTGTAACTCTAACTGGTTATGACTTACCTTGAAGAATTATTTGATAGGGGCGATTTTAATTGCGGGTGGGAGCCTATGTGTGTTTGTTTGGATGGAGGCTAGCGTAATGCTGCGTCTTGCTTTTATGTTCAGAGCATCACTCCCTGAGTTACGTCAGCTCATAAACTCAGGTAGAAGGCAAGTTCAGACACCACCTCGGTATCGGTATGTGTCATTTCACCTGCTCTCTGCCCCAGCTTGTCTGTTTTAACACAGTAATTCACATACTTATTAACTTGGACATACACATGTTGTATAGAGCAACCAAAAGGTGCATTTGATGTGTTTTCTGAATGACTGAAGATAAAATAAAGATATCTTTTAAATGCTTATTGGTTTGATTTAGACTTGGCTTAAGTTGGTTTATTTCGGGTTCTTCTGCTGTAAGCTAAATGAGTGGATGAAGTTGTCTAGTATTTGTTGAGAGGAGATCTGTGCTCTTAATGCTGATCTCTGGCTCTTGTTCAAAAAGGAAGTCTCTGTGAGGATGCTGGGAGATTTCCAGTCCCCTGAGAGTCATGCATGTAATTTGGAAGGCCGTTAAACTTGTTTATGATGTGCTGTATCACACACACCCACCTCATACAAACACAATTACGTGTGTAAATGAAGATATACCTTTTTTTTTTGCTTTTGAAAGGGGTCCTATTATGCTTTTTCACTTTTTGAATTTTCGCCAGTGTGTGTGTATGTTTGGGCATAAAAAACATCTACAAAGTTACAAATCTCAAAGCCCACTCTAACGGGAGATATTTCGTTTTTTAAAAATCCCTTTTCAAGATCTACAAGCAATGGCTCCCTTGGACTACAGCGTTTGTTTTCTGTATGCCATGATGTTACATTCCATTAGAATATCATTCAAATAAATCCCACCTACGGAAATTCAAATCGTTGACGAGATGGGGGATTCGCCTAATTTTAGCGATGTAGCATGGACCGCTGCTTCTGGGATGCTTCAGCGAGCTGCATGGCGGCTTGTATAAACGCAAGCATTAACTAAAGTGTCCGCAAACTGCTACGGTAGCCGTGCTGGAGCCGTGCCGTTGTTGTGTGCAGTATAGAGGGTCAAAACACATGTGAAGCCACGGCTGATGTAAACACAAGCATTGACTAGAGTAACGATCATCAGTTGCCGTGTCGGAGCCACGCCGTAAATAATTAAATAAATTAGCACGATATGTATCGGCGATCTCACAGGCTGACGATAGGACCAACACTACTCTAGCATATTACGTACTCACCCTCCATGCATCCTAAGTGTATATGGCTTCCTTCTTTCAGACGAATGCAATCAGAGTTATATTAAAAATAATCCTGGCACTCCCAAGCTTTACAACGGCATAGACAGAATGGCATAGAATCAGAGTCACTTTAATCTAGTTTGTGCAGTTGTACACGGAACTTGCTGCTTTGGGAAGGGGTGTGGCAGTACTGAAACGCCGTCTAAGCTGTTCGCCAATTGCAATGCAGTGGGATTGCTAACCAATCACAACACATTTCTTTTTTCAGAAGGCGGACCTTCATCAAACCCAGAACTAATCGAGCCATTTGTGCCAGCCTGAGGAGAAAGCTATTGTAATTATGTAAATTCTGTGAAATATAATGCGTTTTTCGAACCACCAAGCATGAGAGCATGTTCTAGTGCACCCTCAAAACAAAATAAAGATTTTGTAAAAGAGCATAATAGGACTTTAAAATTTTTAAATTTTTAAACAAATAATTAATTAAACGAAACCCAACTCTACTCATTTAAAAGTACATTAAGTATATTACAATATATTTCCATATTCATTCCCTGTCGAATCAAACAAAGTTTAGAAACTCCCTGGCTCACGTTTTAATTTTCTCATATTTTTGATTTCGTACAAACATAAATAGAATCTAAAGTCAAAATATTGTATGTCATGAATGTATATTTACTGGATAATCCACTATTTTGTTGAGGGGGATCAGAATGACAAGGTTCACCTGAGATTTGGAGTCAAATTACAGAAGAGGGAAATGTTTTAAGAACGATGGCAGCATCATCATGTTATTTTTACACAGAGATTAGTGATCTGTCAGTCAAATCTGTTGACTTTAGCATTTTTGTTGCATTTTTTTTTGCAAATGGTGACAGTTCAAACAAACATTTTTTTTCAAACTTTGTATGGCCATAACTCAAGAAGTATTAAATATTTCTTTGTATCCTTTTAGATTTTTAGATTAAATTTAAAAGAAAAATCCTGTATCCTTATTTCAAAAGCTAAATTACTAAAAATGTGTAATTAATTAGTTTATTTTCATATTAGTTTCAGTTTTAGTGATTTTTGTTAAGTGCTCTTGACATTTTTTATTTTTTTTCTGTTTAGCTTTAATTTTGTATTACTGAAAATATTTTTTGTGTGTAATTTGTAGTTTAGTTTTTTAATTACTTTTAGTTATTTTATATGCGTTTACCATTTTTATTAGATTTTTATATTTGTTTAGTTTTAATTTTACAGAATTTTTTGTTTTAGTTTTTAATTACATTTTATTTTCATATTAATTTTAGTTGTAGTGATTTTTGATAAGTGTTTTTACCATGTGTATTATTTTTTTAATATTTCTATTTAGTTTTAATATTGTATTACTGAAAAAAAAATGTTTTTTATTTTTTTAATAGTTTGTTTTTTATATTAGTTTTAGTTTTAGATTAAGTTTTAGTTTTTAATTAGTTTGTTTATTTTCATAATAATTTCGTTAATTTTGTTAAGTGCTTTTGCCATTTTTATTAGTTTGTTTATATTTCTGTTTAACTTTAATTTTTATATTACTGGAAATGTTTTAGTTTTTATTGTTTTAGTTAAGTTTTAGTTTAAATGTTTTTCATATTATCATAGTGCTTTTGCTATTTTTATTATTTATTTATTTAATTTTGTATTACTGATTTTTTTTAGTTTTTAATCAGTTTATTTTTATTTTAGTTTTAGGGATTTTGTTAAGTGCTTTTGCCATTTTTTCCTTATTTTTTCTGTTTAATTTAAACTTATTTAGTTATTTTCAAATATATATTTTTTGTATTTCAGCTTTTTTGTAATACTGAAATTTTTTTGTATTATTATTATTGTTATTATTAGTAGTAGTAGTAGTAGTAGTAGTTTAATTAACAATAACAACACTGATATATTATATATCACAACCTTTAATTCTGGTTCTATTATTTAATTGATGACAGTGAATGGTGTAAAATAAAAGTGTTTGATTTTTGCATTGAGTAAACAGTTGAAGATAAAAGATTGTTTGGAAATTCAGAGCGTCTGAGTTCTCTCTTACTCCAGGGTCACTCAGGGAGGGTGACTTTGGGAAATGGAAAACCTTCCACAACATTTAATTATCAGCTTTGTCCTTGAAATGTAGCTTCTATAGCTGTGTGTGAAAAACACACATACATATCTCTGCCAATCAGTAAACATAGCAGTAGTTGCCAGACAAACAGACATTACTATTCACCTCATTGGTCCATTTTGTTAATGTTTAGCAATGTTTGACTCCACCATCTAAAACATTGATGTTGATGAATCTGATTCACCCTGTTTTCTTTGTCAATAGGCTTTATGTACATCCTTTGATCCTTTTGACCAAAGGGCCTCATGTGTCCTGTTATCTATTCATCTACCATGGAGACTACACTGACCACAACTACAACTGTTGCTGGGCAGCTTCTCAATCATGCGTTTGAGTAGAACTGTGTGTGTGTGTGTGTGTGTGTGTGTGTGTGTGTGTGTGTGTGTGTGTGTGTGTGTGTGTGTGTGTGTGTGTGTGTGTGTGTGTGTGTGTGTGTGTGTGTGTGTGTGTGTGTGTGTGTGTGTGTGTGTGTGTGTGTGTGTGTGTGTGTGTGTGTGTGTGTGTGTGTTTTGGGTGAGAATTGAAATACAGCAGGGAGACGCCAAAGAGTGCAGGAATGCTGTAGGGTGGAGGAATGGAACAGAGACAGGCGGACAGAGAAGGAGAACTGGTATCTGGACGTTGGCTCAGTCTGGTGCCACGAGATGCCAGCGGTCTTAGTGGCGGCGAGGGGATTCCAGGGGGCTTTATCACCTAATCTTTCTCTAATTAGTATATAGACTCCGTTCTGTCTGTCTACAGCTACAGAAATGCCATAGACTCTAGTCAAATATTGGCCAGATATGACAATACCTGAGTCATGAAGTAAATATTTAGTGCTGTTGTATTGAATATCAGTTTAGATGTATGATGTTGAATCATGTGCAGTTAATCACCAGTGTCTCTTTCTGCTTATATGATGTCTTCCAGGCAGTCCCTGTGAAGCTGTCTCTGGATGCTCTGCTGCAGATGTCCAGTGCGCAGGTGGAAGACACCATGAAAAGACTGGGCTCTAGCAGTGAGGAGTGTTCCCGTATCACCGCTGCCCTCTCCTGTCTCAAGAGCGCTACTGACACAGGTCAGTGCTGACTTCTTTCACCTTACTCACTTTTGAAGCACACTAAAGCTTGATTTGCCTACTTATACTATGCCCTTAAAATATGTACACTTTTGGTGAAGAAAAAGTACACACTTGCCTAGAGTAAGCAAGATTTGTGACATAAACAGACCACTCTGTCACATAGTTACATGCAACCTGTTACTGTAAACTGGCCTGTGAAACTTTTGGCATACTCTTTTTAACATACTATGCTTTGGAACACACTTATTCTAATCTCACATGCTATTAAGGATGGATAGTGTAAACATTGAGACGCAGGCTAAGCTTTAGTTTTAGCTGTTGGCTGTTTTATTATTTTGGCATATAGAAATAAAAAACGAGGAAGTCTACAATTTTGTAAATGAGAATTAGTAAAAAAAAAAGAAAGAAAGAAATGAACACTTATTCAGCAAGGATGCATTTTATAATGACTTTAATTTTATACAATTATTTTTCAAATAAATACTGTTCTTTTGGACATCTAGAAAATGTTTTCAATAGAAGACATTTTTAAGAATAATATAATATGTTTCTTGAGCACCAAATCAGCATATTAAAGTGATTTCTGAACAATCATGTGACACTGAAGACTGAACTAATGCTGAAAATTCAAATTTGCTATTATAGGAAAAAATTATATTTTAATAAGTATTAAAAACATAATGATGAGATTCTCGTGAATTGATATTGTACAAAACCAAGTATGGTGAAACACAAAGTTTTCCAGACCATTGTGGCATCTAGATTTTAAATAATTATCTCAAAAATGTAATTTTGATCATATTTGTGAACAGCAGTTGTTATTGTTTACTGAAAAGTAAAATCATTTTTATTAATTCAATTTAATATAATAAAACATGAACTTAAAAAAAACAAACTTGGCAATTAACTAAAATCAGAACTGAAATGTAGCTTAAATAATTTGAAGTAGTTTTACCAAAAATATTTTTAAAAATCTGTTAAAAAAATAAAAATATCAAAAACAAAAATTGAAAAATGAAAAATATAAAGGCTTAAAAATGTGTGTATATATTTGTATATATGTATAGAAATGCAGAAGAAAACCGTAATATTGCAATATGTTATTACAATATAAAATAATGGTTTCTATTAGAATATACTTTCAAATATCATTTATTTCTGTGATGCATGATCCTGCGATTCTTATAAAAATAATGGTTTTATAAAAGTTATTTTGGTTTTATAAAAAATATTTTTTAAATAAAACAATTGTTTTTTATTGTAATATACTTTAAAATTTAATTTATTATTTATTATAATTTATTAAATGTAATTTATTCTTGTGATGCAAAGCTGAATTTTCATTATTTTTCTCTAGTCTTAAGTGTCACATGATCCTTCAGAAATTATTCTAATATGCTGATTTATTATTAGAAATATCTAGCTGGAAACCAAATTATTTTTAGAACCTGTGATACTTTTTTATTGAATTCTTTATTGAATAAAATATAAATATTTTCAAAGAATATAATTCTTTGCTATTGCTTTTATCAATGTAACACATCCTTGCTGAATAAGTATTAATATCTTTCAAAAAAGAAAGAATGAAAATGTACTGACACAAACTAAACAGTAATGTATTTTGTTAGAAAATAAATGCTGTTCTTTTTAACCTTTTATTCATTAAAAAATCGTGAAAAAAAAAAGTATCTCTGGTTCCAAAAAAGCAGCACAACTGATAATAAATCAGCATATTACAATGATTTCTGAAGGATCGTGTGACACTAAATACTGGAGTAATGATGCTGAAAATTCAGCTTCGACACACAGGAATAAATTAGATTTTAATGTATATTAAAATCTAAAAACATAATTTTACATTGTAATAATATTTCCATTTTTGATAAGATAAATGCAGCCTTGATGAGAATAAGAATCTTTTGAATTGTCTCTCATTTTGTTTTAGGTGGAGCACTTAAGAAAGAGGGCATCCCATGGATAGCAGAACCTGCTCACCGTGACAGTACCTCTGTTGACCCGCTGTCTTGTTCTATGCGGGCACATCAGTCCTACAGTCCCAGCCCAACCGGCTGGCCCCCTCCTTCTGCTTTGCCTGCCCCTCGTTCCTGTGTCTCTGTTTCTGCCCTACCCTCAACGGACTTCCCTACAATTGTCCACCCTCACTGTGATGGGCTGACGGACCCTTTTTCATCCTCCCCGCAGCTGAACCGCTGCATTTCTGGGCTGCCGTCTACCCCCCCAGCCACACCGCCAACGAGACGGTATGGCAAACTAAAGCCCCCACGAACTCCACCACCTCCATCCCGTAAGCTGCTAAACTTACTGCCTAACATCACCCTCACACGCAGCAAGAGCCAGAGCCAACTGGCCAACCGGATCGATGAGCCCACACCCAACAAGTAAGTTCAACAGTGAATAATGTTTTATTTATGGATGTATTACTCCATGGCACGATGATCTCTTAATTTTGACAGCCGAATGATGTCAAGTATGACAGTATTGATTTATGTGAGTCTGCTGTTGGGCTTTATGATGACTTTAAAAATTACTATGTAGATTGAAGCAAATTTGACTGCGAACTAGATATGCATTTCAGAAATTGCAGACAGAAATCCTAGTGCAGGCACTGGTTCTGTGTAAATGAAATGCCATATCAGACCTGCTTTTGTTTTTGTAGTAACAAAAAAAAAGTGTCCCGTTGTTAGTCAGCTACAAACAGAAATCCACATAAAGTCACTCTGTGGCTATAAATAAATAATAACTATACTGATTAAAATGTAACATTCTGTAATGTTATATTACCTTTTAAAAAATACTTTTTATCTCACAATCCTCACTTATTTCTCCCAATTGCTAGTTTACATCTCACAGTTTTTTTCTCACAATTTTTTTCTCAGAATTGGGTGATATAAACTCACATTTGCAAGTTATAAAGTCAGAATTGCGAGGTTTACCCACAACTGAGACTCTTCCCTCTCAAAATTAGACTCTATAACTCGCAATTACAAGTATATGTCTCACAATTCTGAGAAAAAACGTCAGAAATACGAGATATAAACTCGCAATTAAGAGACAACAAGTCATAATTGTGAGAAACAGATTCACATTTGCAAGAAAAAAGTCAGAATTGCGGGTTTAGTCTCGCAATTCTTCAAACCATACGTTTTTATTTCGCAATTCTTCAAACCATACGTTTATATCTCACAATTCTGGCTTTATTACACACAATTGAGAGTTAATAAAAATTGTGAGGCCAATATTTGTATCAGTCCTTTTTTCCCCCTCAAAATTAGACTCTATAACTTGCAATTACAAGTTTATGTCTCACAATTCTGAGAAAAAAGTCATAAATGCGAGATATAAACTCACAATTGAGAGAAAACAAGTCATAATTGTGAGAAACAGATTCACATTTGCAAGAAAAAAGTCAGAATTGCGGGTTTAGTCTCACAATTCTTCAAACCATACATTTTCATCTCGCAATTCTTCAAACCATACGTTTTTATCTCGCAATTCTGACTTTATAACTCATAAGTTTATATCTCAATTCTGAGAAAAAAGACAGAATTGCAAGTTTGTATCATGCAATTATGAGAAAAGAAAGTCAGAATTGCAAAAACAAATTCAGAGTTGCGATAAAAACTCGCAGTTGCGAGAAATAAAGACAGAATTGCGAGATACATACTCGTATTTACAAGAAAAAAGTCTGAATTGTGAGTTTATAGTCTCTCAATTATTCAAACCATATGCTTTTATTTTGCAATTCTGACTTTATTTCTCGCAATTGCAAGTCTCACAATTATACGTTTATATCTTAATTCTGAGAAAAGAAGTCAGAATTGCGAGAAATAAAGTCAGAATTGTGAGATACAAACTCACATTTACAAGAAAAAGCTATTCTTCAAACCATGTTTTTATCTTGCAATTCTGACTTAATTTCTCGCAATTGCGAATTTAAATGAAGCAGTTTTGAGAAAGAAATCAGTCTCGCAATTCTTCAAACCATGTTTTTACCTCTTTAGTTTATATGACGGAATTCTGAGAACAAATATTAGAATATTAGAATTCTACACAATTATAAACTCACAATTGTGAGAAACAAAGAATTGTTTATAGTATTTTTTTATCTTGCAATTCTGACCTTATTTAGTATATATCATGCAATTCGAAAAAAAAAAAAATCAGAATTGGCAGAAAAAAAATCTGGATTGTGAGATATAAACTCGCAATTGCGAAAAATAAAGTCAGAATTGCAAGATACAAACTCGCTTTTGCAAGAAAAAAGTCAGAATTGCGGGTTTATTTTTTTAATTATAAGTTTATATCTCAATTCTGATAAACAAGTCAAAATTGTGAGTTTGTATTACACAATTCTGAGAAAAAAGTCAGTTTTTTATTGTTTATTCAGTGGTGGAAATGGGCTTCCATACATAATTAATTCCTGTGATCATTCAGAAATAATTCTTATATACTGATTTGATTCTCAAAACCCATTTCTTATTTTAAATGTTAAAAAATGTCTTTATATTATTTTTGTGGAAACTAATACATTTCTATTCAGCATTATTTAATTAATAGAAGAACAGAAATTTATTTAAAACCAGAAATCATTATGAATGTCCTTACTGTCATCAAGTGAATGCGTCCTTGCTGAATAAAAGTATAAACTTCTCAAAACAAAATACTGACACCAAACTTTTAAAAGGAAGTGTTTATGCTAGAAAGAAAACAAATTACATTTCAATATACAAATACAATTAAGCTGTCATTGCTCTCTGTAACCAAAAAACATCTATTTTACCATTACCCTGCACTGTGCATTGATTTTTGTTTCCCTTCCTGACACAACCTAATACTATAAACATGATGTCAGATTCTCAGAAACACTTACTGCATGATAAAGTCATGCAGTAATGCTGTGAGGTGATGGGAATGGAATATATTCATCTGAAGGGTGTAGATAAAATCTGAAGCATAAGCAGTGCCTCTTCAAACTGTAAGATTGTTGTCAGAGTTAACAACAACATACAGACTTGAAACTGAACATAAACATATGCTGACATTTCATTTTAACTTGACTAAAAATTTCCGGACTCATTACACGGACAATTTCAGGGTTTGAAATGAATATTCTGTCATCGTTTAGCCACCAAATCTGGCTTTAATTCAGCAATCCTGGTTACAGTTACAATAAATGGCACCTGAGCATTCAGGGTTTCACAAAATATGCATTAACTATCATAAATGGGGTCCATATGCTTTGTGAATTTTTTTTCAAAGTCTTCTAAAGTGTAAATGATAAAAACAAGTTTTATGAGCAGGATGCTGACTCTTTATAAATCCAAAGAATTTTAGTAATACATTGCACAACGTTTGCTACACGTAAAAACACGTTGCCTAACTCAGCAAAAATTTGGAACGCTGTTTGGCCCTGCAGCATAAATAAAGAAATCCTTCTTAGACAAAATGTTCTACATATTCTTTTAGTTCACGTTGTTCATATGTGTACCATGTGTTGCCCAGCCCAGTGTGTGTGTGTTCACTCTGTGGGATTGGACTGCTGTGACATCTGATTTCACTGATGGCCCACTTCCAGGCAGGTTTTGGAAAGTAGTTCAACACTCCCCGTCCTTTCCGCCCCTTCACGTCGGCCCCAGTGTTTCCCGTTAGCACAAGGCCGAGGTCAGACCCTTTCTCAGACTCGCTGGCGTCCAGCGCTTGATCATTCCCGCTCCTCTAAGCCAATAAACGTCCGCAGGATTGGAGCTTCTCCTCATAATATGTGTGTGAACTGAATTCCTCAGCAAAAACTCCCTGCCTGTGAAGCTGCACGCCTGCATTCGCACCACATTTTTGAAATATTTGTGGTGGAAAAGCTGCAGATGTGTGTTTATTTAAAGTACTATAGAAAGATTTTTTGCTGGGAGGTGCAGAGTGAGTCATTATGAGAGCTTTCTGGGAATCCTAATTGGGTGCATTTTAATAATTCCAGTGAAGGTTACAGGTGATGAGTCTTAATGGTTTTAGGTTCAATTGTATGTTTTGTTTTTTAAAAAAGTTGATTTTAAATGGTTCTGCAGTGTAAAATTCAGCTTATAAAAGCTGAATGCCAAAGAACAGAATTAATCACGCATTTTTTTTTTCTGAAATTATTTGTGCCTTTTTAAATATACTTTTATATTGTAATAATTTCACATTCAACATATAGTTTTTTTTGTTAAACATTTTTAATGATTGGAGGTGAGGATCACTGATACCAATATTACTGATGTCCCTAGGATTTTTTCCCCTAATATTTAACCATTGAATATAGCCATTCAACATTGTAGTATAATTAAGAGCTATCGATTTTACAATTTATTAGACTTTTAAAACTAACTTCTAATTTAAGTGAACTTGAAACAATCTTTGCAGAAACCTATTATTTATCTGTTCCATTCATCTCAATTAAATATACATAAATTGAATAAAGTTATCAAACACTTAATACTAAATGAAATACGGATGAATCCTTAAAACTATAAAAGTTATTGATTTACTCTTTTTGCTTTTGATCTGTAATTAAAGGACATTACAGCAGTTGGTTTATAACTGCTATTACTTTAAGAGCTGCCACTGCTGAATGTGACACGGATGTGACACGCAGCTTTTAGTTGCATTCACGCTTAAAATGAAATGATACAGGCTACAACACGTGCTATGAGCACAGTATAATGGCTGACAGGACATAAAATAATAAAATATTATTTGAATTATTCATTATTTGATAATTTAATAAAAAAAAACATTAAAATCCTATTTAAATGGAGTATAGCATGTCATCTCTAATTTTTTAATCGTTCTATCGCTCTATCATTATATCATTTTATCGATCTGTTTCTTTTTTATCTTTTATCTATCTATCATTCTGTCGCTCTATCGTTCTATCTGTCGCTCTATCGTTCTGTCATTCAATAATTTAATCGTTCAATCATTATATCTGTCATTCTGTCTATCTATCGTTCAATCACTTTATCTGTCGCTCTATCGTTCTGTCGTTTTTTCTATCGTTCTGTTGTTCTATCTATCTATCTATCTATCACTCATTTTATCGATCTGTTCTTTTATCTATTGTTATATCTGTCGTTCTGTTCTCTATCATTCTGTCATTCAATCGTTTAATCGTTCAATCAGTTTATCTGTCGTTCTATCGTTCTATACATCTATCGCTCTATCTCTGTATCTATCTTTCTATTATTCAGTCGTTCTATATATCTGTTTGTCTAACACTCGATCATTCTATTGTCTGTTATCTATCATTATGTCGCTCTATTGTCTGTCATCTGTCATTCTATATATCGTTCAGTCATTCTATCATTCAGTCGTTCTATCTATCAATCATCTATCTATCATTCTTTTGTTATATTGCTGTATATTTCTCTGTCTATTGTTCTATCATTCAATCGTTGTATCTGTCTATCTCGTTCTGTCGCTCTATTTATTGTCATCTATCATTCTATCGCTCTATCTGTCGTTCTATCATTCTATCTATCATTCTGTCTATCATTCTATTGCTGTATCTATTGTTCAATTGTTCTACCTATCTCTTTCTATATGTCTATCACTCTATTGTTATATTGTCTGTCGTCTATCACTCTATTGTTCTATCATTCAATCGATCTTTCTGTCTCTATTGTTTAATCGTTCAATCGTTCTATCATTCAATCATTCTATTTATCGTTCTATTGTTCTGTAGTTCTATCATTTATCTATCTGTTATAATAATTTTAACTATTTATTATTATAATTATTATTTTAATTATTAATTATTTAATAATTAAATAAAAAAACACCAAAATCCTATTTAAATGGAGTAAAGCATGTCACACAGATGTCAGTATTTGATGTCAGATAGTTACCAAGATACCAAATGTTGCTTTGTGCTCTTTTGCCTGCAGGAGCGGGAAGAAAAACAAGCCACTTCTGAACGTGCAGGTAAACGGTGGAGGAAACGGCTGGGAAGACTCACCCTCAAGGTCACCACTGTTGTCTGCCCGTTCTCCCTGCATCCTACCAAATACCCCTAGTCACCTGGGGGACTCTGTGGGTGTAAGAAGTAAGTGGTTTTTATTTATTTATTTATTTTATTCGCAGATAAAAGACAAATTTGTGTGTTCCAAAATCTAGCAAGCTCCCTACCTAGATAACATTTTCATTCATCATACTGTAGGAGAACTCCAAATGAAAGCGTTATATTTGCTTATGAAATGTTTTGATTTGTCCAAAGGCAACTTTACACATATTGTTCATGTGTACATCATTCCCAGAATGCAATGCTGTGAAGCAATTCATCCAGTCAGCTCTAAACTTTTAATCAGTTTTTCTTTAATGTCATGCAGATAATGTTATATCCCATGGAAGCTCTCCACTAATCATGAGGAAGGATATTGGTCTGGATGTCACACACAGGTACTTACCATTAAACTTTTGCTTCTTTTCATTCTTTTGTCTGTATTTGTCTTTCAACTTTCAGCATAGGTGAAAATTTTTTTTTTTATTATTATTATTTTTTTTTATTATTGTGCCTCCTTCAAGGTTTTCCACCAAGTCCTGGTTGTCTCAGACGTGTCAGGTGTGCAAGAAGAACATGATGTTTGGTGTTAAATGCAAACATTGCAAGTAAGCATACACTGAAAGCATTTAGGAAAACCACATCTAATTTCTTAGTATCTTCCTGCTAATGTTGCTTCTATTTCTTTTAGGGTGAAGTGCCACAATAAATGTACCAAAGAGGCCCCTAAGTGCAGGATTTCATTTGCACAATGTAAGATTTTGTACAAGCTGCAATATACTGTATATTCAGATAGCTTTGCAGATGATCTAAAGTTCTGTTATGTTCTTTCAGTTCCAAACAAGATCAGAAGAACAGAGTCGGTTCCGTCAGGCATCAATAATCAGGTGGAGCGACCGTCAGAGTCTCAGCAGTATGGAACATTACCAAAGGCAATAAACAAAAAGGCATGTAGCAATATACACACAAACTAGGAAGTGGAGACTCACGAGATACTCCTTATATGTGCTGACTCAAGAGTGGTGTTAAAAGTCTTTTTTGTTGTTGTTGTTAAAATTCTATATTAATAATAAGAAGAATTATAGTTATTTTTTTTTTATAAATAAACTCTTGTTTTATTTTTGTGTGTCATAACGGTTTAAAATATCCATTTGTACACCCTTTATACCTCTTTTTGGAGTTTAGAATAAAAAATACTGTTAAAATACTGTAAACTTTTTATGTTAAATAATGAGTAAAAGAATAATTATTATTATTAATATTGTTGTTGTTGTATAAAGTAAATAAATTATAAATCATGTGATCTATCTATCTATCTATCTATCTATCTATCTATCTATCTATCTATCATCGTTCTATCTATCGTCATTCTATCTATCTTTCTATCTATCCATCTATCCATCCATCCATCCATCCATCCATCCATCCATCCATCCATCCATCCATCCATCCATCCATCCATCCATCCATCCATCCATCCATCCATCCATCCATCCATCCATCCATCCATCCATCCATCTATCGTCATTCTATCTATCGTTCTATCGTTGTTCTATAGTTCTATCTTTCTGTTATTCTATGTATCATTCTGTCTTTTGTTCCATCCATCTTTTTAACAAGTACATTATTTATTCTTCATAATTATTTTTAATATTGAACTATTGATGCTAGTGACCAACCATAAGATTTGTCATTGAAATGCAATTTTATAAAATGTCATAACCGTTTAAAACATCCATCATTACACCATATAAGCTTGTTTTTGGAAAAGGTTTTTTAAAATGTGTGTCCCTCCCTTCAGGACCACCCTCCATCACTGAGTCACCTGGACTCCAGTAGTAACCCCTCCTCCACCACCTCCTCCACCCCCTCCTCACCTGCCCCCTTCGGTCAAATCAACCCCCCAAGTGCCACCCCACCACCCAACCCCTCCCCTAAGGGTCACGTTGACAGTCGCTTTCACTTCCCAGGTTAGTCTCGTTTACACTGATACCTGGATCCAACTTGCCACTACATGTAAACCCATTTAAACTTAATCTCTTCTCTTTTAGTAGCACAGCATTATTAAGCACTACTTTCTTGTTTTCAATGCTCAACTAACATCTGCTTAAGTAACTCTTGCTGATGCATAACATGCAAGTTGTTTAACAGGGTCTTACTCTTTTCCTTGCGGACATTTGTCTATATGTCTATCCCACTCAATAGCTGCCTGCTACTTTCAGCATAGACAACAGTTTGTCTTCCCTGGTGAGTTAACAATCCTCCACACCACAAAACTCTGTTATTTACTCTTCAGGTGTGGTGTCTGAATTCCTTGTTGAGTTTTTACTGATGTTTTGAGACAACTCAACTGAGCTTCAGCTGTAGTGTAAAGCAATTTTTAGATTAAATTGCTAGTAGTGATTATACTATAGTGTATCGCCGTCTAGTGGTCAACTATGGGAATTGCTATGGGATTTTTGCAGTGTTTTGTGCTTTCAGCTCTCTGTGTGCTTCTAGTGCTGTTTAAAGAGAGCCTATAAGACATATTATTCCGTTGTGTAGTTGTATTATATTAAAGATGCACCAAGTTATTAGCATTTATATCACTATTAAAGAGATAGTTCACCCAAAAATTAAAATTGTGCCATTAATTACTCACACTCATATCGTTTGCAAACCCATAAGACCTTTGTTCATCTTCAGAAGACAAATTAAGATATTTTTGATAAAAAATTATGGTTGAACTACTGATGTCTAATGTACTATTTTAACAATGTCCTTATTACCTTTCTGGACCTTGAACATGGTAGTTGCATTGCTGTCTATGCAGGTCAGAAAGCTCTCGGATTTCATCAGAAATGTCTTAATTTGTGTTTGGATGATGAACGAAGGTCATGGGTTTGGAGCAACATGAAGATGAGTAATTAATGACAGACTTTTCAGAATTTTTGCGTGAACTAATCCTAAAATATTGCTCCAATTCCTAGACTTTGGCATATACAATACTGTTCAAATACTGTTTATCTGCTTACCCCCCAGGGCATCCAAGATGTAGGTGACTTTGTTTCCTCAGCAGAACACAAACAAAGATTTTTAACGAAAACTGGTGCACTCTGTCAGCCAAATAATGGGAGTAGATGGGCACCAGACCTTTAAAAGAGAATAAAAACATGCACAGACAAATCCAAATGACACCCTGCGACTCGTGAAGATACATTGATGTCCTAAGACACGAAACGATTGGTTTTTGCGAGAAACTGAACAGTATTTACATCATTTTTTACCTTTGATACACAGCCACGTCCAACTGTCATGAGCACGAGTTTAGCATCCGGTTCGTTACATGTGTATGCGCTCTGGCGTAGTATTCGTAAACGCCAGAAGGGGAAATCGGTGAAAAGTCCCGGATGAGTTTGCACAAGCAAACGTAATCTTTCAGCTTTAAATCGGTTTGAACAATCAGGATAAGCGCAAGTATTTACCATTTTGAATAGCCGCTATACCCACAATCTCTGTGCACTGTGTAAATAATTAGTGTTGTATTCATGCGACCGATCTCTTCCGGCGTTAGCGTATACTACGCCAGAGCGAGTACACATGTAACATACCTGATGCTAAACTCGTGCTCATGACAGATGGACGTGGCTGTGTATCAAAGGTAAAAATTAATATAAATACTGTTCAGTTTTTCGCAAAAACCAACTGTTTTGTGTCTTAGAACATCAATGTATCGTCACGAGCCGCAGTGTATAATTTGGATTTGTCTGTGCATGTTTTTGTTTACTTTTAAAGGTCTGGTGCCGATCCACTTCCATTGTTTGGCTGACAGACTGCACCGGTTTTTGTTAAAAATTTTTGTTTGTGTTCTGCTGAGGAAAAAAAGTCACCTACATCTTGGATGCCCTGGGGGTAAGCAGATAAAAATCAAATTTTCATTTTTGGGTGAACTATCCCTTTAAATGGAGTAGAATTACTTTAAAAGGAATCTGAACGTTTAATATCAACATTGACGTAATACTCAACAATCCCTTATTTTCTCACAGACGTATCCGGTTCCACACATTCAGATGGCGGTAACAACACTGGGTAAGAAACTTACTGGATTACTGTGTTTCTTCAGTATTTCTTGAAACGTTTTGACCCCGGTCAATTGAAATCCAGGCTCAGCAGCTTTGGTTCCTCATCTTGCACTATAATTACTCTGCATTTTTTTTAACTGTAGCAGAAGGACTCGAGGTTATTGCCTCATCCTCATGAATGAATCATTTGTGGAAAATTCACATGGAAACAATGTGACAGCACTGACTTCTAGAGAATTTGCCCTGCAAGATTAAACTCATTCTGAATGCTACAGTGATGCTCTAAACCTTTTTGTTGACCCCAACATGTTTGTTTGATTTTCTTCCTTTGAACACAAAAGAAAATGTCTAGTGCCAAAGTAGCTTTTGATACCTTTTTGTGAGGAAAGGCTAAAACTGAATTAATTAAATGCTGGAAAAACGTAACTAAAACTTTTAAAGTGACATTAATTGAAATAAAGCTGAAATTACACATTCATATGAGCAATTTCACATAAGTAGCAGTTAAATTATGGCTGTACAATTGGCCGATACAGCCATATCGCACAGCTGGGAGTTTAATATTGCGTTTATACAACAGTTTGCCGACACAAGTGTGTAAATACTAGTGGTGGGCCGTTATCGGCGTTAACGTGCTGCGTTAACGTGAGACTCTTATCGGGCGATAAAAAAAATATCGCCGTTAATCTATTCTCAAAGTTGGGTTGGGAGCTGGGTCTAAACTACGCAAGATATGATGACTTTTACCTTGATATTTTAGCGCGGATGACGTATACCTAGCCGAATTGCACTGTAGGGGGCGAGAACGAGTCTTCAACTTCTGTGAAATGACCATATCAAATGAGACGTGCAGACATGGATGCAGTTATGAAGCCGCTTCAGGGCAGGTGCGTTGCTAGACCCTTTTTACTGGGGCACGTGAGTTATCATTAACTTTGATAATCCCGAAATAAAGACATTAAACTATATGCAGCAACTGAATTGACGCTTCTAAAAGCAACGCAGTTTAATGGAAGACTATGCACGCAGATAGGCTATCCATGCCCGTGCGCGTCGGTGTATTTAACGGCTACGCGCACGTCGTGCAGCCTTTTGCGCAGAAGTACTTGGTTACACAAGTTTGTATAGGTAATTATGTTGTAAATGCAATTGTCAAGCAGTTTGTGATGCATTTTGGAAACGAGATGAGCGCCTGATCTAATGCGCCACCTGGCCCGTTCTCGAAGACTTACTTTTAGTCATTATTTAGGTAGCACACATATTCTGAATGCCTTCAGCAGAATTCAAATTAGCCATTTTAATCTAGATTAATCTAGATTAATTCCAAGATTTAATCTAGATTAATCTAGATTAAAAAAATTAATCTATGCCCACCCCTAGTAAATACGTAAGAAACAACAACAGAGTGTCTTTAAGAACCCTCTTTTGTCAGACTACTTTCTTCCGCCATGAATTCAGTTGAAAGTAGACAGTTTAACAGCTGAGCCCAAACCTCTGTTACAAATTCGAAAACATCACTTTAGAGCTAGTGATGAAGAAACGTTGAGTTGCTTCATTGAAAGCTTACTGAGTTACTGTATTAAAAGCTCACTGTATTATAGGGATGTAACGGTATCAAAACTTCACGGTACGGTATTTATTGAATCATTTACAGGAAAAACAAAACTAATGAAGAGACTCGAAAAAAGTGCCAGAAGTGTTTATTAAACAGTTTACATGCACACTGAACATATCAATGGCATACAAATTAGCCATCTATCTGTAAACTTTGAAACAGGAACTTCAATTTTTCAATTTTAATAACAAAAAATTATTAAACCATGTAACCACATTACTTTTTTCGCAGTACTTTAACCTACTTTGTGTATTAACGAAAACATTCATTTCAGTGGAAAAATAAGTCCAAAACTCTCTATTTTAACATTTTGAGCAATAGGGCTCTACAATCTTTTTTTTTTTTTTTTTTTGAAATTCTTATGTGTTTTAATTTTTCTGATAATCAAATGAAAGCATAAACATTTATTTATTTTTAATCAAATGAAAAATAAACCCTTTTAATTTTTGGCAAACAAACAGAGGTTTTAAAATCAATGCATGGAAGAAAAATTATATTCAGTTTAAACGTTTAAATAATAATTGTGGTATTTTTTTCTCAAATTAAGTGGTTAATCTTGTTGTAATATTTATTTTTTATTATATATATTGTTTTATGTAAATTATTTAAATAGGAATATATAAACACCTACATTATACTGTACAAAAGTAATACAAGACTAATATTGTTCTGTTTCATGTTAAACCGTACTTTTATTTTGATAGGTTGCCGTGTGTGTACAATATGATATGATGCTAGTTTTCTCAAATGAAACGGTAAAAGTGACACTCACAGCAGCTTTGGAGATTGAGTTTATCTGTTCATGTGAGATGCAAATGCCAAAAATTAGCGGGAGCGTCACGCGTGCTTCAGTATGTTTTGTAGTAAAAAAAAAAAACACGTCTCCACCATTCATACATACAAAAGCAAACGGAACATGCAGGATTCATATTAAAACGGTCTTTTTGCATTTCAGTTTTCACAGACACTAGTCCATATCGCGATTTGAATTAAGTGACAGACCAACTTTTGATTTATTAATCCAAAAATCAACGAATTCCGTGGCATTCCGCGCTATAGTAGATTCCGTTTTTATGAATGGAGTCCTGCGTGTTTTCGCGGAAGAGACATTGTAAATGCGCGACCTTGTAGAGAAAAAAATGACATGCCTTCGTGTAAATAAGATAACATAAGGCTATTTAGTTTGTTTAATAAAAGAACAATGTATAGACCTGTTCTATAGGAAAGATAACCTTAAATGACTTCTATTGTGATCTGGCGCTATATCGAAAATAAAATGAACTTGACGTTCAAGGGGGGCGGGCAACAGACCGCAAAGGATGATGGCCACGCCTGGGCTGATGGGAATTGTAGTTCCCGCCTACCTCCCGTTCGCTCCATTCGCCTGAGCAAACTTTTCTCAGAAGACCTATCATTTTATCGAGTCATGCGATCACGGTAGTATCGAAAAAAATTGCTATCGCGGTACGACGGTATTTACAATACCGTTACATCCCTACTGTATTGTGTAGAGTGTTATGAGAGAGAGATGGGCTGAATGAGTGATTACTTACATCTGATACAGCATTCATTCTTTCAGCTCAATCTCATATTCACAATAAAACATTAGTTTGATTGTCCGTTGAGGAAAGCAATATCTTTGTCGTACTATCCTTTCATCTGTTAAGGGTGATTTGCAGTGACAGTGCTGCTCAGTGCATTTGTCGGCTATAATAAATGTAATCACCTTCACAAACACTTAATGAGATTTTGACCTCAGCCAAAACTATTTGCTCTGGAACAAATAATAGATTATTGAGACTAAAGGCTGCCAGATATTCATGAGCGCTGAACAGTCGCTGATGTTCTGGAGCTCACGTCTCTAAAAACATCAAAGCAAATTGTCAAATAGACATTATCTTTATTAACAAACCGCATATTTGCAGTGTAAACTCATACATTCTAACCTCTTAAAACTACATTCTGTGACACAAAAACAGTATTATGTATAAAATTATAGTTGACTTGGGCATCCACCATGACAGTGACAGTTTTGTAAGATTTTTCTAAGAGTGTGTCATCTCTTCCTTGCAGAGAAACAAATCAGGTGGATGGTAACGTCAACCAGTTGTCAACAGGCCAAAGGGAAGCTGTGGTGAGTGCTGCAAGAAACATGTTTTACCCACAGAGCTAACAGGAATTGAAAGCGTTTGTGGACAAAATTTCCAGTTCATCGTGGTGGTCACATGTTTTTTTGTGGTCAGTGGCGTGTGTGTGTAGTTACCCTGACCTCTAAGACAATACTGAAGCTTTTTTTACATGTGCATTTTGAATGCAGTAAAATCAAAACCGATTTAGGATTATGTGAATATGAAAAAAAAAACTGTATTAATTAATTTACTAAATTGGTTGTTATATTCTTCTCATTTAGGATGAGGAGCAGCAAGGGGATGATGGTCAGGATCAGGAAGGTTCTGACGATGAAAGTGAAGGTGATGAAGTGGATGACCTGCCCAACTGCAGAGGCTACTGGAAGGACCACATAAGCCGTAAGGCCAGCCAGACCAGTGTTTACCTGCAGGAGTGGGATGTGCCTTTCGAGCAGCTGGAGCTCGGAGAGCTGATTGGTAAAGGCCGATGGGGGAAGGTGTGCAGGGGCCGCTGGCACGGAGAGGTGGCCGTTCGCTTGTTAGAGATTGACGGTAATAACCAGGAGCACCTGAAGCTGTTCAAGAAGGAGGTGATGAACTACCGGCAAACGCGACACGAGAACGTCGTGCTGTTTATGGGGGCCTGCATGAACCCGCCCCATCTGGCCATCATCACCAGGTTCACCTCTCTCAATGTTGTCATTCATGTTTTTTTTTTTTTAAAGAAATTAATATTTTTATTCAGCAAGGATGCATTAAATTGATCTAAAGTGACAGATACAAAAGATTTCTCTTTCTATGAACGGTGTTCTTTCTGTTTATCATCCTGAATAAAATGTATTACAGTTTCCACAAAAGAATTTGGTAGCACGGCTACCAAAGCAGCATATTAGAATGATTTTTGAAAGAATCATGTTACACTGAAGAATGAAGGAATGGCTGCTGAAAATTCAGCTTTCCCATCACAGAAATTAAATGCATTCAGAAAAGTTATTTTAAATGTTAATATTTTACAATATTACTGTTTTTGCTGTATCAAAATCAAATATACTACCCGTCAAATGTTTGACCATGATTTTTAATGTTTTTTTTTTTCTTTTCAGACATCTCTTCTGCTCACCAGGCCTGCATTTATTTGATCCAAAATACAGCAACAACATTTTTACCATTTAAAAAAATTGTTTTCTATTTGAATATTTTTTAAATGAAATTTGTTCCTGTGATCAAATCTAAATTTTCTGCATCATTACTTCACAGTGTCACATGATCCTTCAGAAATCATTCTAATATGCTGATTTGCTGTTCAAGAAACATTTATTATTATTATTATTATTATTATTATTATTATTATTATCATTATTTAAAACAGCTGAGTAATTTTTTTCAGAATTCTTTGATGAATAGAAAGATCCAAAGATCAGTATTTATCTTTTATAACATTATACACTATACCATTCAAAAGCTTGGAGTCAGTATAATTTTTGGGGGGAAACTATAGAAATGAATACTTTTATTTAGCTAGGTTGCTTTAAATTGATCAAAAGTGATGATAAATGATACTTTGTATTGTTGTATGGTTTCTATTTTATATAATGCTGTTCTTCTGAACGTTCTATTCATCAAAGAAACCTGAAAAAAATTCTACTTTGTAGAATTAGCTGTTTTCAACATAATAATAATAAATTTTTAAGCAGCAAATCTGAATATTAGAATGATTTCTGAAGGATTGTGTAACTGGAGAAATGATGCTAAAAATCAGCTTTAAAACCACAGGAATAAATCACATTTTAAAATATATTCAAATAGAAAACTGTGATTTTAAATAGATTTTTACTGTTTTTGCTGTGCTTTGGATCAAATAAATGCAGGCTTGGTGATCAGAAGAGACTTCTTTTTAAAAAACATTCAATCTTGACTTGAAAATTGACTGGTAGTGTAAATGCAGCATTGTTGAACATGAAGAGATTTTATTAGAAACATTCTATCATCTAACTGACTCCAAACTTCGAATGGTAGTGTAATATGTCATTTGTGGTAATGTGTAATATTTGATATTATATAAAAGGATTTGTGCTTTGATTGTAATCTATTTATATTGTCCTACCGCAGCTTTTGTAAAGGAAGGACACTCTACTCGGTTGTCAGAGACTCTAAACTTGACATCAACAAGATAAGACAAATCGCTCAGGAAATCGTAAAGGTATGAAGAATCACATTTTATATGTTCTTGGCTTTATTTTGAATGATTCATCAGTGCATGTTATTATACAAAAAATGTCTTGTAGTCTTTTATCACAATGTAATAACTCAGCAAATAAGTCTAACTATTTTATCATTCATTTTGCTTCTTTAACTCAAATCACATAAAAAAAGCTGTCTCTGTTTTTACCTTTTACAGGGAATGGGCTACCTCCATGCAAAGGGAATTGTGCACAAAGATTTAAAGTCCAAGAATGTTTTTTACGACTCAAACAAGGTGGTCATCACAGATTTTGGTCTTTTTGGGATGTCTGGAGTGGTTCAAGAGGACAGGTACGGTGCCTGTCATTACTCCAATGTTATAATAAATTAAAATAGTCATGTAAAATACTCAAGCTGTTCCAAACCCATAAGACCTTCTTTCATCTTAAGAACACAAAGATATTTATGATGAAATCCAAAAGCTTAAGAGAAGACATTGTTGAATAAAGTGTGTTCGTGTGCACAAAATAGCTTCATAAAATTATGGTTGAACCACTGATGTCACATGGACTATTTTAATACCTTTCTGGGTCTTGAACTTGGTAGTTGCTGTTTATGCAGAGTCAGAAAGCTCTCGAATTTCATCAAAAATATTAAAATTTGTGTTCCGAAAATGAACAAACGTCGTATGTGCTTGTAACGACTTGAGGGTGAGTAATTAATTACAGATTTTTTATTTTTGGGTGAATGTGTTTGCTTGTAGGCGGGAAAATGAACTGAAGCTGCCACGAGGGTGGATCTATTACCTTGCTCCAGAGATCGTGCAAGAGATAGGACCAGGAATCCAAGAAGACTGTTTGCCCTTTTCAAAAGCTGCTGATGTTTACGCTTTTGGGTAAAAACCACATCTCTTTTCCCACGTCTGCTTCTAATGCAAACATGTGGTTTTGGTGTTAACATTTCATTTCTGCTTAAAAAAAATCTCCCCAAGACAAAGCAAAGACGTTTTCTGAGTGGTCCTTCATATTAAAGCCTTTATCAAAATTAATATACAGTATTTTGCAAACCAAGACTGAAGTTGATCAGTTGACTTTGTGTGTGTCTGTCTCAGCACTATCTGGTATGAACTCCAGGCCAAAGAATGGCCCATTATTAACCAACCGACTGAAGTTTTGATCTATCAGCTGGGAAGTGGAAAAGGCATCAGAACGTTACTGGCCCAGAAGGGTACAAGCTTGGGCAAGGAGGTTACGGTGAGTCCAGCCCTGGTATATTTAAATAATATACATATCTATGTACAGTTGAAGTCAAAAGTTTACATACACCTTGCAGAATCTGCAAAATGTTAATTATTTTACTAAAATAAGAGGGATCATACAAAATGCATGCATTTTTTATTTAGTACTGACCTGAATAAGAATTTTCACATAAAAGACATCTACACATAGTCCACAAGAGAAAATAATAGTTAAATGTAATAAAAATGACTCTCAAAATTTCACATACACTTGATTCTTAATATTGTGTTGTTACCTGAGTGATCCAGAGCTGTGTTTTTCTTTATTTAGTGATAGGTGTTTATGAGTTCCTTGTTTGCACTGAACAGATAAACTGCCCACTGTTCTTCAGGAAAATCCCGTGGTTCTGTGGTTTTCAACATTTTTGTGTCTTTGAACCCTTTCCAACAATATATGATTTTGAGATCCATCTTCTCACACTGAGGACAACTGAGGGACTCATATGCAACTCTTACAGAAGGTTGCTCACTGATGCCTCAGAAGGAAACACGATGCGTAAAGAGCCAGAGGGTGAAAACTTTTGAACCGAATGAAAATGTGTTCTTATTTTGCCTGAATATCATATTTTTCATTTAGTACTGCTCTTGAGACGCTACAGAAAGTACTTGCATGTTTTCCACATTTCAAAAGTTTTCACCCCCTGACTCTTAATGCATTTTGTTTCCCTCTGGAGCAATAATAGTTGTGTAATAGTTGCACATGAGTCCCTCAGTTGTCCTCAGTGTGAAAAAAATTGATCTCAAAATCACAGTCATTGTTGGAAAGTGTCCAAATACACAAAAAATGCTGAAAAAAACTAAGAATATTTGGAATCTGAACGATTTTTCTAAAGAACAGTGAGCAGTTTAACTTTTCAGGTCAAATAAGGGACAAACTAAACAAAAAAGAGAAAAAACCCCAGCTGTGGATCATTCAGGTAACAACACGGTATTAAGAATCAAGTGTATGTAAACTTTTGAACAGGGTCATTTTTATCAGTTCAACTATTATCTTCTCTTGTAGACTATATGTAAATGTCTTTTATGTTAAATGTCTTATTCAAGTCAGTACTGAATAAAAATAACATGCATTTTATATTTTGGTAAAATAATTAACATTTTGCATACTGTGCAAGGTGTATGTAAACTTTTGATTTAACTGGATACTAGATAAATAGAGAGATTAGAAAATATGTATAATGTAACATGGTCACTGTACTCATACTACAGGAGATCCTGTCAGCCTGCTGGTCCTATAAGGTTGAGGACAGACCCACATTCACTCAGCTCTCTGACTTACTAGAGAAGCTGCCGAAGCTCAACCGCAGGCTCTCACACCCCGGGCACTTCTGGAAGTCTGAGGAGTATGTGTCCTAGACTGGAACGCTAGCATGCTGCGCATCCCCCCTTTTTTTTAGGGAGTGTCATTTAGAGCATGAAAACTAACTGTTTGGAGCTGACCTTTTTTTTTTTTCTCTATTCTGAGCCTTCTCAATTTTTCACCATTGCATTTTTAGTATAGCGAGTGTCAGATGAATACTGTGCATGGAATCAACCATTATATATTAGGTCCAACCTGATATCACATAGTTTGGAAAAAACAATAAGTGAACGTAACGAAAAAAGTGTATGTTTGTGAGTGCTTTTCTGCTACCAAAGTTTTTGCCTGTTATTTGAACGATTGGTGTGAAGAGTTTTGTGATTTATCATGTATTATTTAGCATATTGAAATTCAGAAGCGAGTGGTTCAGAGGGAAGGTGCTTCTTTATTAAACCTGTTAGACTTTGAACTTGTTCATATGCCCAAATATCTGGCCTGTGGTCAGGAATTTACTTCTTATATTTAAAAATAGTGGTTAGACTGTGGTAAAAAGGGCGTGATCTGAATTTATAATAATTGAAAAAAGATTAATAATGAAATTAATGATATTATTATTTATAAGTACAAGCAGATGAAAGTCCTCAACTTTTATTATTTTTATTTTTTTTAAATATTTGTGTATGTTGTCTTTTTTTTTGTGTGTTTCTCTCCACACTGGGATCCCGTCTCTGTCATCTGCTGTTCCTGTCTCCATCTTGACGTCTCAACCTTTCTTCTCACCACCAACCTCTTCCAAATCTTCATCAATCACGTTGCTTTATTTTCTTCTCTGTGCTTTTCTTCCTTCTGTTCTCTGATTGGCTTAATGTTCAGCGCATGGCATCACCACTGTCTGCGTGAACACTGCAGTCCGGGTCTTCGCTCTCGCTGTCCCTACGTCTACAAATATGATGGTTTGTCCACAGCTGACGTTAACATTAGCATGCCTGCTGCTTTCAAAGAAAACAACGAGTAGTTGATTCAGACGTCCAAATCAATTCCATTTTTTTTCTGCACGACTGCTTATGATCAACGGTGTGTCTTACAAATTTGCGTTGCTTTTTCGTATAGTAGTCCCATCTTTGGCAACTGTCAGGCTTTTAAACTTTCGCCTGTTCTAACACTGAGCAAAGCCATTTCATCCAAACTTTGTAAATGGAAAATATGCAGTTTTTTTGAGCTAGCAGAATTGGCCACTTATCAAATTCCTTGTGTGCCGTCAGATAAGTGAAATGTTAGATCCATTGCTCATTTTTCCATGTAATAATCATTTACCGGAAGCTAATTTGACCTACTGAGCCCTTCCAAGATGGATAAAGAGCCTCAAAATAAGGATCTTGATGAGGTATTTGTCATGTTATTTAGAATGAAAGATATTTTGACTTAGCAGGTTGATGTTCAGGAACTTTTACTATCTAATACCTCTCGTTTTAGTTTGTGTGTTTGTGTTTGAGTGTGTGCGAGTGTGCATGTAGAGTTTTGGGTGGTTTACTTGTGGTGTTCTGAACAATGAGAGGATGTTAAAGACTGCAGTGACTGTTTCCAGGGCAACTTCAAGGAATTTGAATAGAGAACTATTGTTTTATTTATTGTACAGCTAAGATTTCTTATATTATTTGTACAAAATTTTATATGTTTCCATTGAAAAGTTTTGAAAAGGTACTTTACTCCTGTTGTACAGCTCTTTATATACAGTGTCTTGAACACATTGTACATTTCTAGAATGAGATGATGGTTTTAATGTTATGTGATTATGAATTCATATTTTTGTAAAGCTCATAGCCTATTGTCTGTAAACACAAAGTAATTTTATCCTGGCAGAAATAATAAACAAGTGAAACATTTCTTTTTTTCCATTTCATGAGAGAATGAGAGTGAGCGTTGTTGTGTAATACATTATATAAGCAGTTTTACTTTAAACAAGTAATTAGTTATAGTTACTAGTTACTTCTCACAAATAGTAACGTCATATATAGTAACTAATTACCAGAGAAATATATGTATAAATATATATAAATATGGTAATTTAAATTTTAAAAAAAAATGTTTACTCACCAGACCAATAAAGCTTAATAAACCAATAAAGTTTTTTTAAATATGTGAAAGTACATTTAGCATTAGCCAGTCAAGCATTAAATTATGACATTATGATAATTAAGTATTAAACTTAAGTAGTTAGAACTTTAGTTATTAAAAAAATCATGTATGAACGCATATTTGTAATTTTTATTAAACTGGTAGTAGTGCTTAAGATATGGTTTGTAATTTAGTGTCTCTATAAAAAGGGGGAAAAACTTAAAATAAGACTGATAAGATAAAACAAACTACTACGAATTCTACTACTACTACTGCTAGCGCACTAAGAATTAGTAAGATGCTGGGTTTATGAATATTAATCACGTTGTCTGCGTTCACTCGAAATGATTTGCTGAGATCTAAACAGAGACGATAATAGGTGAGCGCCAGCCAATAAGATTGCCGTTTGCTCATTAGTTCCGCCTACTACTGGAGAAACCGGCAGTTTTTAAAAGCTGAAGAAGTCCAAAGAAACTCCGTTATTTTGACATGAAAATACAACTAAGAATATTTACATCTAGCGGGAAAGTTCTGCATGGTATATAAGATTCTCCGCTTTGTATCTTTCTTTCTTTGTGTGAGACAAAGCGACGGCTTGCCGTGTGCCTTTACACTAGAGCTTACGGTTAGTCAAATACAGGTACGCTGCGCATCCATTCAGATGAACTGAAAAATAGAAATATAATAAATTATAGTAACGCCGCATTTTATTGTTAGTAATTCGTTTGATTATTCGTTACTGAAAAAATAGGGCCGTTTATTTACAACGCTAGTTATGATAGTATGTAGGGAGCAGCTATACGGGGAGGCTCCCCCAACTCGGGAGGGAGTCTATCACTGGGGGTTGAGGCTAGAAGGGATACAGCTCCGACCGGAAACTAGTAATGAAATTAATTTTTCTACCTATTAGATTGTGTTTTTTTTAACGTCTACACCTACCCCAACCCTAAACTTAGCCGTTACTATAATAAAAAAACTGTATTTTTGTTGTACAGTGTGATAAAAAATAATGTTAGATTGATGTGCGCATGCCTAGTATCGAGATCTGTCTCCCTTCTAGTCTAAACCATAACTGGGGGCCTTCCTTCAAGGAGGCAAGGGAGGCAGTGTTTTCTCTAAATATTGGATGAGACAAAAATGACAAAAACAACGCCAGTAGTAGAAAATATAACATATAAAGTGTATAAATCTCCTTTTTCTAAAGAAACCAACCGTGACACCAACAGGTAACGTTACAGCGGGAATCTGCCTCTCTCTCTGCCTCCCCTGAGTTTCTTGAGTTTTAAACAGTTGGGTAATGGAGTCAATGCCTACATCGCGATATAATTGGATATGACTGGTTATGATTGGTTCATGCAATAAATCCCGCCTCTTCTGTCCATAAATTTCGCAAATCAGTCTGAATGAACATTATGGTGTTATGGCAAAACTAATTAAAAAGTAAGTAAACCACTCACATACTTAGGCTGATTGGCTGGTTTTAGCTGGTCAACCAGCCTGGTTTTAGCTGGTCATAGCTGGTCAGCAGGCTGGTTTTAGAGGGGTTTTGGCCACTTTTCCAGCCTGGCCAGGCTGGGAAACCACCACCTAAAACCAGCCTGGCCAGGCTGGGAGACCAGCTAAATCCATCTACTTCCAGCCTAAACCAGCTAAGACCAGCCAACCAGCCTAGGCTGGTTTTAGCTGTTTTTTTCAGCAGGGAACATTCACTGAGCTTTGATGACTGATGATCTGAAATATTCAAAAAGAGTAAAGTTAATTATTTAAAAGAATAGCTAAACATACGTTCACAAATCGAACATGAGGTTTAAATTGTTACTGCCTTGAGGTTTTATTTTGGAATAAATGTAAAGTGCTTAGAAACCAGACCTGGGTTGATTACTTACAAATTGTAATCCGTTACTGATTCCAGATTACATTTTGTAGTCCGTTACATTACTCATTTTAGGTAATATAATCAGATTACTTTTAGATTACTTTGAAATTATGTAAAGTGCATTAAACATTATATTACATCAAGGTTTCCCTATAGGGTTCAAAAGGAACTGCAGGGGGTTTGTCAGTTTAATGAAAAGCAAACAATTAATCAAAAAAAAAAAAAAAATTAAAATACATAATTTTTAAAACAAAGTCCCTTTCAAGGAAAGTCTCATCACTCGGTGACCATATTTGCAATGCCTCCAGGCACAAGACCTGGAGGCATTGCTTATCTTAAAGGAACACTCCACTTTTTTTGGAAATAGGCTAATTCTCCAACTCCCCCCGAGTTAATAAGCTGATTTTTACCGTTTTGAAATCCATTCAGCCGTTCTCCTGTTCTGGCAATATCACTTGTAGCATAGCTTAGCATAGATCATTGAATCCTATTAGACCAATAGCATCGCGTTCAAAAATGACCAATGAGTTTTGGTATTTGTCCATATCACTGCGTCTGCTGCATCCATATAATGGCAGCAAACTTCCTTGAAAATTACGCCGGAATGGGAGTGTAGTTCCTAATCTTATCGGCCTAGAAAATCGCATCTTTACATTTTCCGCCGGACTTAGTACACGATATAACTACAGAACAGTCAAGTTTTAAATAGGACAAATACCAAAACTCATTGGTTATTTTTGAATGCAATGCTATTGGTCTAATAGGATTCAATGATCTATGCTAAAATATGCTAAAAGTAATATCGGCAGAACAGAAGAATGGCTGAATGGATTTCAAAATGGTGGGGAGTTGGAGAATGAGCCTATTTCCAAAAAAAGTGGAGTGTTCCTTTAATGAATGGGGGAATCCTGAAATCTCAAAAACTGCTCACTAAACTCACAATTAAACATATGTCAAATCAGAAACAAAAATATGAAGTTGACTAAAATTAACACTCTAGTCTGAGCATGAATATTTTCAAATTTACTCTGATTATGTAATCCAGATTACATGTAATCAGTTACTACCCAGCTCTGTTAGAAACACTAGCTTTAAGAGATTCATACATGGCTTTAATAAATAGAATATTAATTATATTGTTAATGTAAAAATATAAAATAGAATTGCTTTGTTTTTTTGACAGCTCCCTCAGTGTACATCTTTTTTTCCGAGTGGGGGTTCAATGTTCAGCCTTAATTGCATTTCTTTTGACCCAGAACCATCGTATGGCTCTGGTTGTAAAAAAAAAAAAAAAAAAAAAGCTAGGCTACAAATTTACAAAACAAAACACCAGGAACAAACAATTATTTTCCATTCAATGTAAAATAGGAGTTATATTTTCCTCGCCATTCAAATGCACATTCAAATTTGGTTTGGTTTTAAGACATTCTACAATCATGAAAGACATTGTTGACATCGTGACATATGAATGAGAGGATGATTAATTACTTTTATTTGTCCCTCAATGAAGGGCATATTACTTAAGACTTAACGATATAAAATGCAATTTTTGTTTACATCACAAAACATTTTAGTTTGTCTTCTCTATCCTTTTGATTAGATCAGATAATATTTTAAGCTGTGCTAGCCTATATGGTCAAGTTACAACGTGCCCCTCACATGATACAATTCGTATCGTCACGTTTCACTTCTATTCTGAAAGTATTGTGTTAATAAAACAAGACCACATTATGTGTACGGGCATAAATGAGGGAAAATACCTACTTTGAACCCCAAAGAATATCGTTTTTTACTATATATTTCGTTTTTTTCCTTATGTCAATTATATGGTGTTGCGCAATAAATTACGTTTAGCCTATTTGTTTGGAAATACAAAGGATGGGATAACATGTTTGTGAATAAACGTTTAAATTGACCAACGTTAGGAAGAGTGAAAATGTGTAGCACATCTGCAGTGGACATTGGCCAAGTTCCTATAGTTTATGGGAAACCGAAACATGACTTGTTTTTCTTCGGAAACCGGACGTCTGTAGCATACAGTAGGCGGATCTTACATTTTTGCTCTTTGTCGAACTGCTCGCTTTCCTTTTGTTCATCTCTTTGACGACACACTTAACAGTTGCAAGAAAGTAAAAGCTGATAGAATGGCTTTTTATCAACAGCAACCATTTTACAACCCGGTAAGTAACCGATTTTTAGTTTCATTTTGCAAAATAGCAAATGGCGTCATAATAAGCAATAATTTATCAGTATATCTCCTTTATTTGCAGAGTAGCCTACGTTTTTTGCTTCCTCTTTTTGAGTAATACTGTATTTAATGTTGCAGTGTGGTTTTGCATGCACAATTAAAACTCAGTTATGCAATGTTGTATGCAGTACTTCTAGGGTGAGGTTTCTTTTGTTCCTTTCTTGCATTTTATTATTATATATTTTTTTGAAGCCTAATTAAACATTTTTAAAAGTAAAAGTAAAAAGATTCAGTTCATTATAGTGTAGCTACTCACGTAGCGGGGCATGTTGTCACATGGTGTGGTGGCGTAAATTTTCACATTGGGATTTTGCCCATCAAACTTGTGAATGAAAATTACAAAATGTGAGCTTGAATTGTTATTAAAGCTTAAGTTTTGAAGACAAAATTCACGTATTTTAATTTTAAATAGGCGAATCTAATTTCGAACCAAGCGTTTGAAACCAAAAACACATTTAGTCTATGTAGTCTGTAACAGCTCTTCAACTTGAGTGAAAGATATAGCCTAAGTCATACTATCTATATAACACCCACGCCCCAATTTCGTGTAATTTATTGGTATTATTGGATATTATTAGGTATTCTTCAGGGCAAATACAGACTCAGTCCGTGCTAGAGAGTACTTATGTGTCGTATTATTACTTTTTACACCAATACAGAAAATCCCATTCACCGGCCAAATCCAGGGAGGCTTGCAGGACGGGAAGAGTATTATCCTTAGTGGACGTGTTTTACCGGGGGCTAACAGGTGAGGAATAATGTCTAATGCAGTTTTTTAAAGGATATGAATAAGGTTTATTCTCATTTAGAGTAATAAAGTGGATTAAATAACTGCACATTGCCGTACTATGGATATTACATACAGAATTATCTGTTTTTTTAGTAGTGTAGTAGTATCATGGACTCTACTCACTGACTCACTTAGGTTAATGATCAGAGGCAATGTGAGAAATGTCACAAGATGTGTGAAAATGATGGAAAGAGTGTTGTGCAAGCACAATATGCTGTTTTCCGTTAACTTACACAGCAAAAGTGTGCCATTTCAAGTGTAATTTTTTGAGCCTTGGAACTATTTTAGAACATATGTTACCCTGGACCACATAAGGGTCAATTTTTTTTAACTGAGATTTATTCATTACCCAAAAGCTGAATAAATAAGTGTCACGTTGAGAGATGAATGAGGTCAGGGTCCAAAAATGCAGGTGAGGAATATTTAATTAAACAAACAAACAAAACAAAACAAAAGGCCACACGGCACAACAAGACACGACAAGCAAGAGCAAGACTGGAGCAAGAAAGACAGACATCCGAATACACAAAACTGAAAACAGTAAACAATGCAACCTCGATGAGTGGTGGGAGAGTGGAGACTAATATAGTCCTAGGTGATTGGGAACAGCTGTGTGATCAGAGAGTGACAGGTGTGTGTGATAAGGCATGGAGTGTGGAGGGAATAGAGACAGCGACCTCCGGTGGAGGAGGGAAAACCCGCAGTACCCGCAGTCATGACAGTACCCCCTCCTCAAGGAACGGCTTCCAGACGTTCCACAAAGGCTGAGAAAAAAAATAAATCTGGAGGGAGGAGGAACGGGGGAATGGTGAACCAGGGGGAGGGATGGCGGGCCAGGCCCGTGTAACGGCAGCAGGCCCAGAGATGAAGGTTCCGGGAGGCTGGGCGAGACCAGCGTAGGGCTTGGGAGCTCGGGCAGGGCGTGACCGGACTCAGGAAAAATGTGAGCGGGCACCACCGCCCAAGGAACGTCAACGGGCACCGCCGCCAGAGGAACGCGAGCGGACACCGCCGCCAGAGGAACGTCAGCGGGCATCACCGTCAGAGGAACGTGAACGGACACCACCGCCGCCAGAGGAACGTGAGCGGGCACCGCCGCCAGAGGAACGTCAGCGGGCACCGCCGCCAGAGGAACACACACGAGCGGACACCGCCGCCGCCGGAGGAACGTGAGTGGGCACCGGAGCGGGCACCGCCGCCAGAGGAACGTGAGCTGGCCTCGCCGCCAGAGGAACATCAGTGGGCACAGCCGCCAGAGGAACATGAGCGGGCACCGCCACCAGAGGAACGTCAGCGGGCATCGCCGCCAGAGGAACGTGAGCAGGCCCCATCGCCAGAGGAACGTCAGCGGGCACCGCCGCCAGAGGAACGGCGGTGTTCCTCCGCCGGCGGTGCCCGCTGACGTGCCTCTGGCGACGGGGCCCGCTCACGTTCCTCTGGCGGCGGTGTCCGCTCGAGTTCCTCTGGCGGCGATGCCCGCTCACGTTCCTCTGCCGGCAGTGCCCGTTGACGTTCCTCGGGCGGCAGTGCCCGCTCACGTTTTTCCTGAGTCTGGTCACGCCCTGCCCGAGCTCCCAAGCCCTACGCTGGTCTCGCCCAGCCTCCTGGAACCTTCGTCTCCGGGCCTGCTGCCGTTACACGGACCTGGCTCGCCAGCTCTCCCCCTGGTTCACCATTCCCCCGTTCCTCCTCCCTCCAGATTTTTTTTTCTCGGCCTTTGTGGAACGTCTGGAAGCCGTTCCTTGAGGAGGGGGTACTGTCATGACTCTGGGCTGCGTGTTTTCCCTTCCCCACCAGAGGTCACTGTCTCCCTTCCTCCCGCACCCCACTCCACTAATTGTGCACACATGTCACACTCGTTACACCCGCAGCTGTTCCACATTATCGCCACTATTTAAGTCTTCCCTCTCCCTGCATTCTGTCTGGTTGTATTGTACTCTGATGTCTGTCTATCTTGTCTTCGGAAGTCTGTGTTCTAGCTTGTCGTGTCTTGTTGTGCCGTGTTGGCCTTTTGTTTTGTTTGTTTGTGTTGTTTTCTAATTAAAATTACCTTACCTGCACTTGGACCCTGACCTCATCTCTCACCGTGACAATAAGCTTTCGATTGATGTATGGTTGTTAGGATAGAACAGTATTTGAAATATAAGATACAACTATTTGAAAATCTGGAATCTGAAGGTGAAGATCGCCTTAAAGTTGTCCAAATGAAGTTCATAGCAATGCGTATTACTAATCAAAAATTAAGTTTTAATATATTTACAGTAGGAAATTTACTAAATATCTTAATGGAACATGATCATTACTTAATATCCTAATGATTTTTGGCATTAAAGAAAAAAAAATACAATATATTTTTGACTTGCTACAAATATACCCGTGCTACTTAAGACTGGTTTTGTGGTCCAGGGTCACATATCAGATTAGAGATGAGATGATCTGATTACACTTTCCTTGTAACATCTTCCTTGTTACCCATTCTCCCATACCTCTCTCATTCCTTTTTGTCCTGCAGGTTTCATGTGAACCTTCAGTGTGGTACTCATTCCGGGGCTGATATTGCCCTGCACTTTAACCCACGCTATGACAGCCCTGTGTGTGTGGTGCACAACACCCTCCAGAACGGGTCCTGGGGCTCAGAGGAACGCAAACACGAATCTCCCTTCAAACAGGGCCAAACATTCACCCTCCAGATCCTTGTTCAGCAGGGCACATACAAGGTACAAGATCATTCACTCTCAGATTTGCAGTTTCTAAAAAGCTTCAAAGTAGCATTAACCCATTTGGCAACTTTCTTTACAATCATCAGAATGATAAATGGTTAATTATTAGAAAGGCATTTAACCTCTTTTCATTTATGACTTTTATGATGTTCTCTCTAGATATCTACTAATGGGAAGCACTTCATGGACTATAGACACCGCATTCCTTACTCCCAGGTGAATGCCATCTCAGTGGGAGGAATGGTGGAGTTGAACTCCATTGCCTTCCAGAATCCTGCGGTGAGAACAAATATACACCCTACAGAACTTTTCTGAGAACTTCACTTTTAGAGCTAGTTTTGAAATTGTGTTTATCTTTGTCAGTATCTTTTTGGCAATGGATATATGAAGTAATGGTGACTGTTAAAACATTTATAATGTTATACAAGACTTATCTTTCAAATAAATGCAGTTCTTTTGAACTTTGAACTTTCAAATCACAAAAAAGCCCAAAGTGTTAAGTACAATTAAAATACTATAGAACTACTAATATTGTGATATACAAAATACATATGTGACCAGTCTTAAGTAGCACGGGTGTATTTGTAGTAATAGCCAAAAGTACATTGTATGGGTCAAAATTATATATTTTTCTTTTATCATTAGGATATTAAGTAAAGCCCATGTTCCATGAAGATATTTTTGGTAAATGTTCTACCATAATTATATTAAAACTTAATTTTTAATTAGTAATATGCATTGCTAAGAACTTCACTTGGACAATTGAAAGGCCATTTCTCAGTATTTAGATTTTTTAAATATTGTCACATCCTAACAAACCATACATCAATGGAAAGCTTATTTATTCAGCTTTCAGGTAATGTATAAATCTTAATTTAAACAAAATTGACCATTATGACTGGTTTTGTGGTCCAGGGTCACATATACAATAGTTATAGTTCTGGTTAGACAAGTGAAAAGTTGAAGTGAAAGTTGAAGTTGAAGTGAAAAAGGGTCCTTATTAATTATTCAAAAACTCATTTATTCATGAGTATACAAGCAATATTAAAGCAATATCTCAAGCAATATTCAATATGTGCATGTGGCTGAATCATTTTAGACCCACTGCATTCATATACACACACACATATGTAAATGATCATTTTTGCATTGCATATGACATATACATTATGGTTTTTTTTTCTTTTCAGCCCTATATACCTGCACAAACAGGGTTTCCGGTAAGTACTATCACCCTGTACTTGTAAGACAAAGATAAATATCAGCTCATCCTGTGTCTTACTTTTGAGATAAAACTCAGGTCTGTATACTAGGGAGCTTAGCTTTGCAATGTCTTTTAAATGCATTTTGTGCGTTATCTTTCCAGAGTTACATGCCACCTCAACCAGGATATCAGGTGAGAGGAAAATATCCTTGAATGACATTACATAAGAACATTATTGTAGTTTTTCTGTCATAAACAATGGCCATTTCTTTCATCTACAGCCTCAGTATGCTGTACCTCCAGCATGTGGGGTAAGTGGTTGTTACTTTATGAATGATATGTCTTGTGACACCTTTATGGTGCTCAACTGAGAGCAAAGGTTCTTGCCTTTAGGTTATAAATGTGTCTTTTATGATTTAATTGATGCTCTACAAAACCCATGCAATGCTTTATTGGATTCTATAACCATTTAAAGACCTCCAACACAATGTAAATGAAAGGTTAGACGAAAACTGCATATGAAAGAACTGTTAGAAAGTGTGTAATGAAAGGTTAATGTGTAAACTGTTGCTGTAGATAAAGATTACTTCTACTTCACGTCTGCTGAATGTTAGTGACGCAACTTCCTGTTTTTATTAGCAGACCATATCAGCATTTGTAATGTTGTTAATAATGAGTAATTTATTTTATATCATTCTAATCTCATGTGTTGAACGTGTTCACTAAGGTGCTGTGTTATTTGATCTAGCGTGGCATTTCCAGTCTCCCATATCTTTCAGTAACAGTTATGTGGTCACGTTGTGTTTGTTCTGTATGAGGAAGTGATACTAATAAAGTGTTTTTCTACCAACAGTTCCCAGCATACCCATCTGCACCCAACTATGTAAGAGCAACTCTCACCACAGGAAATAACAGGAAATCACTCTACCATACACAGCTAAAAGTCATGCATTAGATATGAAATGTGTGAAAATCTGTGCTTTCAGAGTAACACAGTGAAAGCGGTTTTTGAACAAGTTTTGAACCTTTTGATTTAGTGGATTTTATTATTTAGCATGAATCCACATGTTCATGAGCTTTGATGGCCACTCTAAGACATTCACCTTTTTGCTTTTTTTATTCATTAACTAATAATATTCTAATAAGATTTTAAAAGTGTACTTACAGTTGAAGTCAAAAGTTTACATACCCCTTGCAGAATCTGCAAAATGTTAATTATTTTACCAAAATAAGAGGGATCACACAAAATGCATGTTTCTTTTATTTAGTACTGAACTTAATAAGATATTTCACATAAAAGATGTTTACAATAGTCCACAAGAGAAAATAATGGTTGAATTTATAAGAATGACTCTGTTCAAAAGTTTGCATACACTTGATTCTTAATATTGTTGTTACCTGAATGATCCACAGCTGTGTTTTTTTGTTCAGTGAGCTCCTTGTTTGTCCTGAACAGTTAAAACTTCTTGCTGTTCTTCAGAAATATCATTCAGGTCCCACAAATTCTTTGTTTTTTCAGCATTTTTGTGTGTTTGAACCCTTTCCAACACTGACTGTATGATTTTGAGATCCATCTTTTTACACTGACGACAACTGAGGGGCTTGTATGCAACTATTACAAAAGGTTCAAATGCTCACTGATGCTTCAGAAGGAAAAACGATGCATTAAGAGCCAGGGGTGTAAACTTTTGAACAGAATGACGATGCTTCCATTTTTCTTTTTTGCCTAAATGATCATATATTTTCAATTAGTACTGCCCTTCAGTTCATGTTTTCCAGAAGACAAAATTTACCCTGATCTTTAAATTCAAAAAGTAATGCATTGTATTTCCATTTGAGGCATCAGCGAGCGTTTAAAGGTGCAAACTTTTGACTTCAACTGTTGCTTTGCATAAATATTTTCAAGTTCTAGATGTTGTTTATAAAACCAGTGTCACTTTTTTAATCAAGCATTTTTGATTTACATTTTAATCAAACAGTATTACATGGCTTTAATGTCTTTTTATTTTGACTTACACTTAGACTATCCCGTACAAAACTGTGATCAATGGTGGACTTCATGTTGGCAAAAACATTGTCATCAATGGAGTTATCAACCCCAGTGCTCACAGGTTAGATATCAGATAAGACAGTTATTTTAATTGTAACTAATTTTACATATTTAAAAAAAAAAATTAAGATGTACTGTAAGTCTGCTGTTCTTCTACTTCCACCATCAGAATAGCATTTAACCTGCGCTACAGAAGTGGGATTGCTTTGCATTATAATATTCGTTTCGATGAGAGACTGGTGGTGCGCAACACCAATCAGATGGAGCAGTGGGGTCCAGAGGAACGAAACGGAGGCTTGCCATTTCAAAGAGGACAACCTTTTCAGGCAGGCAGACTTACAATACATCCACGAACACATATTGCTGCTGTTAAGAGCTGTCATTGTGACTTGAAAATAATATTACTCGTGTGGTTTGTATGTGTGTTACAGGTCACCATCTCCTGCAATCCCCATCATTACAACATTTTTGTGAATGGCAATCAAGCACACACCTACAAACATCGCTACACACAGCTGAACGACATTGATATTTTGGAGATTACTGGAGATCTGCAGCTGACTTTAGTGCAGGTTTAATTAGTAAGTCTCTTTCAAAAGAAAGATAAGTGAAAGCATTGCTAGTTGTTAAAAATGGCTGAATGTAAACATGAACAGCACTGTGATTTTGCTACTTCAAATTAACATAAAACCTTTTTTGTACTATGTTTGGCTTTCTGTACAATCTTACAAAAATAAAAGTTCCAAAAGTTGTTTTTGCAGTGATGCCACAGAATAACCATTTTGGTTCCCCAAAGAAACTTTCAGTGAACAGTTCTTGAAAGAAATATTTTTAGGAACATTTTTAAAATCTAAAGAACCTTTTTCAAATACAAAGAACCTTTTTTGCATTTGAAAGGTTCAATGGATGTTCAAGGTTCTTCATGGAACCTTTGATGCCAATAAAGAACCTTTATGTTTAGTAGTGTATGCAAGTTATGTATTTGGTATTACAGTTTATATTTGCCTATAACTGTCTGCATGTTTAAACTTATAAACTACTAAAACAAAATAAAAGCATGTTATAAAATATCCAAATATTCCAATGAATGTTTCTTATACAGTACTAGTCAAAAGTTTTTGGACAGTAAGATTTTTAATGTTTTTAAAAGAAGTCTCTTCTGCTCACCAAGCCTGCATTTATTTGATCCAAAGTACAGCAAAAACAGTACTAATGTGAAACATTTTTACAATTTAAAATAACTGTTTTCTATCTGAATATATTTTATATTTTTGTGATCAAAGCTACATTTTCAGCATCTTTACTCCAGTGTTCAGTGTCACATGATCCTTCAGAAATCATTCTAATATGCTGATTTGGTTGTCTCTTATCTAGATTTGCATTTTAGCTGTCTGGCAGACAACACTCCCAATTAATTTCCAGGTTATGTCCATAGATATGGGTATAGGTATATCTACCCAAAAAGTGCAAAAAATCCACTGTATGTCTTAGATATCCACCAATGATTGTGGCCCTCATGCATTTTTGGTTATATTATCAGGCATCATGTTTTCATTATCATTGTTGTGCCAACAGTAGCCTACATGACTGTCTCTGGACTATTGTTATCTGTCTTTTACACTTGTTTACATTTTAGCTATAGGACAAAACATTTCAAGGTAGATTCTAGTCATTTCCAGGTAAGTATATGTACCCAGAATCAAATTTGTCATATACAGTATGTATATTATATGGGAGGCCATCATGTATTATGATTACATTATCTTGTATGCAATTAAAATGAATTTATAAATAAATAAAAATTGTGAGAATACTGAATACTGACTATTATTTTAATGACCCCATAGTATTATCATTCTTTTGGATTTCAATATTTTTGACACTGTTCCATTATTTGGTGCCCTTTCAAAAGCTATTTCTTTGTATCTTATTTAAGCGTAAAGGTACATATACCCGAATTGCACTTTTGAAGGGGTCCCTCCCTTGTGACAGTTTTTGTAAATTTTTCTGAGAGTGTGTGTTGTCTGCTCCTGTCCAGGTTTAAATTTTAGTTGTCTGGCAGACATTTCCAGGTAATTTCCAGGTAGGTATATCTACCCAAAAAGCTCAAGTATTCCACTGTATACGTAGATAACCACCAATGTTTGTGTCCCTCATGCCTCATGCATTTTTGGTCATATTATCAGGCAGCCATTGTTTTCATTTTAGGTTTCTGGCAGACAATATTTGAATGCAGATTCCAGTAATTTCCAGGTAGGTATATCTACTCAGAATCGTGTATTACCTATGTATAATAAATGGGAGGGCTTAAAAATCACAGGTATATATGCTACTCAACATCATGCTTTACCATGCTTGTGCTCCAACCTTGGTCTTAAATACTCAGCTGAAGATTGCATTAAGATTGCAATAGAATAAGAACTGTCAGCAAGAGATGGCAATCTATAAACCAGTAAGTGATATTTTTAATATTAGCCTCTATAATGAGGTTTCTTGTTATGGTACAGTTATAGACAATAACCTACAGTTGAAGTCAAAAGTTTACGTACACCTTGTAGAATCTGCAAAATGTTAATTCTTTTACCAAAGTAAGACAGATCATACAAAATGCATGTTACTGTTTATTTAGTAATAAGATAATTTAATAATAAGATATTTCACATAAAAGACATTTACATAGTCCACACGAGAAAATAGTTGATTTTATACAAATGACCCTGTTCAAAAGTTTGCATACACTTGATTCTTAATACTGTTGTTACCTAAAGGAATATGCAACTATGACAGAAGGTTCAAATGCTCATTGATGCTTCAAAAGGAAACACAATGCATTATGAGCCAGGGGTGTAAACTTTTGAATGGAATGAGGATATGGACATTTTTCTAATTTTGCCTAAATATCTTTTTCTTTTTTCATTTAGTACTGCCCTTCAGAATCTACATAAGATACTTATATGTTCCCCAGAAGACAAAATAAGTTAAATTTACCCTCATCTTCAAATTCAAAAGGTGTTCACCCCCGACTCTTAATGCATCATTTTCCTTTTCAGGAGCATCAGTGAGCATTTGAACCTTCTGTAATAGTTGCATATGAGTCCCACAGTTGTCCTCATTGTGAAAAGATGGATCTCAAAATCATACAGTCACTGTTGGAGAGGGTTCAAATACACAAAAATGCTGAAAAAACAAAGAATTTGTGGGACCTGAAGGATTTTTTTTGAAGAACAGCAGGTAGTTTAACTGTTCAGGACAAACAAGAGACTTATGAACACCTACCACCAAGCAAAAAATAAAATAAAGTAAATAAAAAACAGCTGTGGATCATTCAGATAACAACACAGTATCAATAAGTGTACATTGTGTAAACTTTTGAACAGGGTCATTTTTATAAATTAACATGCATTTTGTATGACCCCTTTTATTTTGGTCAAACACTTAACTTTTTGCAGATTCTGATTCTGTAAACTTTTGACTTCAACTGTATAAATGTATATATCTATTCATATGCACCAATATTTATGCCATATTTAAACCTGCCTGGGTGCATCTTATTTGAAGTTTTTTGTTGTTGTTGTTATTTTATCTGCCAGATATTTTTCATTATTATCACTGATATTCAAAACAAAAATGCACAAATATCATTACAATACGCACATCTCCAACAAAGACAATCCCAATTACATCGATCGAGGGAGGCTTGCAGGAAGGGAAGAGTGTTATCATAATTGGACGGATTTTACCAGGTGATTCCAACAGGTGATTATTATTTTTCATCTTAATCTTAAAGGACAAATTAATCTCAGTGTTTTATTTAAAGGAATATTACAATGGATGTTCATAATTCCTAGTCATTCTGTGTTCTGCAGATTACATGTGAACCTTCAGTGCGGTTCTGATTCTGACGCTGATATTGCTCTGCACATAAACCCATGCTTTGAGAATGGCAGTGGACATATAGTGTACAACACCAACCAGAATGGTAGCTGGGGCTCCAAACTATCCACGCCTGACTCTCCTATTGTCAAAGACAAACTGTTCGCCATCTCTCCATGCCTAGACTCTTTTTTATTTGGATGTACCTATTATGTCACATACAGAATCGATAGTTCACCACTGTACTGTTTGTCTTCTAGCAGAATGAAAATAACGATTGATTTCTATTGTTTTGCTTATTATACAATGCTCTCTATAGATAAGTGCCAATGGGAAACACTTAATGGACTATAAACACCTTATTCCAATCACTAAAGTGAACACCATCTCAGTGGACCAAAACATCAAGCTGGAGTTTATTGGCTACCAGAATTCTCTGGTTAGTATAAGAAAAAATCACTTCCACTATTAAGCATGTGATAATGCATGATTGGCCTGTCTTTTATTTTGTTAAGTATTATATTTTCTACATTACACAGTTTCATAAAATCTTTTTACTGTACACAGGTGGTCCCGTACAAAACCCTGATCAATGGTGGGCTACAGCCTGGCAATGGCATTGTCATTTATGGAGTTCCTAATGACTCTGAAAGGTTAGATAAAAACCTTACGCACAAGAGAATACACTTTTCACATAAACACATTTACAGTACCTTGCGAAAGTATTCATACCCCTTCATTTTTTCATGTTTTGTTATGTTGCTGCCTTATGTTAAACTGCTTTAAATTACACTTTTCTACACCAATCTACACTCCATTTACTATAATGGCAAAGCAAATAAGTTTTTAACATCTTTGCACGTTTATTAAAAATAGAACACTTAAATCATTCCACTGCATAACTAGTCATACCTTTATCTGGGACAGTTGGAATTTTGCTCAGGAGCATTCATATTGCTTGTAGATGTTACTTCAGTTTGACTGAAGTTAGCCTATTGGAAAAATTAACAATGTGTATGATTTGGAAAGGCACACATGTCTTAATAAAAGGTCTAAGGCATATCAGAGCAAAAAGCAAGCCCTGAGGTCACAAGAACTGCCTGCAGAGCATCAACAGGATTGCGTCATACATCTGGGGAAGAGTTCAGAAAACATTCTGCTCCATAGAAGGTTCACAGAAGCATGAAATCTCCATTAGCCTAATGGAAGAAGTTTGCAACAACCAGGACTCTTTCTAGAGCTGGCCTCCTGGCCAAACTGAGCAATTGATGGAGAAGGGCTTTTGGACTAGTGACCAAGAACCTGCTAGCCACTCTAGTTGAGCTCCGTGATCATATGTGGAGATACAGTAGAAGAAACGTACAGAAGGACAAACATCACTGCAACACTCCACCAATCCACTTTTTATGGTGGTGTGGCCAAACTTAATCCTCTCCTCAGTGATAACACATGAAAACACAGTTGGAATTTGCAAAAAACACCAAAAGGACTTGAACCCAATCAAACATTTCTGGAAAAACCTTAAAATGTCCGTCTGCCCCCATCCAAGCTGATGGAGTTTGAGAGGTGGTGAGGAGAAGAAGCTCAGATAATTGCCAAATGCAGATATGCAATGCTTGTTGCATCATAGCCAAAAGACTTGAGGCTGTTTCAGCTAAGTTCTTAGTTACAGGTCTGAATACTTATGCTTTTGTGACAATTCTGTTTTTGCTTTGTCATTATAGTGTATGGAGTGTAGACTGATGTGGGAAAAAAGTAATTTAAAACAGTTTAACATAAGGCAGCAACATAACATAATGTGAAAAAAAAATAAAGGGTATGAATACTTTCGCAAGGCACTGTACATACATTTTTTTGTAAACATGCACTGGTGTCTAATTTTATTTCATTTTTTTGCATTTTTTGCAATTTGCATTTGATCAAAAACATATGAAAACAGTAATATTGTAACCATTTTTCTCTATTATAGATCAGTGCCTTAAACCCTCCCTCACTGAGCTCAAACAGTCGGAATACGATCGCCATTGTGTGACTCAGGTGCAGAGGAAGACTCTAAATGAGTGATTGAGGTGCTCTGTTGTTGGATGTAATAATGAACATAGCAGTAGTCATTTACAACATCTGAAGATGCAGAGGTTTAACGTTGCTTTCGATCCCGATCTACATATGCGTCTAGTTCGTGCGAATTGTTCCTTATACAGCTTCACCCAAAGCAGAAGTGAGTATAAGGATTTTTTATGCATCTTTGCAAATGGGCTTTCTAAATAATATTTGTTGGCAAGTTTTGCCGATAAACACTGCTAAATGCAGCTAAAGTAAACATTATAGCTCCTAATCCCTCAGCAGAGAGGGGCGGGGCGAGCAGAGCTCATTTGCATTTAAAGGGCCCATGCCTAATATGAGCTGATATTTTGCAGAGCTGAATTTGACAAGGTAAAAGGGTGTTTTTTTTTTTACACAACTATTGAGAATTTTTAACCAAAGTATATTAGAGACTTTTCATTAAGACCCTAAAGAATCATATGAACTTGTGGAAAATGGGCATCCGATGACCCCTTTAAAAATATATGAAAATAGAAATTTGTTGTTTTATATCGTAATACTGTAATTCAGATTTTATTGCATTTTGAACAAATAAAGCAGCTTTGGTGAGCATAAGAGACATTTTTCAAAAACATAGTGTACAAACATACAGTTTATGTATGTGATGACATATCCACTCTTCTGTTTTTATTCTTTATTAGGGTAGAGTTTAATCTGCTCCACAGGTATGGCATTGCATTTCACTACCTATCCCTTTTTGATGAGAATATGGTTGTCCGCAATACCTCAGAGAATGGAAAATGGGGGGCAGAAGAAAGAAGTGGAGGCGTGCCTTTTATGAAAGGTCAGCTATTTCAGGTAGGCATATGCTCACATCCTCATGGTACCTACTTTTCTGTTGAAATGACAGCAATAGATTTTTTTCTTTGTTTTATATTTGATACAAATCTGAAAAGTCTACTTGATACTGGAATGGTTCACCCAAAAAAGAAAAATCATTTGCTTACCTTCATGTTGCTCCAAATCCGTAATACTTTAGTTCTGAAACAAAAAAAGAAGCCATGGTTAAATAGACAAAAATATTTTATGTAAATGTAAAAATGTAACAAACATATCTCATTTATGTTCCAAAAATAAGCAAAAGGCTTTGGGGTTTGGAATGACACAAGGGCAAGTAAATGGTAAATGACGATAGAATTTTCTTTCTTTTTCTGTGTAGAATAGAAATTTGTTTGTGATTTGAAAACAAACACTTAATCTCACTGTCAGTTTTAAATGTGTGATTCAGGTCAAAATCTCCTGCAATGCAGAGCAGTACGATGTTTCAGTGAATGGCCAGCAAGCACACACTTACAAGCATCGCTTTACTGAATTGGAGGACATTGATGTCTCTGAAGTTTATGGAGAGCTACAGTTGATTTTTGTGCACGTCTAATAAGGATCCAGCTTTACAGCAAGTGTATATTTAAAACTAACGCAAATAAATTGAAATACTTTCACAGGTTTGACCTGTATTACGGTTTAAGCGTTCTTGTCTGTAAAAATCACTTCTTTTTACAGGTGTGATTATTTTTGAAGAGTAAGAGAAAAATCCAAGAATTCTTTTTAATAATAAAGGAATATGTAAGGAATTTCTAATTATGAATGGAATAGAGTTTACAATTAAAAATTATTTTCAGCCAGTAGAATATCTTTGAGGTTGATGGGACATTTGGCAAATGGAATTAGACTAAGAGATGCAAAATGGTGGGTCTTGAATCTTAAAGAAGTTCACTTTTAGAACAACAATGTACAGATAATGTACTCACCCCCTTGTCATCCAAGATGTTCGTGTCTTTCTTTCTTCAGACGTAAAGAAACTATGTTTTTTGAGGAAAACATTTAGTCCATATTGTCAGAGTGTCACCCACACGAACCACGCCCTCTGAAGCACCACCCACTCGTTCCAATTCACCTGATTACTGACTGTGCACACCTGACGTCACTTCCCTCTGCTCTATATATACCCGGAACCTCCAGACACTCATGGTCTGGTCTACAGATCGCACTCCATGATTGCCCTGCTCCCCTGGACTCCTTTGGACTCTGGTTCCCTCTATGTTCCCGTGGACTCTCTATCTAATACCCAGGACTGTTCAGATAAGAATACTTACCGTCACATTCATCTCTGCCAATGTTTACAACTTACCTGCTGTGTTAAATAAACTTACCTTCATTTTATACTTGCCTCCGTCTCTGCCTTCATCCTTGTGTGTGACAGAAGACCAGACCACACAATTATGAGCACCGAAGAAACCCCTGCACTGAATCCCTTCACCGAACTCATCCATGCCTTCAAAGCGGCGATTACCCCATCAACCACGCCGCCATCTGCCTCAGGAAGTCCCATGGCCTTACCAACAACATTTGCTGGAGAAGCGGCTGAGTGCAGCGGTTTCCTGTTACAGGTTGATCTTTACATCCGGATGCAACCACAACAGTTTCCTACAGAAGACGCTAAGGTAGCATTTCTAATTTCTCTCCTCACCGGTAAAGCTTTACAATGGGCTAAAGCCATATGGAATGCGGATAATCCCATTATTCACTCTTTTGAGCAGTTTACCAGTCATTTCTCTGTAGTATTCAGCACAACTACAAGCATTCTCTCCGTTTCTGATCAACTATTCCGATTACAACAAGGATCTTCTTCAGTGCATGACTACACTCTGCATTTTCGCACGCTGGCGGCAACTAGTGGCTGGAACGAGATCGCATTGCTGGGCGCCTACAGGCAAGGTTTACATCCAGACATTCGAGCCGCCATGGCTTTGTACGATGACTCCATCAGGCTGGAAACTTTTCTACAACGAACCACTCAGGTATCCCAGCGACTAGCCGCCTGCCAGCCTGCTCAAACCGCTCCTCAGCCCGCTAATGTGGCAGCTTGCTCTCCAGTACCAGAACCCATTCTCATCGATTCCACCAGACTCTCACGGACCGAACGTCATCGTCGCCTCACTTCCGGCCTCTGCCTATACTGCGGCAAACCTGGTCATCTCCTTCACAACTGCCCCATCAGACCCCCACGTCCCGTGGTGAGTACCATTCAATCTGAAATAGAAACCGCTCAACTTACATTAATACCTGTGACGGTTCATACTGCTGAATGCACTCTCCCCTTCTCTGCTCTCAATGACTCAGGAGCATCAGGAAACTTCATTTCGCAAGACTGTTTAGATGTCCTACATCTACCTCGTCAACGCCATCATCCTGAATATGCTGTGAAGACCATTCAGGGAAAACCACTGGGACGTGGGCGGATTCGATACTCTTCACCGGTTGTCACCCTTCAGATTGGATTGTTTCATCAAGAGAAAATTAAGTTCCTGGTACTGGAGAATTCCACTGTTGATATCATTCTCGGACGACCCTGGCTTCACCTCCACCATCCTGAACTCCGCTGGGATCCATGTGACATCATCAGTTGGAGTAAGCATTGCTATCAGAACTGTATATCTTCACAACTCCCCCCTGTGTCTGTTCCTGTCTCTCTCGCCTCCACTAGAATTGAAAGTCCGGACACGACTACCTTGACGGAGATCCCAGCGGAGTATCTCGATTATCAGGATGTTTTCAGCAAGCAAGCTGCCACCCTCTTTCCTCCACATCGGCCATGGGACTATGCTATTGATCTGCTACCTGGGGCTCAATTACCCAAGGGACGGGTCTACCCACTGTCCAACCCGGAGCGCCAGATGATGGAGTACATTAAGGAAGCCCTAGCTCAAGGATTCATCCGACCATCTACTTCTCCGGCCGCTTCCAGCTTCTTCTTCATGGGTAAGAAGGATGGAGGTCTCCGTCCCTGTATTGATTACCGTCAGCTCAACTCTCAGATTATTCAACAGCCATATCCACTACCACTCGTCCCTGCCACCCTCGAAGAACTCCGTGGGGCTCACATCTTCTCCAAGCTGGACCTGCGGAGTGCGTACAACCTCGTTCGTATTCGTGAGGGAGACGAGTGGAAGACGGCCTTCATTACACCAACTGGCCACTACAAATATCTTGTCATGCCCTATGGTTTGTCCATCAGTCCCTCAGTCTTCCAAACGTTTATGAACGAGGTGTTCTGGGAATTTCTGCACAAATTTGTGGTGGTGTATATTGACGATATTCTCATTTATTCCCGGAACCAGGCCGAACATCGCCAGCGTGTCCGTCAGGTCCTCCAGGTTCTTCGTGAACACCATCTCTTCCTGAAGCTGGAGAAGTGTGAGTTCCACATGCAAGCCGTACAGTTCCTGGGCTATAACATCAGCCCCGAGGGTGTGCAGATGGACCAGCAGAAGGTCCAAGCCATCCAGAATTGGCCTCAACCTAACACCATCAAGGAACTACAGAACGGAACCCGAACATGTCATACCCCCAGCACTGATTGTTAGCCCCATCCAATGGGACGTTGACACCTGGATCCGAGACGCCACTCTCCAAGAGCCCGCTCCGCCGGAGTGTCCAGAGGGTAAAATCTACGTCCCCAGCTCCCAACGTCAACGCCTTCTGGACACGGTACATCAGTCTCCGGGCTCTGGACACCCAGGTAGCAGAAGGACCCTCTCGCTCCTCCAATCTCGTTACTGGTGGTCCAGTATGACCCGGGATGTCAACAGGTACGTCCAGAGCTGCTCAGTCTGTGCCACTACTAACACTCCTCGTCATCTGCCCGCAGGAAAACTGGTGCCCCTTCCAATTCCGCAGCGACCCTGGTCCCACCTCGGGGTGGAATTTGTGACCGATCTCCTGGATTCAGAAGGTAATACCTGTGTGTTGGTAATTGTGGACAGATTTTCCAAATCCTGCAAGCTGATCCCTTTGCAGGGATTGCCTACAGCTATGGAAACCACCGAACTTCTGTTCCAACACGTATTTCGTCACTTTGGTCTCCCCGAGGAGATCGTGTCGGACCGGGGTCCCCAGTTCATCTCCCATGTATGGAAAGCTTTCTTTAAATCTCTTGGCATCTCTGTTCATCTCTCCTCAGGCTACCATCCGCAAACCAACGGCCAGACTGAGAGAAAGATCCAAGAGCTAGGACGGTACCTCCGGGCATACTGTTCTGAGGATCAGCACAGCTGGAGTAGGTTCCTCCCGTGGGCCGAGTACGCACAAAACTCCCTGCGTCAGGACACCATTGGACTTACACCTTTTCAGTGCGTACTCGGTTTTCAGCCTCCGCTGTTCCCCTGGACGGAGGAACCCACTCACGTTCCAGCTGTGGACTACTGGTTTCGAGAGAGTGTGGGACTCAGCCCATCACCACCTTCAAAGAGCCATCCGACGACACAAGGACTTTGCTGATGTCCGAAGGAGAGCAACACCCCAATACCAACCGGGAGATAAGGTCTGGCTCTCCACGAAGGACATCCGGCTCAGGTTACCCTGTCGCAAGCTGAGTCCCCGCTACATTGGTCCGTTCGAGATCCTGAGGCAGATTAATGAAGTGACCTACCAGCTTCAGCTCCCACCCAGGTACAGATTACATCCCACCTTTCACGTCTCACTCCTAAAACCGTTCTTTCCCTCTGCCACAGAACCCGATGAAGCTGAAGCTGGGCCCCCTCCTCCAGAGATCCTGGCTCAACCTTCGGTCTACACGGTGCAGGAGATCCTGGATTCTCGACGCCGAGGGAGACACTTAGAATATCTCATGGACTGGGAGGGGTATGGACCCGAAGAAAGATCCTGGGTGGCCAGAGAGGACATCCTGGACCCTCAACTCCTGGCCGACTTCCACCACAACCACCCTGAGTGCCCTGCCCCCTCGCGGTCGTGGTCGCCCTCGGCGTCGGATTAGGGCGTCGAGAGCCGCCCCTGGAGGAGGGGGTAATGTCAGAGTGTCACCCACACGAACCACGCCCTCTGAAGCACCACCCACTCGTTCCAATTCACCTGATTATTGACTGTGCACACCTGACGTCACTTTCCTCTGCTCTATATATATACCCGGAACCTCCAGACACTCATTGTCTGGTCTACAGATCGCACTCCATGATTGCCCTGCTCCCCTGGACTACTTTGGACTCTGGTTCCCTCTATGTTCCCGCGGACTCTCTATCTAATACCCAGGACTGTTCAGATAAGAATACTTACCGTCACATTCATCTCTGCCAATGTTTACAACTTACCTGCTGTGTTAAATAAACTTACCTTCATCATTTTATACTTACCTCCGTCTCTGCCTTCATTCTTGTGTGTGACACATATAGTGGACCTCAATGATGCCCCAAGTCCAAAATTCAGTTTAAATGCAGCTTCAAACGATCCCAAATACGGTTGTAGTGGGGGAAGGAGGGTTTTATCTAGCGTGATCTTTTTTTATTATTTTTTTTTTATTTCTATACTTTTTGACCTCAAACACTTGTCTTGTCTTGCTCTGTCTGAAGACTTTAAGGCTTAAGACAGTTGGGGTAAGTCAAAAAACTACCTCCCCCCCCCCCCTACATATCTTTCAATAAATTTGAACATTTCAAATGGTCCTAATAAAACACATGCCCTCTAGTGATCGTAAGTATGCTAACTATAATAATACTGCTTTCTGTTGATGTTGTATTTAGATTGATCTCAAGGTGGCAGTAGAAGTCTGCTTTACTTTCATTACTGTATACTGTACTCTATCTAATATTATTGTATGAAAACACAATTATTCGTGAATTATATTAGTGGGTTTCATGTTCGGTTCAGCTTTCTTATTAAGTGTAAGCAATGTTTCAGGATTTTTTTAGCTTAGCAAACTCTTTGTTCATATTAGTTCACAGTGCATAACTAATGTTAACAAACACAACTTGTAATTTTAATAACGCAATAGTAAATTAACTTAGATGCTGTAGAAGTATTAATTCTTAGTTTGTTAACTATTGAATGTTATTGTCAAGTGTTACTGTTTAAATATTTAAGATACAATTTTAAAAAGTAAAATTATGAGGAACAATAGCTTTAATTTGCTAATTGTAATAAAAATACTTTTAAAAGGTGCACATACCTTTTTAAAGGGTGACAGCTATGTTTATGTTGTCTGGTATTATAAAGGGTTGCATTTAATCTGTCTGGCAAACATATCTATTCAAAAAGCGCAAATATTCCACTGTATACCTTAGATATCCACTGTACCATCTGCTCCTCCTATATTGTTGGGTTAAAGGAGAAATGGTTGCTTGGCTGTCATGTTGTTTAATGATTGTATTCACTTCTATGCAATTAAATTAACCACAAAAAACATGTTCATGGTGTGATGTTTAAGGGCAAGTGAACAATATGATAATTTGTTTTAGAAATAAAAGAACATGTATTCTTGAGATGAGATTTCTAAACAGAAATTGATCAGAGTTTATTAGTATGAGAAATGCAGTGTTATTCCTTAAATGTTTTTTTACTGAATGAATTGGAGGGGCCTAAGTCTTAAATATATGTGACCAGGGACCACAAAACACTGGTATATTTGTAGCAAAGGCCAAAAATACATTGTATGTGTCAAAATGATCAATTTTCCTTTTATGCCAAAAATCATTAGGATATTAAGTAAAGATCATGTTCCATGCAGATATTTTGTAAATTCACTACCGTAAATATATCAAAACGTTTTATTAGTAATATGCACTGTTAAGAACTTTTGAACAGCTTTAAATGCGATTTTCTCTCTTCAGTTTTTTTTTTTTTTTTTTGCACCCTCCGATTCCCGATTTTTAAATAGTTGTATTTCGGCGAAATGTTGTCTTATCCTAACAAACCATACATCGACGGAAAGCTTATTTATTAAGTTTCCAGATATAGAATAAATCTCAATTAAAAAAATGACCCATATGACTGATTTTGTGGTCCAGGGTCACATTTTTCAAACGGTCATGATATCACACACTCCCTCTAGTGACTGTAAGTAGGTTAACTATAATAATACTGCTTTCTGTTGACGTTGTGTTTAGATTGATCTCAAGGTGGCAGTAGAAGTCTGCTTTACTTTCTCATTTAAGCCATCTGCGGTCATTTATTAGCCTACTGTAACATCTATCAGTCAAACAATACTGTATTAAAACACAATAAAGTTTCGGCCTATTTAAGATGTATGACTTCAGTTTACACAATCACACCAAATAATTTAATTCAACAGTTTTTTTAAATGGTCAAATTTGTTAAACGAAAAAAGTACTCTGATTCTTGAAAATTCCATTTTATAGTGTTGCTCTTTAAATTTACTTGTATGAAATGCTACATGTTTACATGGCACAACGTCTCATTGTAATCGTTAATAAACAATGTGGAGAAGGTTTGTTTATTATTTCAGTGAAAACACACGTGTTAGTATTTTATATTAGAGGTTGACAAACCTCAAAAGTACTGTCATTTACTGAATATCATTCATAATGACACATTTTAAGAACTAAAACCGATTTGTTAACAGTGCTAAGCCTACCTGAAACAGATGGACAAATACACAAATTATTATCTATTATTCTTGTAATAGTTGTCTTGCTCTTCAGTAGCATTTCTGCGCATGCGCAGAACCCAGACTGAAGCCAGAGAGAGAGAGGAGGATTCAAACTTCCGGTGGTGTGTCATGGCGGCGTGGTGGAGTATGCTTGAAGTGAAAAACTAAACTAAACCCCCCTCCTCCCTCCACCTCCTCCTCTGTTCTCCTCCTTGATTATTTTGCGGAGCGGCTTAGGGGGTATTTGGCCCATCCGGGGCGAATCGGGAGCAGGAATCGGGATCGCAAAAGTGATTGATAGGAGACAGCGGCGAGCGCATCCGCCTGAGCATGGCGGCGCACAAGCCCGTGGAATGGGTCCAGGCCATCATTAATCGATTCGACGAACAGGTAAAGAAAACACGGGTGGGGGGATTTGACACTTCCAGGCCGAAAAAAGCGAGCGTGCAAACGAGGCATTTGCACGCATACGCGTTGTTTATGTTGAAGATGCGAGGTTGGTGGTTTTGGGCTTTGCACTAGCCAAATACAATACGTGCATGTCTTGATTCAGGCCTGATGTGTTGCATTTGCCAGCAAAAGCCAAATATTGGACAGTGGGGTCGTGATTGATTTGATAAATGTTCAGCCGAGTCGCTCGGGCTCATTGGCTAAATATAAACAAAAGGAATCAGACTCCCTCCGTGCTTGTTGACATACAGAGAGATGAAATTGCATTGCTGGAGCAGCCTTACAGGCACCTACAGTCCGGTGAATGCAAGCATGTTTAAAAGACTCAAACAAAACAATCACGTCAGTTTAGCAGTGTTTAATGTTTTTGAAAGTCTTCTGAAACTATAAGACGGGTTTGAATGCAAAATCACGCGTCTTCTGAATCTGAAGAGACAGTGACAGCACAGGGTTTCTGACAGGCGCCTGTCATAAGTTATTTATTATGATTGTTGTAGATGCTTCTTCCTATAACCTTTAAAATGAACTCAGTATTGTCTTGTTTAAAACCTTTGGACACCTAAAGCGATTTTGAAGGATGACATTATAATGATGCACACTGTCATGGTCAAATCAGTATTCTGATATTTTAATTTACCACTGGAAGAAATTATAGACCGCTGAACGTAAACAAAAACACACTATGTGTGGTTTTAATAACAGTCCATATTAAATAGCTGGACATTTATGAGCCTTTTTAGTGTTTTAATGTGCATGCATCCTTCAGACCCTGCTGTCATAGCCAAAGCAGTTATGTTTGTCCCTGCCTTTGTGAAAAAGAAGCATGCTTAGTTGTATTTTATGTGCACTTGTAGTTACTTCAACTCTTAAATGTATATTTGTAAAAATTTGTACTTGCATGTAATAAAATATTAATGGAATAATAATATGCACTTTGAAGTGTAGTAAAATTAAAGGTTTTACTTTAAAGTAGGCTACGTTTGAAATTATGTTTTGGTAATCTTTTGTTGTGGTAAAAAGAAGCACACTAACATACTAAAACACCTGCAAAGTACAATATTTCGTCTTTAACTGAAGTAAATATATTTTAAACATACTAAATTGCAACTACGTTATTACAAATGTGTAATTACAAATACATTTAAGCAAATTTAATAAATAGAAACTGCATTAAAATTTAGTTTGCTACTACATATTTAAAAAAACAATAGAATTATGAAATTACATATACAGATCTAAATAAGTTGTGTTTGAAAGGACTCTTTAGTTCCAAGTAATTTAATATACGTTTTAAATATACACTACCAGTCAAAAGTTTTTGAACAGTAAGATTTTTAATGTTTTTTAAAGAAGTCTCTTCTGCTTACCAAGCCTGCATTTATTTGATCGTAAGTACTGCAAAAACAGTACAATTTTGAAATAATTTTACTGTATAAAATTGTTTTTCTATTGGAATATATTTTAAAATGTAGTGTATTCCTGCGATCAAAGCTAAGTTTTCAGCATCATTACTCCAGTCTTCAGTTGATTTGCTGTCCAAGAAACATGTATTATTATTATCAATATTTAAAACAGTTGAGTCAATTTTTAAGGATTATTTGCTTGATAGAAAGATCCAAAGATCAGCATTTATCTGAAATAAAAAGCTTTTGTGACGTTATACACTATACCATTCAAAAGCCTGGAGTCAGTATAATTATTATTTCTTTTATTTTTTGGGGGAAAGAAATGATAGAAATTAATACTTTTATTTAGCAAGGATGCTTTAAATTGATCAAAAGTGATGATAAAGACACAAGATTTCTAATTTAGATAAATGCTGAAACCTGAAAAAATTCTACTCAGCTGTTTTTAACATAATAATAATTTTTTTTGAGCATAGGTTTAGAATATTAGAATGATTTCTGAAGGATCACTAGACTAGAGTAATGATGCTTAAAATTCAGCTTTGTAATCACAGAAATAAATTACATTTTAAAGTATATTCAAATAAAAATCTTCTTTTAAGTAGTAAAAATATTTTTACTAAAAGAGACTTCTATAAAAACAAAGTCTTAATGTTCAAAAACTTGACTGGTAGTGTTATACATTTTCATTTGATTGCAAAGAAAGGGCCCAAAAACATTTCGGTTTACACTTAAGTAAATTATTTTAAAATATATTATTTCTCTACTAAGTACTGTGTGCGGTTTTTCACAAGTGTGTGCTTGTCAGTTTAAAGTTTAGAGGTTTTTTAAAGGGTTTGGCTTCTTGTGCTGCAGATTAGGGGCTCATAACAGTTTAATGAAAGTGTGAAAAGGAGTTTAAGCTGTTTTATCCCTAAGCCGGTTTAGTGCTTTTTAGATCAGAGCAGCTTAAGGCACTTGTTTGGCGAAAGCATAATACTTAGACAAGTGACGCTACTTAATTTCACTTGCATTGCTCTGCTTATGACTTGAATGATAGCTGCTTGCCACAATTGCAATTACAAGCAGATCATAAGTTGCAGAATTCCTGAATGGAAACTACCGGATAACACTAGGATCGATTGTTTGAGCTGGTCGTCGGTGATGTGTGGCTTTTCTTGCTTGCAATAGGCAAGTTCTCAGGGGTGGTTATTGCCTTGTCAGCAGCTGTATGAAAATGCAAAGAGCACCTTGAAACGATGACCTCACAGATGCCATTGCATGGTCATGGAAAAATAATCTGTCCTCTCTCTGGGGAGACTTCTGAGTCAGGAATGAGAGGTTGATGATACGTTGGGTTTTACATAGATGTTGGGGGGGGGGGGGGGGGGGATTTCTAATTTGTTATTTTGTTGTTTTTGTCATAATTTAGTCATCTTCATGTCGTCCCGAACCTGTATGACTCGAATGAAAGTCAATAGTGCTCAATATTGTTTGGATTCCAATGTACTTGAGATTTTTCTTTTTTGTGTGTTCTACAGAAGAAAGACATAGAGATTTAGAACAACACATTGTCATATTGTAGCATTATCCAAGAAACAGGCCAAATGATACAGAGGTGGAAAGTTGTATTTTTCTTGAATGGTGGCCTATGAAAGTTTAATTAAACTGTAATCTTAAAGTTGATTTACATGGTAATATTTTTAATTGTGTTTTCGGTTAATATACCGTCCGTTCTCCATAGCACACACGAGTATGGCCGGTTCTGCCAAAGTGCACATAAGGGAGGCGATTGGTCCCTGACCTTTCTGGAATTTTAAACCATTCCTGGGAAACAAAGTGCTTACTGTCCATCGGCATCCTGCATTAAAATGGATGTCAACAGGGCTTGGCTATGTGTTCTGTGAGAGTGCGTGTGTTTTATGAGTGTACAGACTGTGTGTGCGCCGGCTCTTCTCCGGTCTTGAGACTTTCATTTCCAGCCACGCGCTTTTCTCTTAGGGCCACACAGTAGTTGGCCGGAAAGGAGGAGGGAACCTCTGGGTTTCTCAGAGTCTTTCTGACATGCTGACGTGCTGACCATTGCAGTTGTCAGGAATCAGGACGCTTTAACCGTGCAGCCAGTAGTGACTTGGCGGCCTTGCACCACAAATATAGGCCTACTTAGATAAAGCAGATTATGAGATTTGTTGAAATGTCAGATTTGCAAAAGGTTTAATCTTTCTTGGGCTACTTTGACACAGTTTTGGGTGATTCTAAGTAGGGCTGTCGCGATAACCGCAATATCGCAATACCGCGCTATTGACGTGCATAACCGCAGAGGAATGCAACAACCGCAGCAACCGCGATATTTGCCTGTTTTCTTTTTTCCTAAGGATTTGCCTTTCTCACTTAATGCCTGTGTGCTGAATACTAAATTAGTAATAAGTTAGTAATGATAACATAATGTGTTTATTATGAGGCTCAGTAGATGTGCACTTAACAAGCCTAAACAGACAGCGAATGAGAGAGAGATCGACTGAGCTTGTGCGATTACCTGCGTCTGTCTTTCAGATCGAGTCGGGTATGTATGTGAAACTAGCTTGTCATGTCCAAGGAAAGTGAAATCTCTGTCTTAACATCGATGCTCTGCTGGTCAGCTGAGCCTTTAAAAGTGGCGATTAAAGTTAAAATGATTTCAACATCGTTTTTCATTACGTCTCTCTTTGAATAAATAAGCGTTTTTGAACGTGCAGTTGAATGAACGGTTTAAAGACTTACTCAAAGATAGTCTCTTGCCTCCATCTTGTGGTGTAACAATGAAACTGCACTGACTGACAGCTCGCCTAAAACACGCAGGTGAAATACTGACAGAAAGTCTCTTGTCCAGTCAGACTCGATCGGGTGCGCGCTAACTGTTATATACAAAGATTTCAGATGCAAAGCCTCTAAGTATGTCTGACATTTTTCTTCAAAATTTGCATTTCTTTCTGGCTAGGTTTCTATGTAAGTACTGTTTACTTCACTTCATGTATCAACGCGATTTGGTTTCGGTTTATTGATTTCTGAATACGACCTTACACCTTACATTGTAACAGCCTACACACAATTTTATATATATACACATATATATATATGGCGGTAATACCGCATACCGCGCTACTGAGCCACTCAAAATTACCGCAAGGGAAATTCCTTAACCGCGACAGCCCTAATTATAAGTGTACGTGATTATATTCAGTGTAATCACTGTGTATTCGTGATGGTTTTAGGGTGCTATGATTTCTGTGATGCAGAAAACACGGATGGAATCGCAGAATCCAGTCATAAAAATGCAGTTTACTGTATAATGCGGAAAGTCACTGAATTTGCCAAATTTTGAATTGATAAATCAAAACGCGATATGGACTAGGGTCTGTGATTATTAAGCTGCAAAAATGTTTCTTGTGAGAAAAACTATTGTAATAGTATATACAAACAGAAATGTAAACGACTTCACAGCAACCAGTCGAAAAAAAAAGGTTTACTATAACTTAAAGATACTATGACCGGAATAAATTGCTTAATGATAGTACTACTACTAATAATACAATTATTATTAAAATGTGCATTTTAAGGAATATTTACCAGGAAAAAAATAATTTCCAGAATATATTTATCTGGGAAAATGTAAATACACAATGTTTTGGAAAAAAAAGTAAAAAATTCAAGAGAAAGGATAATAATAAAAAAAAAATCAATAAATTTGATATGCTTTTATCAAAATTGAATAAAAACACTGACACAGAATTTGGTAAAAAAAAAAACTGAATTTGATAAAAAAAATTAAATGTGCAGTGTATAAAAATTTTAAAGACATTTCATAGGTTGATACTAGGTTTTGTTTTCTGTTTTAAAATTCAAGCAACATTGTAAGATATGTTGAGTATTCCAATAATTATCAAAATTGTTTCTCAGATTTAAATTTTTCAAAGTTCATTTCTTTACTTTTTACCTGAATCTTCAATTATTTGTGGCTGATTTTATTTTTTATGCTCACCAAGGCTGCCTTTATTTAATCAAAAATGCAAGCCAAATATTATATTTGAAATAGAGAACTTCAAAGGAATAGTTACAAAAAAAAAATCAGGATTTACTCACCTTAATAGTACCAAAAAAAAAAAAAATCAGGATTTACTCACCTTAATGTTCATACTACTTTGATACTTAATACATCTTCATTTTAATTCTTAAGTTTAATAATTTAAAAATGTGTATATATATTTAAAATTTATTTATATAATAATATTGCTATAAATTTACTAAAATATATACAAATATTAACACAATTTAAAATGTATAATTTTCCATTTTCTTATGTATTTTAAAATGTTATTTATTCCTGTGATGGCAAAGCTAGATTTTTAGCAGCCATTACTCCAGTCTTGTTCAGTTCAATACTTTTTAAGTATTTTTTTAATACTTTCATGTAGCAAGGGTGCTTTAAATTGATCATTTTTAATGTTCCGATAGATTTCTATATCAGATAAATGCTGTTCTTTTGAAGAAACTAGAAAAAATTCTACTCGGCTGTTTTCAACATAATAATAAATGTTTTTTTTGAGCAGCAAATCAGAATATTACAATTATTTTTGAAAGATTATGTGACTGGAATAATGATGCTAAAAATTCAGCTTTGAAATCAAAGAAATTACGTTCTAAAATATATTCAAATAGAAAAGAGTTATTTTAAATAGTAATAATATTTCAAAATTGTACTGTTTTTGCTGTACTTTGGATTAAATAAATGCAGACTTGGTGAACAGAAGAGACTTTAAAGAACATTTAAAGAACATCTTACTGTTCAAAAACTTGTCTGGTAGTGTATAGTCAGCTTTTATTTGGAGGCTTTTGATACATTTTTAACTTTAAAATAAACTTTTGTTAACTTTTTCCCTTATCTCCTAACTGAATAGAAAGTACAGGAAAGTTTGGAAATTATGGTGAGAAGTGGGAGGACAGTATTGAGATATGTTACAAGTCAGATTTTAAATTATTTTGTCAAATAAGCACCACAACTCAATATATCAGAACAGTTTGTCGGCATTCATGAGTTGTTCGCAAGCTGTATAACTTCTTGAAGTCTCAGTTCTTTTGATCCAGAGAGGAGCCGTAGTACTCGGAAACAGTGAAGACCGATTCCTCATCAGGGAACGCTTAGAGGGGGGAGAGGCCTCCGCCCCCTCACTCCACATACGCTTCATTAAGACGGCCAGGCCATGTGTGCTTTCAACACTCCCGCGGCACAGACTTTAACTGCTTGTGTGTGTTGGAGAGAACAAGAGCAGATGTGCTGGCCTGCAGGTGTGCAGCACAGGGCGGAAGTCTGGAGAGCTGGAGGCGCTTTGTTTTAACACCTAAAGTTTGAGCGTTTAGACCCAGGATGGGTGGGTTGGTGCATTAAGTGCTTGGATGTTCTCTCAGGGGTGGGTGTGTCAAATTTAAGACCGTTCGACCTCTCACTCCACAGTCTGCGTGTCCCACATGTTATAGGCTGTTCTCCACCCAATGCTCTCAATAAAGTCATAACACAGGCTTTGAAAACTGGGCCGTAGGAACCCAACTTTCACACCTGTTAACCAGACCCAAGGATTCTTATCTTAACTTTTTTTCATATGACTGTAAATTAGGGCTGCACGATATTGGGAAAAAACGACATTGCGATATATTTTTTTCTTGCGATATATATTGCGATGTGTACAAATTCATTTAGGTTCATCAGGTTGTTTTGAACTGCTTAAAAATCAAATAATAATTCAAGAATAATTGGGGTAATTTTGTAAGCATTTTCAAAGAATAAAAAAAATGTAAAAGTACAGTATAACCAAAACCCTGAAATAAAATACTTTTTAAAGCTTATTTTGGGTAGTTTCATAAACAGTTTGACTCACCTTATTCACTGTCAATTCAGGCAAATCAAGGCACTAATATGAAATTAATAATGAATGTTGCTTTTACCCTGATGAAAGGGAAATCAGCTTCTTCCTTTCACAAAAAACATTAAAAGCTTAGCCAAGATGGAGGAACAGCTGATCGGAACATTTTTTAGCAGCAGAGTAGGGCTGGGCGATTTGGCCTAAAATCAAAATCTCGATTAATTGAACATTTTAACTCGATTACGATTAATGAACGATTATTTTATTTATGAATAAAATTATATTTAATAATATTTATATAATATTTATTTTTTTGCCCTCATAGTTCACTGACAAGTTTTGTACAGTAAATATGCTCACATATTACAAGTGAGAGATTTTTGAATGAAGGGTGCTTTACTTGATTTTAAAATAATTGAAGGAAACACACACTATCTACTATCTATGATTATTTATTGAACATCAGTGTTGAACAACTGAAATTAAAGCACACATTGCTTAAAACGAACAGTCACATTTTTCTTAAATTAGTGAAAATAAATAACTTGCACTTTTGGAAACAAAATAAATTATTTTCAATGTTTAAATGAAAATAAGCAGTATCTCTTCTTAATAAAATTACTCTTGTATGTATGTATATGTGTGTATATATATATATATGTGTCCAAACTGAAACTTTTTGGATGTATGGATCAGAGGTACGTCTGGTCCAAAAAAGACAAAGCTTATACGCAGAAGAACACCATCTCCATCATCAAACATGGAGGTGGGCCAGTCGTGTTATGGGGTTGTTTTACTGTAGCAGGAAGTGGAAAACATGACCATACAAAGGATATCATGGATTTATTAAAGTATCAGACCATTTTGGCAAACATTGTGATGCCTTCTGTGCAAAGTCTGAAGCTAATTAATCAATGGACTTTCCTGCAGGACAATCATCCTAAAGTATACGTTCAAATCTACTTACGCTTGGTTCAGGGATCAGTCATAGAATATTTTTAAGTGGCCTGTTCAGTTTCCAGATTTAATTCTCATTGAAAATACATGGTTGAATTTGAAGCAAGCAATGGCAAAGTAAAAACCAAAGATTATCAGTGATCTGAAAGCTTTTTCAGGGGAGGAATGGCCCAAAATTGCAGCAGAAAGGTGACAGAAGCATCTAAGCACTTCCAGGCAGTGTTTATTGGTGGTTTTAAAAGAATAAAAGATTCTACACCAAATTTACTTTCAGGGGTTGAATAATTTTGATTCAATTTTTTTTTCATTATTCATCAATTTACGTTCTCAGAATTACTCAAATGTGTATTAATAAACTTTCTTTAATAGTTTACTGATGCTTTTGTTGAATTGTTTTCACAAAATGTTGTTCTCTGCAGCAAAATGTCTTGCAGGTCAAGGGGGTTGAATAATTTGATTGCAACTGTATTAAAAAACGTATAGTCGACTGTTCAAGGTGATGATAGATTTCGTTGCATCCTTTGTATGGTTTCACTCAGTCTCTCTTTCTCTGTCTCTCTCTCAATTACAGCTCCCTATTAAAACAGGACAGCAGAGCACCCACACCAAAGTGAGTACAGAGCACAACAAAGAATGTTTGATCAACATCTCCAAGTACAAATTTGCCCTCGTCATCAACGGCCTGACCAACATACTCAAAAATGTGAACAACATGGTAAGTCCACGTCTATAACGTTCAAGTCTCCCATCTTGATAAATGAATTTTGAACTTCCTGTCATTCTGTTATGAGTGAACTGCTTTGGCATTGCACAAATAATTCCAAGATGGCAGATAAATGTTTATTTAAAGGGATAGTTTACTCAAAAATGAACGTTTTCATTAATTCTTAACCTTATGTCGTTCCAAACCAGTAAGACATTAATTCGTCTTCAGAACACAAATTAAGATACTTTTGATGAGCTCCAAGAGCTTTATGACCCTTCATAGACAGCAATGTATCTGAAATGTTCCCAGACCAAGAAACGTAGTAATCATTAAAATAGTCCATTGTGACATCAGTGGTTCAACTGTAATTTTACGAAGCTATGAGAATACTTTTTGTGCGCAGAGAAAACAAAAATAATGACTTTATTTAACAATTCTTTTTAAGGCTGGGCATATGGACAAAAATGATCATGATAAAAAAAAAATCACAGTAATTTTTTTCATATCAGTCGATTTTAATTTTAAAAGCAGATTTTTGCTCCAGTGTATAAGTTGTAAAAACCAGAGGGTTAATTGTCGTTTTAAACTATTCTTTATGGTCAGATCATGACAAACACTTCATGTTTTTGCATTCTCATTTTTTTAATGGTGAAATTTAATTATTCTGACAGTTTTTTTTTTTTAAGGAGTAGTTCACTTCCAGAACAAAAATGTACAGATAATGTACTCACCCACTTGTCATCCAAGTTGTTCATGTCTGTCTTGTTTTAGTTGTAAAGAAATAGTTTTTTGAGGATATATAATATATAATGGATATCTAGGATGTCCCCGAGTTTGAACTTCCAAAGTACAGTTTAAATGATCTCTAAATGATCCCAGACAATGAAGAAGAGTCTTATCTAGTGAAACGATTGGTTAGTTTCTAAAAAAAAATTAAAATTTATATACTATTTAACTATTTTTTTATAGGAGTTTTTAACAGGAATACACACAGTTCACGCAGAGCTAGACTAAGGCAAGCGTTTGTGGTTAAAAAGTATATAAATTGATTCAAAATCATCATACATTGCTGTTTTTGTAAAGGGCGTTTGACCCTCCTTGCGGTGGGTTCACTTTGTAAACACTGGGTCGGCACTTCTGCAGCGATGTAGGACAATTTGAAGTTGGAAGAGAAAATAAATTTTTCGACTTACCCTAACTGTCTTGATCCGGAATACACAGTGTTCACGCAGAGCTAGACAAGACGAGCGTTTGTGGTTAAAAAGTATATAAATTGTTAATTTGTTAAATAAAATAATCGATCGTTATGCTAGATAAGAACCTTCTTCCTTGGCTTGGATTAATTAGAGCCCTTTGAAGCTGCATTTAAACTGCATTTTGGAAGTTTAAACTTGGGGGCACCACAGAAGTCCATATAGAGAAATCCCGAAATGTTGTCCTCTAAAAACATAATTTCTTTACGACTGAATACAGACAGACATGGTCATCTTAGATTAACCATATCGAACTCTTGTTATCGTTTATCGAGGAAAATTATATCGTGCAATAATTATCGTTATTGATTTATTGCCCAGCCCTAATTCTTCTGTTCCTCGTTACCACCCTTCGCCATTATTGAAAGTAATTTTTTGCACCATTGAACCTGAACCATTTTTCCAAATACTTACATGTGTTGTGTTTTTATGCTTAGTGTTGCACTGTTAGCTTTGGAACATTTCAATTTTAAACTTATTTGAAATTACTTGAGAGTAATTTCTGCTCTTGCTAATTTCACTTTTCTGTATGTCTCTTGTTCATAGCGAATCTTCGGCGAAGCCGCCGAGAAGAACCTCTACCTCTCCCAGCTGATTATCCTGGACACACTGGAGAAGTGTCTGGCAGGGGTGAGCGGCTTGTCCTATCACAAAGTGAACTTTGTCCGATCTGTCGCTTGTTTTGACTGTCTTACGTCCTGCCTTTTAACAGCATTGTTCCTTGCTTTGGTTTCACCTTTGTTGCTGAAGGCAATGCAAAATTGTTTTACAATCACAGCTGTTTTATTATTGCCTATCCACACCCTGATCTAAAAGATTTTATGGATTTTTATGGTAATACTTTACAATAAGGTTCCATTAGTTAATGTATTAACTAACATGCGCAAACAATGAAAAATAAATTTATTGCAATTTTTGATTTTAATAATGCATAGGTTGAAATTAACATTAAGATGTTTTAGAAGTATTGTTCATTATTAGTTAATGTTAACTAATGTTAACTAATGAACCTAATTGTAAAGTGTTACCGTTTTTATAGATGGTGAAAGTAAATTTTAGGAGGAAATCTAAATTGTTTAAACTATTTATAGCAATTTTTTTTTTTTTACTTCTATGATTTTGACTAGTTTACTGTATTAGTCGGTTTCTTTTTCCATGCTAGGCTGTAAAAAATAGACTGACTGAATGTGGTATAACTGGAACTGCTTTATAGCAGCATGTTTATAGGAAATGGATCAACATATTGGAATCTAAACTATCAAACAAACAGAATAAAGTTTTTAACCATGCCATTGTATACTCTATTGAAAGGTTTTGGTTCAGTAGAAATTCAAAAGTCACATTAACAACAGATTTCTATTTCAAGTAAATGTTGTTCTATTGAACATCTTAATTAAAGAATCCTAAAAAAATCAGTTTGTAATGTTTCTTGAGCAGCACATCAGCATATTTGAATGATTTCTGAAGGATCATGTGACACTGAAGACTAGAGAAATGGCTGCTGAAAATTACAGTTGTTTTAAATATTAATAATGTTTCACAATATTATTAGTTTTTTTTGTAGAGCAGAAGTATGAAATGACTGTAACATGAGTTTGAATGACATTATAAGGGCATCATAGGAACAGAGATATTTTTCTAGTCTGAAAACTGTCCAGAAATGTTTTTTGATTGGACTCATGAAGTCTTAGACACAGAGCCCTGGTAAAACAATTAAATCTTTAGCTTTTACTCCTAGACAGAGGGCCTTGAACCGGCCCTGTCAGGAGATTATTACATTTGCAGGTGTTTCCTCGTCTTGAGATTGTCTGGATTTTCCTGTATAGATTATTAATTTTCGCTCGCCCAGATGCGACACAGCTGTGCACTGTCCTGTTTTGTTTTTGCTAAATTCTTTTTATGTAATTTCCTTTTGTGTCATTGAGATGGGGATGTATACGTACTGGAAAAAAACTTTTTTTTTTTTTCAGAATTTAAAGGAGTGGTTCACTTCCAGAACAAAAATTTACATATGTACTCACCCCCTTGTTATCCAAGATGTTCATGTTTTTCTTTCTTTAGTTGTAAGTAAATCGTTTTTTGAGGAAAACATTTCAGGATTTCTGTCTCTATAGTAGACTTCTATGGTGCCCCTGAGTTCGAACATTTCAAAAATGCAGTTTAAATGCAGCTTCAAAGGGCTCTAAACAATCCCAGCCGAGGAAGAAGGGTCTTATCTAGCAAAGCGATAGGCTATTTAGTAAAAAATTTACTATTTATATTTTTTATTTTTTTACCTCAAATGCTAATCTTGTCTAGCTAGTTATTCTGGTTTATGACAGTGAGGGTATTTTGAAAAACTCCATCTAATTTTCTTCTCCAACTTTAAAATCTTCCTAAATCACTGTTTTACCTTTTTTTGTAAAGGGCATTTGCATGTTCAGTTTGTAAACACTGGGTCGGTACTTCTGCAGCGATGTAGGACGATTATCAAGTTGGAGGAGAAAATGAGATGAGACTTCTCCGACATACCCTAACTGTCATGAATCGAAATACACAGAGTTCACACTGACCTAGACAAGACAATCGTTTCGCTAGATAAGACTTTTCTTCTTTGACTGGGATCGTTTGGAGCCCTTTGAGGGTGCATTTAAACTGCATTTTGGAAGCTCAAACCTGGGGGCACCATAGAAGTCCACTATATAGAGAGAAATCCTGAAATGTTTTCCTCCAAAAAACAATGTCTTTACGACTGAAGAAAGAAAGACATGAACATCTTGGATGACAAGGGGGTGAGTACATTATCTGTACATTTTTGTTCTGGAAATGAACTACTACTTTAATTTGTTCACTAAAATTCAAGGAACTTCAAGTCAACTAAACACTTTTTTCATTAACAAGTTTTGGCCTGTAGTAAAGAACTTTTGGGCTTTTAGCGTGACCCTATATGTGTGCAGTACCTTGATCCACTAATATGTTTGTTTGGTGCTTTGTCATTAATTTTAATTTCTTTTCACTTCACCCTTTCCTGCATGCTGCTGATCCTAAAGTGCTTTCTATTCGCTGTAGTTTAAGTCTGGTTTAGTGTGTTTTTACCATATAAACACAGTATGGTACAGCACACAGTAAAAAGAAAAAAAGAAATGAGAATATAAATACTAAAGTATACTGTGTATTTGTGTGCATCATCAGCAACCCAAGGACTGCCTGAGGCTGGATGAGGCCATGTTGGTAAAACAGTTGCTGCCTGAAATCTGTCACTTCCTGCACTCGTGCCGTGAAGGCCAGCAGCACGCCGCTCAGCTGCGCAGTTCCGCCTCTGCCGTGCTCTTCTCTCTCAGCTGCAACAACTTCAATGCTGTCTTCAGTCGTATCTCCACCAGGTACCTCTCTAACACACTGGGGGTTCCACAGGGCTTTGTTCTAGGACCTCTTTTATTGTGTACAGTATATTAGTATAGTCACTATAGTAACTAGTTTTAAGCCTATTGTTTTGTTTGATTGACTGAAAAGTAAACTTTTGCAAATTATTAACTTTAATGTACCAATGTCTACTCATAGGTTGCAAGAGCTCACAGTTTGTACAGAGGACACAGTGGATGTCCATGACATTGAGCTCATTCAATATATCAACGTAGACTGCTCCAAGTTAAAGAGACTTTTACAAGGTAAAGCGTGCTTTATTTTATAGAGTTTTTATTGCCTCTGTATTCTTAAAGTTTATTGTGGGTCATTTTTATGGGTAGACCAAAGCTGCACAGTTAAATGGCACAGAGGAAGTATTAAACCACAAATTAATGTAAATAAATATATAGTGTTTTAATAATTTAAAATAAATGTATTTATTAAACATGATGCTGAATTGCTTGATAACATCCTGCATGTTCCCTTTAGAAACAGTACTTAAATTCAAATCTTTGAAAAAGCCTGCTCAGCTTTCAGTAATCAGCAGTTTGGAAAAGGTATGTATATTTTTTTTGCTTGCTTTAATCATTTTTATCATATTAGAGGTTATAATAGTAAATATATCTGATATGTTTGTGTCAGGCTTTCTGGAACTGGGTTGAACACTACCCTGATGAGTTCACTATGCTCTATCAGAGACCCCAGGCTGATATGGCCGGTGAGTGACACCATAATTCATATCCAGATTGACTTGATGCAGTCCATGTTTAGATGTGTAAAGATTAAACTGTGTGTTTCTGTATGCAGACTGTGCAGAAAAACTGTTCGACCTGGTGGACAGTTTTGCAGAGAGCGCAAAGAGAAAGGCTGCTGTGTGGCCGCTACAGATCATCCTCCTCATCCTGTGTCCAGAGATCACTCAGAGCATCACCAAAGAAGTAGGAGGGGAGGAGAAGGCTAACAAGGTCAGAGATTACGTATTGAATTACAGTGCTGTTTCTGCATCTTTTATTTACTGGAAGTGATCATTGGAAACAGTAACAGACATATACAGTCGAAGTCAAAAGTTTACATACACCTGGCAGAATATGCAAAATGTTAACTGTTTTACCAAAATAAGAGAGCTCATAAAAAATACATGTAGTCTACAAGAGAAAATAATAGTTTAATTTATAAAAATGACCCTTGATTTGTAATACAGTGTTGTTACCTGAATGATCCACAGTTGGGTTTTTTTGTTTAGTGATAGTTGTCCATGAGCTACTTGTTTGTCCCGAACAGTTAAACTGCATGCTGTTCTTCAGAAAAGTCTTTTAGGTCCCACAGATTCTTTTCAGCATTTGTGTATTTGAACCCTTTCCAACAATGACTGTATGATTTTGAGATCCATCTTTTCACACTGAGGACAACTGAGGGACTCATATGCAACTATTACAGAAGGTTCAAGCACTCATTGATGCGTCAGAAGGAAACATGATGCATTAAGAGCTGGTGGTGAAAAAATCTGTATTTTTTTTATGTGAATCTTATTCAGGTCAGTACTTAATAAAAACATGCATTTTGTATGATCCCTCTTATTTTGGTCAAATAATTTAACATTTTGCAAATTCTGCAAGGTGTATGTAAACTTTTGACCTCAGCTGTACTTGATGTTTTTGGAGACAAACCTGTTTTATTTTTATCAACAGAAGTCTTTTGTAGAGAGTCTACGGAAGGCTCTGGGACAGCACAGTGGCAGCAGACAGTTGACAGAGAGTGCGGCCTTTGCATGTGTCAAACTCTGCAAAGCCTGCACCTACATCAACTGGGAAGACAACTCTGTGATCTTTCTCCTAGTTCAGTCCATCGTAATGGACCTTAAAGTAAGGAGGACTTTTTTTTTGAGTAAACATTTCCAAAAAATGCATGTCTGAAGGGAATGAAGAACATTTATTCCTGTATTTCTAGTTTTGTGTAACTTTGCTCTCTTTTCTCTCCTAGGGTCTTCTGTTTAACCCTACTAAGCCATTCTCAAGAGGTGCGGGCTGCCAGAGCGCCGATGTGGATTTGATGATTGACTGTTTTGTGTCATGTTATCGCATCAATCCTCGTAACAACCAGCATTTTAAGGTAAGCTTGGTTATTGAATCTTCGAGTGTCAAGCATTACTATCACAGCATGCAGTCAACATTTGTTTCAGGACAAAAATTATTTCTGTGATCGAAGCTGAATTTTCACATGATCCTTCAGAAATCATTCTAATATGCTGATTTATTATCATTGGTGAAAACAGGTGTGATGCTTAATATTTTGTAATAACTTGTGATACTTTTAGGATTCATTAAAAAAAAAAGTAAAAATGAACAGCATTTATTTAAAATAGATTTTTTTTTGTAACAGTATAATCATTTAAAAGTTTGTGGTCAGTCAGTTTTTATTCTTTATTTGTTTTAATTAATACTTTTATTCACCAAGGATGTGTTAAATTGATTAAAAGTGGTAGACTTTTATTTTTAGAAAAGATTTTGAATAAATGCTTTTCTTTTTAACTTTTTTTCATCAAATAATCCTGAAAAAAGAATCACAGTTTCCAAAAACATATTAAGCTTCACAACTGTTTTCAACAATTATTATAAAAGTAATAAATCAGCATTTTAGAACGATTTCTGAAGGATCATGTGACACTGAAGACTGGAGTAATGGATGATAAAAAATGTATTTATTTTGCTAGGTATGCCTGGCCTCGACTTCTCCTCCTACCTTCCATTTCGTCTTGGTTAACTCGCTGCACAAAATTATCACCAATGTAAGTATAATCTCAGTAAAATTTTTCAATATTATTAAAAAAAAATATATAATTGTTAAATATTATGCAAATGAGAAGCAACTTAAAATAATGATACACCAATGATACAAATAAATAACTTCAGAAAGTGTCAGCATTCCGCATGAGTATTGATGCTTATTTATGATAAAATGCATTTTGTGTTGCTGTAATTTATATTCAGACCCTTTCCCTGTATAATGTTAATTTTTAGCATCAAAAATGTCGTCTTGTTAAAATCTTATTTTTATCAGCAATTCATGCCATATGTGATCAGACTTTTTATGGCCTATTAACATATCCCACCAATAATGTTGGAATGATTTCTAGCAACTTCCAGCAGTGAAACCACTCTCAGTGTCGCTATAAAAGTGCAGTTTATAGCTTATTAATGTTTCACATTCATGTTCTTGCTAGTCGCACCTGGACTGGTGGCCGAAGATTGACGCCATCTACTGCTACTCAGGAGAACTGCGCACCATGTTTGCGGACACATTGGGCAGAGTGATTCAGAGTCTCAGTGCCCATCCACCCCTGAGGATGACATCAGTGAGACTCACACTAATGCTAGACACTGAGACACATAATCATCCACACAGTATATGATGTGTAGAAAAGCATGGTGTTTCTGCTTTTTGCTGTTAAAGTTGCTTTTTTCTTGCAGAGTTTGACATTCAAAGAGAAAATGACGACTAGTTTAAAGTTCAAGGAGAGGTCCACTGACCTTGACTCACGTTCTCTGCTGCTGGCCCTGGTCAAACTCATCCACGCTGACCCTAAACTAATGCTGCACGTGAGTCTTGGCCATACATGTGTATTAAATAGTCTTTTAGCTTCTGTTAAAATTATGATGAGTTACCTTTTGTATGAAAGTAAAGTTATCTTGGAGTTGTCTCTGCATATTAGGCTAGGACTGGAAAAATTATATTTATGTCAGAATAGTTGAACATGCCACCTTTGATCTCTTAATTCTCATAAAATGCTCCAATCCATCAGTGTTGTGTTTTCTGATTGGTTCAAATCCTGGATTATCCAGATTAGGATTTACATGTGGATTTATTCTTTTTTTTTTCAAGACTGCTTCTTCCCCCCAGTCTTGTTTCTTAACATGAGTTGATATGAATTGTGATTTGTGACCCTGGACCACAAAACCAGTCTAAAGTAGCACGGGTATATTTGTAGCAATAGCCAAAAATACATTGTATGGGTCAAAATGATCGATTTTTCTTTTATGACAAAAATCGTTCAAATTTAAGATTTAGATTAAGTAAAGATCATGTTCAATGAAGGTGTTTTGTAAATTTCCTTCCATAAATATATCAAAACTTAATTTCAGATTCAAGATTTGTATCTCAGCTAAATATTGTCCTATCCTAACAAACTGTTCATCAATGAAAAGAATATTTAATTTGCTTTAATTTAAAATAGTCTGTCTAAATATCTAAGTTTAGGAGTTGACTTGTAGATTAAAGGGATAGTTCACCCCAAAATTTTAATTCTGTCATTAATTACTCAACCTCAAGTTGTTCCAAACCTGAAAAAACCTTTATCTTCAGAACAATAATTAAGATATTTTTGAATAAAATCCAAGAGTTTTCTGACCCTCCATAGACAGCAACGCAACTACCATGTTCAAGGCCCAGAAAAGAAGTAAGGAAGTTGTTAAAGTAGTCCATGTGACAGCAGTGGTTCAACCGTAATGTTATGAAGCTGCAAGAGTACTTTTTGTGTGCAAAGAAAACAAAATAACAACTTTCTTCAACATTTTCATCTCTTTCGTGCCAGGCTTCAACCTGTTCAAAGACATCATAATGATTTTCTTTAATAAAAAAAGACTTAAAGGGATAGTTCACCCAAAAATGCAAATGCTGTCATTTAGTTTTCTTTGCACACAAAGTATTCTCGTTGCTTCATAAAATTAAGGTTGAACCTGTCACATGGACTATTTCAATTGTTTTTACTACCTTTCTGGGCCTTGAATGTAGTAATTGCTCTGCTGTTTATGCAGGGTCAGAAAGCACTTTGATTTCATCAAAAATATCTTCTTTTGTGTTCTGAAGATGAATGAAGGCCTTATGGGTTTGTAACGACACAAGTCAATGTAATTAATGACAGAATTTTCATTTTTGAGTAAACTATCTTTTTAAGGATAAATCTGATAAAAATCACTCAACAAATTGCATTTTCTCGCCATCAGAACCCAGGGAAACCAGGTCAGGAGATCCAGAACAGCACAGCTGAGCTCATCAAAGGTCTTGTCCAGTTGGTTCCTCTCACCCACAGTACTGAGATTTCACAGGAAGCCATGGAGGTAAGACAGTCTGTTTATTTTAACCTCTTATTTGCTATTCTTAACTCAAATAATTAATATTGTTTTCAATAATTGAAATGATGTTGGAATGCTGAAATAAAAAAATAAGAGTTTAAAGGGATAGTTCACCCAAAAAGGATTATTGGATGTTTATCTGCTACCTTCAGGGCATCCAAGATGTAGGTGACTTTGTTTTTCAGTAGAACACAAACAAAGATTTTTAACTCAAACCATTGCAGTCTGTCAGTCATATAATGGCAGTCAATGGGCACCAAATCTTTGACAGTAAAAAAAAAAAGCATACACAGACAAAACCAAATTAAACCCTGTGTCTCGTGACGATACATTGAGGTCTTGAGACACATAACGATCGTTCTGTGCAAGAAACTGAACAGTGTTTATATCATTATTTACCTCTGATCCACCACAACATTCAACTGTATTGAACACATTCGCAACAGCCGGCGCCAGACGCGTCAATGTGCTCTGGCAATGTAGTCTGTGAAGAGTCAACACACCTGGATCAGTTCGCACAAGGAAACGTAAACTTTTAGTTTTTAATCGGTTGCCAGAATTAGGATAAGCAGAAGTAATTACTATTTTTAAGTAGCCGTTTAAAAAAAAAAAAAAAAAAAGGAGTGACGTATACGCGCAACAGATCGCTTCCATGAGTGCATCTACTATGCCAGAGCATGTTGACGCATCATGCGCTAGCTGTTGTGAACGCACTCAGGACAATTGAATGTTGTGGTAGATCAGAGGTGAATAATGATATAAATACTGTTCAGTTTCTTGCACAGACCAATCGTTTTGTGTCTTAACACCTCATTGTATCTCCACGAGCCACAGGGTTTAATTTGGTTTTGTCTTTTTTTTTTTACTTTCAAAGATTTGGTGCCCATTGACTGCCATTGCAACGGTTAAAAATGAAAAATGATTTAAAAATCTGTTTGTGTTCTACTGAACAAACAAAGTCACCTACATCTTAGATGCCCAGGGGGTAAGCAGATAAACATTTTTGGGTGAACTACCCCTTTAATAGAAATATGAACTAATAACAACGATACAAATGTATAACAAAATTGCTAAAACTTAAACTAAAATAAAAAAATAGAAATAAAATAGAAAATAAAATTCAAAATAAAAATAATCAACAGTATATAAATAACACTGCTGTTCTGAACTCTTATCATTGAGCGATTTTATAAACACAAGTGATTCACAAATTTTTGTATTCTAATCCAGGCACTGCTGGTGTTACATCAGCCAGAAACTATTGAGCTGTGGAATCCTGACGCACCCATTGAGACCTTTTGGGACATCAGGTAGGCATGAAAAATTGGGTTAAGTTGTTGAAGGAAAACTCCACTTTTTTGGAAATGGGCTCATTCTCCAACTTCCCCCAAGTTAATAAGTTGAGTTTTACCTTTTTGAAATCCATTCAGCCGTTCTCCCGTTCTGGCGATATCACTTTTAGCATAGCTTAGCATAGATCATTGAATCCTATTAGACCAATAGCATCGCGTTCAAAAATGACCAACAAGTTTCGATATTTGTCCTATTTAAAACTTGACTCTTCTGCAGTTATATCGTATACTAAGAACGTGACCAAGTGCATGCACAGGGAGCATTCCTCGTTGGAAGTTACCTAGCTGGGAACTAATTTCAGGCGCTACGTGATATTACTGCGCCTGCTGCGTCCATATTACGGCAGCAAACTTCCTTGACTATTACGCCGGAATGGGAGTGTAGTTCCTAATCTTATCGGCCTAGAAAATCTTTATATTTTCCGCCGGTCTTAGTACACGATATAACTGCAGAAGAGTCAAGTTGGAAAAATTGGAAAAATATCTAAACTCGTTGGTCATTTTTGAACGCGATGCTATTGGTCTAATAGTATTCAATGATCTATGCTAAGCTATGCTAAAAGTGATATCACCAGAACAGGAGAATGGCTGAAATCATTTCAAAAGGTAAAACTCAATTTATTAACTCGGGGGAAGTTGGAGAATGAGCCTATTTCCAAAAAAAGTGGAGTGTTCCTTTAAAGGAATAATTCACCAAAAATTAAAATTGGTCATTAATTACTCACCCTCATGTCATTCCAAACCCATAAGACCTTTGTTTGTCTTCAGAACACAAATTAAGATATATATATATATATATATATATATATATATATATATATATATATATATATATAT
>NC_133374.1:14959249-15067261 GCF_049309525.1 Garra rufa
CTTTCTGACCCTGCATAAACAGCAATGGTACTTCTACATTCATGGCCCAGTAAGGTAGTAAGAACATTGTTTAAATAGTCCATGTGACTTAACCCTAACCCTAACCATTATGTTATGAAGCTACATGAATACTTTTTGTACAAACAATAATGACTTTGTTTAACAATTTAGAGTTAGATTGTAAGAGTAATTACTGTCCCTTTAAGTAGGAGAGTGCAAAGATTGTCTGACTGTATTCTGTTTACTCTCCTTTCAGCTCCCAAGTCTTATTTCTGATCTGCAAGAAGCTGATTGGACATCAGATGATCAACAGTACAGAGATACTGAAGTGGCTCAGGGAGATTCTTATATGCAGGAACAAGTTTCTCCTGAAGAACAAAGTAAACACACATTATCTCTGAACATGAACATCTAAATGTATCATAAAATCATTCTGGAATCTGTGAGAATGATCCTCTCATTCATGTCTCATTGTTCTGCAGGAGTGTGCCACACAGGGCAGTCTCATTCCTATCAGCAGACAGGCTCAAACTAAGCTGGAGGTGTGTCTGTACACCTTCCTGTGGAGCCCTGACGCAGAGGCTGTGTTGGTGGCCATGTCCTGCTTCCGGCATCTCTGCGAGGAAGCAGACATCCGCTGCAGTGTGGACGAGCTGCCTGTGCACACGGTCCTACCCAATTACAACACCTTCGTAGAGCTCGCCTCTGTCAGCAATATGATGGCTACAGGTTAGTGGTACAACATTCTTTGTGACATGGATAGAGATACTGCATTTTTTCCTCAAATTCAGCTAGTGTTAAGTGCCACAAAAGTGAATATGGACTGATCTTGTGGCGATATTGTTTTTTTTTTTTTAATCATTCATGTATGTATTTTTTTATTTTAGTATGTATTTGTTTATTTATTTGATTTATATTTATTTATTTATTATTGCATTTGATACTAATGTAGCTAAATACATTTATTTTAAATATGTAATTTCATAAACTTTGATAAGTAAATACCAATGTGGCTAAATATTTTTTTTTTGTGGTCTTTTATTTTATGTTATAGAAAATAACATTTTATACTGAAGTGGCAATATAAATGCATATATTTAGTTCAATCATGAATATGGCATTTGATACTTATAATCACTGAAAAAATGAAAAATTATGATTTAGTAGGATGGATTCTAGAAATGTTTTTTTTGTTCTTATTGCAAAATAAAAACAACCTGCAAACTTACTGTGCATTCAGGCCGCAACACACTTCAGAAGAGAGTGATGGCACTGTTAAGGAGAATAAAACACTCTACAGCTGGAAATGTAGAGGTAACTTATGTGATTTTCAGATATAATATGTTTTTTTAGTTAATAATTTCTAATCATCAAGATCCACAGTAGCTTTTTTGTGCAGCATCTCTATTAATTTCAGTTGACTCAAATTTGACCTTTATCAATTTAAGGCATGGGAAGACACACATGCAAAATGGGAGCAAGCTACGAAACAGATACTCAACCACCCGAAAAACAAAGTGGAAGATGGACAGGTACTTAAAAGAACACTAATCAGTCAGGTATATAACTTTTAACTTTTTTTTCTCTTTCTACCAACAATTTTTTTCTCTCTGCTCAGGAGTGGATCAACATGACCGGTTTTTTGTGTGCCCTGGGAGGGGTTTGTCTCCAGCAACGCAGCACCCCTAGCTTAGGCACCTACAGTCCTCCTATGGGCCCCCTAACCGAGCGCAAGGGCTCTATGATCTCTATGGGCTCTTGTGATGTGAACAGTGAGACGTCTCTTAACAGGTTTCTCGAGCGTCTGCTGGGTCTCATGGTCTGTACACATGAGAAGGTGGGTGTGCAGATTCGCACCAACGTCAAAGACCTTGTGGGACTCGAGCTCAGTCCAGCACTCTACCCCATGCTCTTCACCAAGCTACGCAACAGCATCGGACGTTTTTTTGAGACCCAGGGTCCGGTAAGTGATGATAGTAGTGACATGCATCTGTTAGGGTTAGATATTCTGTTAGAAGTAGAGCATTTTATATTTTTTACTTCAGATACAGCGACTTGCGAAAGTATTCATACCCCTTAATTTTTTTCACGTTTTGTTGCAGCCTTATGTTAAACTGCTTAAAATGACTTTTTTTTTTTTCACATCCCTCTACACTCTCTAACCAAAAGAGGCCAGCTCTAGGAAAAGTCATAGTTGTTCCAAACTTCTTCCATTATGGATATTGAAAGCTACATGCTTCTGTGAATCTTCATTGCAGCAGATTTTTTTTTTTTTTTTTTTTTGAAGTCTTCCTCAGATCTGTGCCTTGACGCAATTCTACAGGCACTTCTTTTGACCTCAGGGCATGGTTTTTGCTCTGATATGCATTTTCAGTTTTTAGACCTTTTATTGAGAGGTCTAATAATGAGTGCCTTTCCAAATCATACATCTTTAAATGAATTTGCGACAGGTTTACTCCGTTTGAAGTGTAGTAACATCGATAAGCGATATGAATGCTCCCGAGCTAAATTTCAACTGTCCCAAAAAAAGGGTATGAATACTTATGCAATGGAATGATCTGTAATAAAATTGCAAAGTTGTTACAAACATGTTTTGTGCTTTGTCATTATAATGTATGAAGTGTAGATTGATGTGGGGAAAAAGTTATTTAAACCAGTTTAATATAAGGCTGCAACAACAAAACCTGAAAAATGAAGGGGTATGAATATTTTCGCTAGGCACTGTGTTCGGAGCTGTAATTAAAAAATTAAGTAATACAATTATATTTAAAAGTATTAATGCTTTTTTAAGGTTTATTATTATTTAAATATATTTTGTGTATATTTGTGTGTGTATTTTTTTGTATATTTGAATATTCATTTATAACATTTTAATATTTTATTAAATTAAATATATTCAAGCAACAATATCAGTATAACAATATCTATAATTGTAATCACAACCACAATGCAAAAATGCTCCTAAATTTATGCATTATTTTCTATACAAGAGACTGGCTATTCTAACAACAAATGAGACAAATTACTTACTTTTTGGATAATTTATCAAGCATGTCTTTGAAATAGTTGTCATGTATAGTTTTGGACACAAGGTGGCAAAATACCATCACTGTCAGAATAATCCAGACAATGCAGTCATTTCATATACCATGTAATCAGCAATCATTGATCTGTTTAATCTAAATGATTTTACATGCATTAAACACTGGAATCTTTTCTAAATACTGTATTAAAAAAAAAAAAAAGCATCAGCCCTGTTCTGTTCTGCCAGCTTTTTTCTTAAACTTTTGTCTTATTTTCTTCTGTAGGTTCCCATTACAGACACAAACACATTGTTTGTGGAGCAGACCATCGCCATCATGAAGAACTTGCTTGACAGTCACACTGAAGGAAGCTCAGAGCACCTCGGTCAAGCCAGCATTGAGACCATGATGCTCAACTTGGTTAGGTGAGACTTTGATTTTTTTTTTTAAAGAAGATAGGAAAATGTTATTATAAACACTGGATTTGCATGGAAGAGCATTAAGAAGTTTATTTTTTGTTTGAAGGATTTTTCTTAATGTTTCCTTTTTCTGTTATCCTCAGGTATGTGCGTATTTTAGGGAACATTGTCCACGCCATTCAGATCAAAACCAAGCTGTGCCAGCTAGTGGAGGTGATGATGGAACGGAGGGACGACCTCTCTTTCTGCCAAGAGATGAAATTCAGGTAATCTTACACAAAAAAAAGACAAATCCAAAATACAGTACAACCAGTTATATAGTGAAATATAATTAACATTTCTATAATTGAAATATAATGAAAATAAAAGTTTTTTTTTTTTTTTTTTTTTGTATATACTTCAAAATGTCATTTATTCCTATAATGAAAAAGCTGAATTTTCAGCTTTTGGGTCCTTATGAATTTTTTTTTTATCAACTTTGAAAACATTTGGCTGCTTAAAGTGATAGTTCACCCAAAAATGAAAATTACCCTATGATTTACTCACCCTCAAGCCATCCTCGGTGTATGACTTTCTTCTTTCAGATGACAATCAGAGTTGTATTAGAAAATGTCATGGCTCTTCCAATCCTTATAATGGCAGTGAATGGGTGTTGATGAAGTCCAATAAAGTGCATCCATAGATCATAAAAACTGCTCCATGCAGCTCAGAGGGGTTAATGAAGGCCTTCTGAAGTGAATCGATGTGTTTGTGTAGGAAAAATATCCATATTTAAAACTTTATAAACAGTTATCTCCAGCTTCTGCTAACTGTTGTACATGTGTTCATGGGATAGTAGTGTTCCAACGTTGGCGAATGTGGTGACGAACGCAAAATCGCAGAGGAGAAAGCAAAACAAAACACTGGTCATGAATTAGAAGAACAAAAGTATTTGTAAAGAAAAATGTCAGAGGATTTTGATAAAAGCCAAATTAGATTGGTTTTCCTTTGCTTTAAAAAAAACTTGGTTCTCGTGGGACTAACATTCTTAATAAGCCTACGTCATCTGCTGAAACACCACTCTTGTGTATGTGCTTACGACAGTTAGCGGAAGCTAGAGATAGCGGTTTACAAAGTTATAAATATGGATATTCTTAGTACACAAATGCATCAAATCGTTTCAAACTGCTTTTATTAATCCCAGGTGCTTTTTATGATAGATGGATGCACTTTATTGGACTTCAAACAATCAGCAACCATTCACTGCCATTATAAAGCTTGGAAGAGCCAGCGCATCTTTTTATATAACTCTGATTTGAACTCTGAAGAAAGTCACATACAACTAGGATGGCTTGAGGGTGAGGAAACCAAGTTTTGAGTAAACTATCCCTTTAATTTTTTTTGTGGAAACCGCTATTTGTTTCAGTTTGTTAGGATGATTGAGTTTGTGAATTGTGAGTTTATCCGACTTTGGTGCTTTTCTTAGAAATAAAATGGTGGAGTACCTCACAGACTGGGTGATGGGAACCTCTAATCAAGCAGCAGATGATGACATCAAATGTCTGACCCGGTATGGTCTTTGCACTTTTATTCTGTTTGTAATATCTTTAGTGGCTTAAAGCTTGACAACAACCTTCTTTGTTCTTTATTCTCATGCTGTGAACATGTTGTGCAGGGATCTGGACCAGGCGAGTATGGAGGCAGTAGTGTCTCTGTTGGCTGGACTTCCACTGCAGCCAGAGGAGGGTGATGGTGTTGAACTCATGGAGGCCAAGTCTCAACTCTTCCTGAAGTAGGATCATTTGTCCAACCCCTTTTTTTGTTTTGTCTTTAAACGTCTGTTTGGGTCTTTAATCTCGTTTTCTTCCTTTAGATACTTCACGCTGTTCATGAACCTGTTGAATGACTGTAGCGAGGTCGAGGAAGACGGCCAGCAGGTGGCAGGACGGAAACGTGGGATGTCTAGACGGCTGGCATCTCTGCGCCACTGTACTGTGCTGGCCATGTCTAACTTGCTCAACGCTAACGTCGACAGCGGCCTCATGCACTCCATCGGTGAGAAACGCTGGCATTATCCTGGATTCTTCATGTAGTTAAGTCGTTTCGACTGAGGAAAGTAATTCTGATGTCTTTAAACAGGTCTAGGCTACCATAAGGACCTGCAAACGCGAGCTACATTTATGGAGGTCCTCACTAAGATCCTCCAACAAGGGACAGAGTTCGACACGCTTGCAGAGACTGTGCTTGCAGACCGATTTGAGAGACTCGTTGAGCTGGTCACCATGATGGGAGACCAGGGCGAGCTGCCCATAGCCATGGCATTGGCCAATGTGGTTCCCTGCTCTCAATGGGTGAGAGATATTAAAAGAATAGTTCACAAAAAAGAAAATTCTGATATTAATTACTGACCCAAGTCTGTAAGAACTTTGTTCATCTTTGGAACAAATTAAGATATTTTTTTGATGAAATCCATGAGTTTTCTGACCCTGAATAGACAGGAACACAGCTGACACGTTCAAGGCCCAGAAAAGGCAGTAGGGTCGTTGTTAAAATAGTCTGTGTGTGACGTCAGTGGTTCAACCTTAATTTTATGAAGCTACGAGAATATTTTTTTGTGCACAAAGAAGTAAAAAATAACGACTTAATTTATTTCTTATGAAAATTATGGTTGAACCACTGATGTCACATGGACTATTTTAACAATGTCCTCCTACTTTTCAGGTCCTTGAACATGTCAGTTGTGTTGCTGTCTACGAAGGGTCAGAAAGCTCTTGGATTTCATCCAAAATATCTTAATTTGTGTTCTGAAGATGAACAAAGGTCTTGCAGGTTTGCGACACATTAAAGTAATGACAGAATTTAAATTTTTTTTCACAAATTTATATTTTTTTAATTTAATAAACCTCATGCTGTTCCAAAAGTGGACCCTGAGGAGTCTTTTTATTCATATAGTGGAAATCAATATTTCTACAAAATACACAGAAGAAAGAAAATCAAACACATTTCTAACTTTTTAACTCTGTTTTGCTCAGAGAGTAAAGCATTGGGTATATTGTTAGGCATTAGAAATCTGTTGTGTTCAATGTTCTAATTGTTTCAGGATGAGCTGGCCAGAGTTTTGGTGACACTGTTCGACTCTCGCCATCTGCTGTATCAGCTGCTATGGAACATGTTCTCAAAAGAGGTGGAGCTGGCCGACTCTATGCAGACCCTCTTCAGAGGAAACAGCCTAGCCAGCAAGATTATGACCTTTTGCTTTAAGGTAACTTGGAATGGTCTCAGTCATAGCACATTTAATTTATTTTGGAGATCCCTGAATTTCTGAAAGTGTATTTAAAATCTGGCTATGTGTTTGCAGGTGTATGGTGCTGCATATCTGCAAAAGCTTCTGGAGCCGCTGTTGAAAGGAATCATCACCACACCAGAGTGGCAGCAGATCAGTTTTGAAGTGGACCCTACCAGGCATGTTTACTTAGTTAAACTGAGTTTCTATCATTGTCATTCTGCAGACACGTTTAACTTCTCTCGCCTTCTCTTTAGGCTCGAACCAACGGAGAACCTGGAAGAGAACCAGAAGAACCTGCTGCAGATCACAGACCGCTTCTTCCTGGCCATCATCAACTCTTCAAACGAATTTCCTCCACAGCTGCGCAGCGTGTGCCACTGTCTATATCAGGTATGCTCACTGCCTAATGCAAGTCTGCTTTTTTATTTTATTTTTATTACCACTGTTACTGCATCCTCTGAATGACTGCATTGTGGCTGTCTTTCTTGCTTGGGCATCCACTGATGAGTCTTCCAGTCACTTCTAACAAGAGAACCTGCTCTTATCCTCTCTCACGCCACTGCTCACCTCTGTCTGTCTGTGTGTGAATATATCAGACAGTTTAAAGGTCCCAATTATATTTAGATACACACTTGAGATGAATTCAAAAGTCTGGGGTTAATAGGATTTTTCAGATGTTTTTGAAAGAAGTCTCTTTGACTAAAAATACAGTAAAAACAGTAATATTGTAAAATATTTTCACTGTTTAATCCAGTGGTTCTCAATCCTGGTCCTAGGGGACCCCTGCTCTGCACATTTTGCACGTCTCCCTTATTTAACACACCTGTTGAGATCATCAGCTCGTTAGGAGAGAGAGATACATAAACTGAACTAATGAGCTGATGATTTCAATCAGGTTTGTTAAATAAGGGAGACATGCAAAATGTGCAGAGCAGGGGTCCCTCAGGACAAGGATTGAGAACCACTGGTTTCTATTTTAAAATGTAATTTATTCATAGCTGAATTTTCAGAAGCAGTCCAGTTTTAACTGTCAGTAACATGATCCTTCAGAAATCATTTAAGCATGTTGATTTGGTGCTCAACAGTCATTTCTTATTATTTTCTGTTGTGCTGCTTAATATTTTTGTGGAAACCATCAAACAGTTTTTCTCAGGCTTTTGATCAATTTTATGGATACTTGCTAAATAAAAGCATTTATTTCTTTAAAGGGTACCCCAGGTATGAAGGCTTAATATAACATAAATGATGTATTTTACTGAAATGTGTAATTTAAAACACATGAAAGATTTATGTTATTAAAAAAAAATGGTATTTTGATGACGTGAAATGTTTGCACTTGTTGGCCGACTGGTGCTACCTGTTGCTTGCTTAACCGCACAACTCTGAATACACAACTTGAAAAATAAAATACTGATACGATGCCACTTTGATTTGTAATTTTCAGTTGAAGGGTAACAAGAGAAGCAATGTAAGTCTTCATTGCTTTCCTAGCAATAAGGAAAGGAGAAAGTAAAGCATTTGTCCTGTGGACAAATAAAAATTCTTAAAGACCTGCATCTTTGTTCTCTCCACTTTAGCTCTGATGGCTTTAAGGCTTTTAGTAGACCACAGGTACAGAAAGAGCTTACAAATGGCAGAGATTAGAAATGTTGGATTCTGGCAGTAAACATGCTGACGCTTGTCATGACGCCGCAGCCACTGAAGGAGTTTCTCAGCGTGGATTTCCCTCTATCCGGGGCATTTAGATTGTGGCGAAAAATCAATGGGTTGGCAATTGCTACGCTTTTATCCATCGCCATTTGTAAGCTGTTTCAGTATCTGTGGTCATCCTATCAGCATATTATTTTCCGAGTTGTGTATTCAAGTTGTTGCAGTTAAAATAGCAAGAGGTAGCGGCAGTAGCTCACTGAAAGCAACCATTTCACGTCATAGAAATAATGGAAATAATAACGTAAATCTTTCATGGGTTCATGAGTTTTATACATCATCCGAAAGCTGAACAAATAAGCTTTCCAATGATGTATTTTGGCCGAGATACAACTATTTGAAAATCTGGAATCTGAGGGTGCAAAAAAATCCAAGTACTGCTCACTGCAGAGCCAAATGGCCTCCAGCTCCACCTCTCTGGATGTCCAGCTCCACCTCTGTGTGGACAAATGGGTGGAGTTATGTTTAGGGATAGGGTAAGGGGTAGGGTTAGGGTGTGGTTAGGTGTCTATCTCCACCCATTACCTCCAACGAGGGGGAGCTGGAGCTCCAGCTACTCCCAAATGGCTCTGCAGCGAGCACCCTCTCAAAAAAATCAATATATTGAAAAAATCTCCTTTAAAGTTGTCCAAATGAAGTTCTTAGCAATGCATATTACTAATCAAAAATTAAGTTTTGATATATTTACAGTTGGAAATTGACAAAATATCTTCATGGAACATGATCTTCACTTAATATCCTAATGATTTTGGCATAAAAGAAAAAATCTATACTTTTGACCCATTCAATGTTTTGATGGCTATTGCTACAAAAATATCAGTGCAACTTGTGACTGTTTTTTTGGTTTAGGGTCACATTTTAGTATAAGCCATATAAGTCTTAAAACCCAGGGTTCCCTTAAACAAAATTTGAAATCTTATTATTAAGTCTTGTTTTTGTAATGTCATTATTTTAGTGAACCCAAAGGGGATATGTAAGAATGTTTAAAATGTTACTGTTGTCATAAAATTTGTGTTTGAATGGCAAAATGGTATTGTGGCATTATAACATTTTCAGTTAAATCATATTAAAACCTGATCTTAATACTGACTTGAATTAAATATTATTTTAAAGGTTTTAAGTAGTGAGGTTAATGTATCAGAAAATTTGCTGCTCTACTTGCTACAACAGACATTACAGATTCAGTTTGAAACACATTTAAATAGTGATTGAAGCTGCTTCGCAAAAGTTTGTCTCTATTCTTTCAGCTGCAATAAACCGTATATTTATCACACATGGTACATTTAACAGTGTATTCAGCCCACAGTTCAACTCACTTCCACCTGAGTGTTCAAATTTTAATTTTAATTTTGCTCCTTTCCATTATTACTAGGGGGTGTTTATGCAAATGGTAGTGTATCATCCTTTTACTGAAATAAAAGTACCACCTACTGTCTTTCTCACATCTCTGATGTGACTATACTCTGTCAAGGGCACCATCTTGTGGAGGATGAAGCGTAAAGTTGTTTTTTGAAGCATAGAATAGAAAGCTTTGATTGACAAAACACCTTTTCTCTTCTTCTTTCTTAATTACATGTGGTTTTGTTTTCTTTCATATTGTCGTTTCCTTTCATGGGCTTTCTTGTCTTGTTTGTAATCACGAGGATTGGGTTGTGAATGTTTAGCTTATGATTTCCCATAAAATTTAAATGATAGGTTTGTGGCATGTTAGTTAGCTATGCTAGTGGACTCTTAAAAGCTTCAGTTTAATAGATACACAGTCTTTGCTTTCTGGAAAATCAGACTGAAAAAATAGATGAATCATCCTACCTAAATGCAGTCTTCCTGTACACTTCTTTCTATCTTCTGCATGGTTCACTTTTGTCCTCATACATGCAACGCACACTTTCTGGTCTTTAATTTCCGGCAGCTAGCGTTAACTTATCGCTAACATCTTTACACTCTTAATATATATACACACTTTGTTTGCTTGGGCCGAGAGCTCTCTCTCTTCACCACTGTTTACTGCTTTTGCTTTACTTTCTGCTTGGAGAGCTTCAGCTGGTGTTTCTTAATCACTGAAATGAACCTGAATGAAATTGTTGGTAGATCAGCTCTCAGGAAGGCAGTGGTTGTGTTGTCTGCTCCTTCATTGTGTTTGAATGCACTGTGGCTGTGCTGAGTGCAGTTGTGTAGCTGCTGTGACCTCTCTGTGCTCATCTCTGCCCTGTAGGCTACTTGCCACTCCCTTCTGAATAAAGCCACTGTTAAAGAAAAAAAGGAAAACAAAAAATCCGTAAGTGTTTTAGCATTTTATTTTTTCTTTAGCTGCCATTTATTATTAGTTTGGGTTTACTCATACCATAAATGCAACATGTTTTATGGTTTGTTTGTGTTTTATTTGTTTAATTTTGAATTTGTTCATTTTTTTTTTTTTTTTTTTTTTTTTTCTCATGTTTTTGGATTTGTTTTTTGCCAGAACATGTTCAGAAACACCTGTGTAAGCAGTGTTTGCAATGTGTAGGGTTTTCATATGAAGACACCTCCATTTCTATCACAGTATACTGTGGAAAGCGAGCAGCTAAACACAAAATATTTGTATCACCCTTTTTTCTTTGATTTTCAACTGTTGTGGACTGGGTCAGTGGTGGCGGGCAGTTTGGATCAGTTCAGCTTTTCTGTGTCTTGCGGTAAAGCAGAAGACTTCTTTGTGTGGGTTTAAGGTCTATTCTAACATGAAGACACAAATATATGCAGACCTTCAGCCTGGTACTGACTTGGTCTGTCTTCTGAGAGTGTATAAACTTGAAACACTTCTAAGTTAAAATTAGAAAATGTTAGGAATCTGGAAGAGAAAACTTTTAATGAAGGTGTTGAGTGATTTGCATGCTTTAAATACGATCTAATGAACATGTTGGCACTACTCTGGCTTCTGTCATGTGGGTCTCTGGGTCATCTTCAAAACAATGGTTGTGCATGTTTTCAATTTCAGAAACCATTGGTGCATATGCATGCTTAATGTACATAATGGTGTGAAATGTCTAATTATTCCCACCTTTAATTTTCTGTCTGTTTGTTTTTCCTCATTTCCTTTCTCTTGGCGTTTGCCAGGACCAAAGCGTGGTCTATTTTAATTGTATTTTTAATTGATTATTAATGTGTGTTTGCATATTAAAACGTTGGTTACTATAAAATATATATATATGAAAACAAAAGAAAAATGTGTTTACACATTGCACATTTTAGATTTTGAAATTGTTAGATGTAAAATTGGTAGGGATGTAACAATATCAGAATCTCAAGATGCACTAATATCACGATATAAAGTCCATGATACAATATTTAAAAGTAAAGACAGATGAAGACTTTGGGGGAAAAATTAAAGTTTTGTACATTTTAAAATTAAGTTCTTCCATCTAATGCACTTTGAGAGTTCAAAATTAAGAGCTCCAACCCATGTTCCTAAGAAAAATGAAGTCAGAGAAAAAGTCAAAGGGGAATTAACCCTCTTTTTTTTGTGGTATACTGACTCAGTTCCAGTTTCCATTCCTATGACAGTAGTAGTCATATATTGTAAAATTGTACAATTGCACTGTAAAATAAGTGAAAATAGTATTTCATAGGTGTATTATTTTTGATTTACACCAGAGTAGGGAAATTACAATACTACTTTCCTAATTTCTACACTTGAAAGAAATATTTTGAACTTGGACTGCAGTAACGTTACGTTACCCATTTAAACCACTAGCATTCAGAAATTCATATACTGCACTTTCATTTCATTTTGATGGAAACCACAGTAGAGCTTTTATTCTGACTGAAGACTCCAGCTTCAGTGAAAACAGGCTTACAAAACGCATCTCACTACAAATCTAGTGAAATGCTGCAATCATGCCGCCTTAAAATAAGGCATAACTGGTGAGTTGCTTTCCCAAACGTGCACTAATCTCACAGTACATGCAATAAATTAATTTACTGCATTCACTGTGAACTGTGCCGTTCTGAAGCGCGGAAAACACTGGATCATGAACTGATTGCAATAACAAAGTGCGCGCTTTGCTTTGAAATGCCATATTGTGCTCACAGTTTCAATTTGTTTGACAGATACTTCAAAGCAATAATGGCCAAAAACACAACTTTAAAGACCTTTCATGTTAGAAAATGTAAAAAATCTGCACTTTTTGCCCAGAAGACCTAGATTGTTTAATATCATCTTGTGACCACGGTAATATTGCGATACCACAGTGGCTAATATTGTTACATCCCTAAAAATTGGTGCGTGTAAACACATTAGTTGCCATTTTTTTTAGTTAATTAATTATTTTTTTATGCAAATTTATTCAAAAATGGATTCTTTGGTTCTCAATAGTGGTAGGCTTGGTAAATGTTTGCATTACTAAATTTGCATTGACCTGAAGTCATTTGAGACGGAAACAATTCAGTCAATTAAAATAATTGAGGGTGGAATTTGTCAGTTATAGGTGTAGTGGAATTGTGGCCACACATTGCCATGACTATTATTTTTAAGGTGTGTATGCATTGCTACGACACGTTCATCCTGTGGACATTATTATGTGTTTTAGTGTGATAATGCTTATTAGTACTGTGTACATTGGATTTTAATGGTTGATAATCGATAAGCTGCATCAATTTGCATCTTTGCCATCATGCAAGTCTGGCATTTGATTTTTTGTTTGTTCTGTGCAAACACTGTTTCAAGTCACATTACCCTTTTGTTTACTTTCATGTAGAGCCTGTTTTAGCTGACAAGAAACACATTTATCAGTTGTTTTCCCCCTCTGTCATTCACACAGTTTTCCTCATAATATCTTTTCCTAAATTTTAAAATCTATTTAAATGTATGAAATTCATGTATAGTCTGTATAGTATTCTGTTTTATTTTAGAATTTCAATCATCATGATGACAACAATATATCGGAAGGTTTTTGACTGTCGTGTACTTATATTACATCCTTCCAGGACTCAACTATTTTACTTCCCATTTCTCTCCATCCGTTTGTGCAGGTGGTCAGCCAGCGGTTTCCTCAGAACAGTATAGGTGCAGTAGGAAGTGCCATGTTCTTGCGCTTCATTAACCCAGCTATCGTATCACCATACGAGGCAGGCATCTTAGACAAGAAACCTCCACCTCGCATCGAGCGTGGCCTCAAGCTCATGTCTAAGGTAAGTAAGTAATGCTGTATTATACATGTCTTCCATTCTATCGTCAGTGGTGAAGTATGTTGACTAACTGGCAAAATGATATGTTTATTTATACTTTTTTCCAGATTCTCCAGAGCATTGCTAATCATGTCCTTTTCACAAAAGAAGAGCATATGCGGCCCTTTAATGATTTTGTTAAAAGCAACTTTGATGCAGCCAGAAGGTATGTTTGTATTTGGCTGATTCTCACATATTAGATCGATTTTGTTCCTCTCTTGTGGAGATTCTTATGTGCTAGATTTTCATCACATCCAAATATTTTTTGATTATTTAAAGCTGCAGTCCATAACTTTTGACGCTCTAACAGAACTGCATGCTGCTTGCAGAAGAACATTGTAGCTGGATATGCTTCTCTCTGTTTATGTCTATGACGAATCACGCAGGTACTGGGCTGCTGAGCAGCGGTTCCTACCAGAACCAGTCTAAAATAGTCTGAATATAATATGTGCATGATATATTATGGTGTACCATAGTGATTCAGGATAAGCCAAAATCACTGTTTGGAAAATGGTTTCATGTACTCACTCATATAATTTTTGAGTACAAAAAAAAGTGACAGACTGCAGCTTTAAGTTTTAAATTAGTATATCTGACCCTGGACCACAAAAGCAGTCTTAAGTAGCACAAGTATATTTGTAGCAATAGCCAAAAATACATTGTATGGATCAAAATTATCTATTTTTTTTATGCCAAAAATCATTAAGATATTAAGTAAAGATCATGTTCCATGAAGATATTTAGTAAATTTCTTACCATAAATATATCAAAACTTGGTTTTTGATTAATAATATGCATTGCTAAGAACTTCATTTGGATGACTTTAACAGTGATTTTCTGAATATTTAGATTTTTTTTTGCACCATCAGATTCCAGATTTTCAAATAGTTGAATCGCGGGCAAATAGTGTGCTATCCTAACAAACCATACATCAATGGAAAGCTTATTTATTCAGCTTTGATGATGTATAAATCCCTTATGACTGCTTTTGTGGTCCATGGTCCTATATTTGCTAAACCTAATTTTGGCTATGTTTTAGAGGTATGCAAGTATATGTCTTTAAAACTCATGGTGATATGGACTAAAAGCTATTTTCTTGAAACCCAATGCTTTAAACCCATCTTCTCCTCAGAAACTTTATGAACCTTGAGCTTCAAAATGCCTAATTTTTGTTTTGGCAGGTTCTTCTTGGATATTGCATCTGATTCTCCGCCAAGTGACTCAGTGAACCACAGTCTGTCTTTCATCAGTGATGGCAATGTGCTTGCCCTGCACCGTCTGTTGTGGAACAACCAGGAAAGAATCGGCCAATACCTGTCCAGCAACAGGTAAAATAGCTTCTAGATAAAGAGTGTTAAGTCATTTGCAATGAACACAATATCTATTTGCTTGGATTTGTCAGTGACTTAGATCTAGATAGACTCTTTTTCTGTGGTAAGAGTTTAGCGCATGGGAAAATAACAGTTTTAACAAATCTTTATAATCAAACTTTAAACCACAGGGACCACAAGGCAGTGGGCCGCAGACCGTTTGACAAGATGGCCACCCTTCTGGCGTACCTGGGCCCCCCTGAACATAAACCAGTAGCTGACACACACTGGTCCAGCCTCAACCTCACCAGCTCAAAGTTTGAGGAGTTTATGACAAGGTTAATGTTCTTGCCTTTGCCAAAAGCTTGGATTTCTCTTCTCTTTAAAATTCAACCAGATTGAATTTTTGAAAAATTTCTAGTTAACAACACATTTTTTGCTGGTGTTATTTTCACCTTTTTTCTGTCTGGAAATTATAGCCTTTGTAGCTCTTGTGTACTTAATAAATAATAGTTTCGCAACCAAATGTTACATTGGAAATATTGTAAAATTTGGATTTGTGTAGATTGGTGTAGATATGTGGGATTGTACCATATGTTGGCTTTTTTACTTATATTCCTCTCGACTACACGTAGATAGATCTTGTTTCTCTTCCCAAATCTTTACTTATGTCTCACCATCTGTTGTTTTGCATTTTTGATTAATGTGACTTGTATCCTTTTTTTTCATTTTCAGAAAATGTTATATAATTGGTGTACAATTTTGATGTTAATTAATTATCAATTAATTAAATCATATAAACATATTTTTCTCCAGGCATCAAGTCCATGAGAAGGAGGAATTTAAAGCTTTAAAGACCCTCAACATCTTTTACCAAGCTGGCACATCTAAGAATGGCAATCCTGTCTTTTACTACATTGCACGCAGGTAAGACCTTCTACTACTACTTCTGAGTCATGATATTTCTGTATGATATTTGTGTTGTAACTTTTGAGCTGGGCATTCTGTTTGACTCCTTGTCGGTCCTGTTCATAATGTTCATTCTCTTTAAGGTTTACACAAGTAATATTTGCCATTTAGAATTTTTCATAAATTCACGGAATGGCAGCAGTGGATTTCATTATTAGTTTATTGATTTGTCACTATTAGTACATCAGTTTAAGTTTTATCAGTTTATTAACTGTAGTTGATGATCAATTGTGGTGAAAGAGTGGAGGTGATAGTGTAGACCAAAAGTCCAGATAGTACAATGATCCCCATAGGTGAAAGAGATGGTGCAGTAGAAGTGGGTTTTATGGTAGTGGTTTTGGTTATGGTGGTCATTCTCGTAGTTGTGCTGGTGGTCAAAACGCTGACTGGGCTGCTCTTTGTGCCATTGCTGAACCGCTGTTGCTCAGCGGCCGTTGCCCCGCCCGTTGCCATGGCCGTTGCCCCGGCCGTTGCCCCGGCCGTTGCCATGACCGTTGCCATTGCCATGGCCGTTGTCCCGGCCGTTTCCGTTGCCATGGCCATTGTCCCGGCCGTTTCCGTTGCCATGGCCGTTGTCCCGGCCGTTGTTTGCACAGTTGCCCCGGCCATTGTTTGCGCCGTTGCCCCGGCCGTTGTTTGCACAGTTTCCCAGGCCGTTGTTTGCGTTGTTGTTTACGCCGTTGCCTGCGCTGTTTCCTGGGCTGTTGTTTGCGCAGTTGCCTCGGCCGTTGTTTGCGGCGTTTCCTGGGCCGTTGTTTGCGCAGTTGCCCTGGCCGTTGTTTGTGCCGTTGCCCTTGCCGTTGTTTGTGGCGTTGTTTGCGCCGCTGCCCTGGCCGTTGTTTGTGGCGTTGTTTGCGCCGCTGCCCTGGCCGTTGTTTGCGGCGTTGTTTGCGCCGCTGCCCTGGCCGTTGTTTGTGGCGTTGTTTGCGCCGCTGCCCTGGCCGTTGTTTGCGGCGTTGTTTGCGCCGCTGCCCTGGCCGTTGTTTGCGCCACTGCCCTGGCTGTTGTTTGTGGCGTTGTTTGCGCCGCTGCCCTGGCCGTTGTTTGTGGTGTTGTTTGTGCCGCTGCCCTGGCCGTTGTTTGTGCCGCTGCCCTGGCTGTTGTTTGTGGCATTGTTTGCACCGCTGCCCTGGCCGTTGTTTGTGGCATTGTTTGCGCCACTGCCCTGGCTGTTGTTTGTGGCATTGTTTGTGCCGCTGCCCTGGCTGTTGTTTGTGGCATTGTTTGTGCCGCTGCCCTGGCTGTTGTTTGTGGCATTGTTTGCGCCACTGCCCTGGCTGTTGTTTGTGGCGTTGTTTGCGCCGCTGCCCTGGCCGTTGTTTGTGGTGTTGTTTGTGCCGCTGCCCTGGCCGTTGTTTGTGGTGTTGTTTGTGCCGCTGCCCTGGCCGTTGTTTGTGGTGTTGTTTGTGCCGCTGCCCTGGCCGTTGTTTGTGCCGCTACCCTGGCTGTTGTTTGTGGCGTTGTTTGCGCCACTGCCCTGGCTGTTGTTTGTGGCGTTGTTTGCGCCGCTGCCCTGGCCGTTGTTTGTGGCGTTGTTTGCGCCACTGCCCTGGCTGTTGTTTGTGGCGTTGTTTGCGCCACTGCCCTGGCTGTTGTTTGTGGCGTTGTTTGCGCCGCTGCCCTGGCCGTTGTTTGTGGTGTTGTTTGTGCCGCTGCCCTGGCCGTTGTTTGTGCCGCTACCCTGGCTGTTGTTTGTGGCGTTGTTTGCGCCACTGCCCTGGCTGTTGTTTGTGGCGTTGTTTGCGCCGCTGCCCTGGCCGTTGTTTGTGGTGTTGTTTGTGCCGCTGCCCTGGCCGTTGTTTGCGCCGCTGCCCTGGCCGTTGTTTGTGGTGTTGTTTGTGCCGCTGCCCTGGCCGTTGTTTGTGCCGCTGCCCTGGCTGTTGTTTGTGGCGTTGTTTGTGCCGCTGCCCTGGCCGTTGTTTGTGGCGTTGTTTGTGCCGTAGCTTGCAATCATGATAGCCACTAGCACTAGTAGCATCTGAATTTTGGAAACCATTCTGGACTGGTCTCTCTCTGATAAGATGAGAACAAACAACAAAATAAAATTAAAGTGTACTTTTTGATGTTTTTAATTTTTTTGTAGAATTTGTTTTACTCAACTGATGATGTGTGATACTATTTAAACTTCCAAAGACACAGTTCTCTCACCCCAACTATATTGAGATTAGTTTAACATCAGTCAACTTGAGTCATCACATATTTTTATTGATTTTCAACCGGCTCGGTGGGGCATCATTACTCGTTAAATAAGGCATTTTATAAATAGGACACATCACCTTAAAAATAAAACCACTTATAATTTATATAAAATAGTCATATTTACCGTTTGCCACGGATGATCTAGAAGTCTCAGTTCTCTTGAAGGATGTTGGTCTGAATGCCAGTGTGAAATGGTGCCTTTTATTTGAGTACTACACCTCAAACCAACACCCTTGCAAGAGGTGGAGTTGTGTTGTTTATAATTGCAGTATATAGCTGAATGCATTTATAATCTATTAATTATATAATTTATATAATTTATAAAAGTTTGTTTGTTTACTTGCTTTTGTATTTCCAAACCTGTTTGACCTACTCTCATCTGTAGAACACAAATTATCATATTTTGACTGTATATGGATTTTGTTGGTTGGAACGTTGTTTGTGCCGTTGTACTGGCCGTTGTTTGTGCTGTTGGGCGGGCCGTTGTTTGTGCCATTGGTCAGACCGTTGTTAATGAACATATTTTGAACATATATGGATTTCCATGCCAAACATTTTTTGTATACTAAATAATGAGTAAATGAGTAAACTATCCCTTTAGGTGGTGTAATAATACATGTACTCATATGTTGAACTTTTATAGTAGGATATTAGGAAGCATAAATTGTCAGAAAAAAATATTTCTACAGCAACAATATAACTATACCTAAAATTGTTTTATATATATATAATAATTTGTTATTTAAATAATAGAACTCAATAATAGAATCAGATCGTCTTTCATGTCAATTTGGTTCATATCAAATTAACCTCTAGATTTTTAGGGAAAATCTGTGTGCTGTTTAAGGTCTAATGACTTAAGGTAGAAAGATTTACATCACCTGTAAGAGGTATCAAGTAGTCATAGGTTGATCGCTAATCTGAAAGTTTGAATCATTGAAAGTTTGCTAATTCTTTGAATTTTTGGTCCCACTTTACATTAGGTGGCCTAACTACTATGTACTTACATTTAAATTAATAATTTGGTACAACATACTTATTGTGTACATACATGTTTTTACATTGTACTTATCTTTTTTTAAAAACCTATATGTAATTGCATTTGTAATTAATTTCTGTAATAACCACTGTTGACCCATGCCTTACACCCTAACCCAACCTTAAACTATACCCATACCACCAAACCTGTCCCTAACCTTACCCATATCCCACCTTAATAGAAGCAAAAGTGTTTTGCAATGCAATATGACCACATTAAGTACATTGTGCTTATTTTTTAATGTAAGGACATAATACTTGAGGCCACCTAATATAAAGTGGGGCTGAATTTTTATATTCATAAATTCTTACTAGGAGCCTATGATACATAATTATTGTTTTAACAATGTGTGATTTGAGTGCATGATTCAGTCTATTAAAATGCATTTAGATTGATCACATAATTTTAGATATGGCAGCAAAAAATATATGCTGTATATTTATATCTTTTCAAATAGTTAATTGGTATTACACGAAGAGTGCATTTTTTTTTCTCCAAAAATAATTGTGATTACAAATGTGATATTGATTTTATACAACAGTTAAATAAACAAAGTTGATATTAAAGGGATAGTTCACCCAAAAATAAAAATTTGATGCTTATCTGCTTACCCCCAGGGCATCCGAGATGTAGGTGACTTTGTTTCATGTGCACAAGCTCAGCATCAGGCACGTTACATGTGTACGCACTCTGGCATTGTGTGTATAGCGGCTATTCAAAACGGTAATTACTTGCGCTTATCCTAATTGTTCAAACCGATTTAAAGCTAAAACATTACGCTTGCTTGCGCAAACTCATCCGGGACTGTTACATTTTCACCGATTTCCTCTTCCGGTGTTTGCGCATACTACGCCAGAGCGCGTACACATGTAACAAGCCGTATGATAAGCTTGTGCTCGTGACAGTTGGACGTGACTGTGTATCAAAGGTAAAATATGATATAAATACTGTTCAGTTTCTTGCAAAAAACGATAGTTTTGTGTCTTAGGACATCAATGTATTGCCACAGGATGTAATTTGGATTTGTCTGTGCATGCTTTTTTTTTGGTACTTTTAAAGGTCTGGTGCCCATCCACTGTCATTATATGGCTGGCACCAGTTTTAGTTAAAAATCTTTGTTAGTTTTCTGCTGAAGAAACAAAGTGACCTACATCTTGGATGCCCCGGGGATAAGCAGATAAACATCAAATTTTCATTTATCGGTCTATCCCTTTAAGAGAATTGCGTTTTAGACACCATATTTCCTTCTCCATTTCGCCAACATAAATATTTCTAAACACTAGGGGCTGCACCGACTAACCAACTAGTTGACTTTAATGCTGTGCCATGACGCTTAAAGCTTGATGTCGACTAGTTTCTGGTCCCATAGACCTTTTCCTGAGTAAACGATGATCGCTGCCATTACAAATTCTAACGTCAGATTGAATGCTTTTCTGTTCCGGTCTCCATAGGAACCCATTCAAATAGCGTCCATGTGTTTTTAATGTAGCTAACAACTGCAGCTACGTGTCATCTACATACTCATTAAAGTACGGCACTGATAAATGACGGTCATTGCGACATTGAGAAAAGTGATGCCACTATGGAGCTATGTACTATTTAAAAACATTTTAATATGTTTAACATTAGATAATCAAATTGGAAAATACGCTAATTTGACTAGAAACAATGGAGACCGGAAATGCAAAGCATTCTTTCGGTTAAGATTCGGACTTACTTCCGCGTTCAGACACGTCTGTAGAGGGCGCAACAGGATAAGAAGTCTTTGAAGTACGCTGTTTCAAAACAGCTAAAATGATAGATAAATGCATATTCCGAAAGGATGGCTTTATATCCGTGGGCGCTGCGGATAATCCTTTGGTCAGAAGGGTCGGGTAATATAAAAATGCATTCTGATTATTTGCGGGTGGGTCGTGGGTGGATGAGATAAATCTATAATGATGAAAATATTAATTACATTTTTTAAAATATGAACCTGTTTGATTGAGCACCCACGAAAACCACAAGATATTCTTGGTTTATTTGAACTAACAAGAAGTTGACTGTTTTGGTATTTGGTATTCCATAGGAACGGGCAAAAAATCTCCAGAAATGGTTTTACAGGTCCATTTACAACCCTAGTATTTGTTCCCTAAAATGAAATGCTCTGTAATTGCCTTATTTGGAAGCTTCATGAATATTAATGAGCTCTGCTCTGATTGGATGTTTCACAGACCTGTTTGTCTCTATAGCTCGCACATGGATAAAAATATATATTTAATTAGGAGCTCTAGCCGCTTTTAATATGCGGTTTGTTGAATCTGCCGTTTTGAATCGCCGACATTTTAGTCTGATTACTGTGATGCGTGTGCTCTGTGTAAAGTTGCAATGCAGAGACACAAGTAGTCATTTCGCCATCATTCACCATCATCAGCGCAGTCATCTCTCTGTTTATGTGGTAAGTGAAATCCTATGTATTGCAATGTAACAGGATAGAGCTCATGATTCATGGTATGTCATGTCCATGTACTAAACTGTTATTATTTAACTATGCCAAGGTAAACACAGTTTTCCATGCTATGGCACCTTTAACTACTAGTTTATTGAACTACTGTTGTATAAAATCCTTGAAACTGCTGTTGTATAAAATCACATCTGCAATCGCTTACCTGTAATATGTTATATACAATATTTCTCTTTTTTTTTCTACCACAGTATGTTTGTTCATGTTTGTTTCTTTGTGTATGTTGTTGCACCTATTAGTTTTGATTGTCCGTGAGTCAGAGGCTGCACGAGCCTCAACTGACGCAACCTTGATGCTGTCCATTTTTCAGTCACCGTTTAACCTGCAAGTAATACCATCAGAATCATTCTCACTAAAGTTTCGTTGCTACGCTCGCCATTGTTTGTTATTGATGTTTTAATCAAGTTACTTTCACAAAATCAACTTGTCCCGGACAAGTGTTAATGTCGAGCCCTGACCCTGTTTTTGTTGTGAGCAGAAGGAAACCCCTCTCTATGGAGTGCTGCCATTCATTAGCATGTAAAATGGTTGGCCAAGCTTGATGGTATCATGGGATATCTCTGAAATCTGAGTATAAAACTGTATGCCTTTGTTGACGTGGTCAGTTTTGCTTCGTTGGGTTTCAGCATTGTCATTTTTCCAGTCTTGCTGCAGGGGCTGTTGACTTTATTTCATACAGTTTATTTCATAAAACATCATGGATTTTCCAATTGTATTCTTATTTTAACAGTTAAAGGCAGCACTTATAGAACACAACAACTCTACACTTTAATTGTTTAATACATAATATAAACAATTAAATGCACGAATCTCTGTCAATGCTCAAGCATTGCACTGGAAGGAACATTCAATTTTCCACATTAAGAAACTGCTAATTGTAGTGTACTTGTATAAGTGTCTAGATGTTGATATGTGTAAGCCGTACAGTCCAGTCACGTTATGTAGGAGACGGTAAGTTTATTGGAGGCAGAGATTGCACATGTTAAAAAATGCTTAGGAAGGTAACCAGAACAATGTGAAATGCAGCTGAGTGCCAGGTTCTCCTGGTGGCCAGGTGAGCTTCCCTACATGTGGGCCTGGCGTAGCAGGGACAGCCCATGATCTTTGCAGGGGTCTGTTACATCCAAGTCAGGAGATGATTTATATTCTCACACCAAAGGACAACAAAACGTAACACTTTTGTAGTGGTTCTAAAAAAAGTAAAGTATTTGAACAATTTGGAGACAAAACTTTACTAAGTGCACATCATGAGCTTCACAGGGGGCTTCAGTAATGTGATTATGTATGGGTTCTTTCAACTAATTAAGTTTTTTTTTTTTACTGAAATTGGCTGATTTAAAATCAGGATGTGGGGAGTCACTTAATGACAAGTTGGGAAATGGCAGCACGCTAGAGTACGGCTCTGGATACCCACCAGTAAATGCATTATTTAGGATATTTGTTTCGCAAGTTCAAACTAATTTCGATTGATAATTTACTTCTTACTCAAGTAAGTACTTCGAGTCAAGTAAAGTTAATTAAAGGAACCGTATGTACAGGGTTTCCGCGGGGTCTTAAAAAGTCTTAAAAAGTCTAAAATTTAAAAATCTAAATTTTAGGCCTTAAAAAGTCTTAAATTCGCTGTTCTAGGTCTTAAATAATTTTACACAGGTCTTATTTTTCCGATGTCCATGTAACGCTACCTCTAAAGCTCATTTAAATTATCTTTTTGTTGTTTCCGTGGTGTTGTAGTTCTTTATTTCACTATTCCAAATATAATTTGCTGTATTTAAACTACAAATGAGACCAGCATGCAATAGCCAATCAGCTTTCTGGTTATTGGCGCGAGTCTCTCTCGGATTGTACCGCAGAAGTAAAATGGATTTAACTTTTTAGCTATGGGGAAGTGCAAGTTCAGCGATACTTAGCTTGAAAAAAACTGAATATAGGGCTTGGCTAAGGCCAGTTGCTAACAACTGTAGATTTTTTTTTCCTCCCTCTGTGGAAGTAACTGCGTCTTCAGACAGAATCACAGCAGCAGAATACAGGTCAAACTACCTTTTTCTGTATATAATGTTCTCAATAATAATAATAATAATAAATATAGGTCAAGCTAGCTGACCGCCAGCCTTCGAGATACTTTTACATTTTTTTTTTTTTTTTTTACTTGCCCGACCGAACAAACCACCTGATTAAAACTGAAGTGACAAAAACAACTAGGGAAGCAGCGAAAGGCAAGAAAGATTTATATTTTAATACATTCAACGTAAACAGAAATTGATAATGGATAGTGTATTTCTGGTCTAGTGACATACTTTAAAACAAATGAATGTAACGTTAACAGCACTCTAAAGAAACACACTGAGGTAAAAATTTAAAATGTATAACGTTAGTTTATTTATAACATGATATAGTTCAGTAATATATCAAGTGAGCTTTTTGCTGAATATTCTGACAATTATAAATGTTACATTGATTTTAGTTCAATAAACAAGTAGTTAGTCTAGTAGTTACTTACATATTAGACAAAATATTTTCACTGTTTTGTTCTGTTTCACCAACGAAAATAGTTCCAAGCAAGGATCGCAGCAGAAGCATTCTCCTAGCAACGTTTTGCTATGATTCAGCGTTTTTCTCGAATCAGTTGAAATAACTCGCTCATGAAGTGACTTACCGCCACCTGCTGGTAGTTTAGTGTGTTTAAAAGTATGCCTCCACACCCAACATTTCTAATTTATATATTTATAAATCAATAAATGTATTTAAAACATTAATCTCACTTTTAATTTTGCAGTGTAAATTGTGTAATCTCACTGCTAACAGCCATTTAGAATTTATTAATATAATATAATTCATAAAATAAATTTCAAAGGTAATGCATACATTTCAAAAGAAAAAAAAGGCCTTTATAAAGGTAAATCAAATATGCAGATTTAAGATGTAAAAGCTAATAGAGCACTGATGAATTTTTTTTTTTTTTTTACATCAGATATTTCTAGTGGTACTTTTATGGGGATATTTTGTGTGGAATAGTATCTGCTGATATGAAAAGTTCACTGTATATCATAGTAATAAATTTAATTTATGACAGCCATGAAATTGTTTACTTTTTACATTAAACACATTAAATATTACATATGCATGTAATATAATATCTATTTCCATTACAGGTTTCGGTCTTAAATTTCATATAAGGTGGTATTAAAAAGGTCTTAAAAAGTCTTAAATTTCACTTGTTCAAATCTGCAGAAACCCTGTATGTAGGATTGTGGCCAAAACTGGTACTGCAATCACTTTCAAAATACTGTAGAACGGTGTATCCCCTCCCCCTCCCCCCTGACTCGAGGTTGCCAGCTAAGCTGTAGGAGTAGGCTGCTACAAGGAGCTTCCAACGGCAAGTGACGAGTCCTACACAGTAATTTGTTTTTCTTCTGTTAATTATGTTTATGCTTCACGAGATGTTTTGCGAAGTAATATGTATCGCAAAAATTTACAGATGGCGATTAGCCAAATACCACATTTCAGTCGGAACATAAGTTAGATTGTTTTCATACCCTGGTAGTGGTGCGATATAAAGCTTTTTATGAACGCATTTAGCATGGGCGACCGTGGAAAATCCACTGTGTAAGGAAGCAAAGTTAGCCAAACATAGATTAATCTAACCTGTCCAGGAGAAAATTAGCAACATTGGCGTCTGTCTTCAAATTCTTCTCCGTTTTCAGCCGTCTCCATCTTTCAAAGGCATCTCCTATACAAATCCTTGTTTTATTTCGGACTTTGTCACGACGTATTTCGGATTCATAACGAGGTCTTTTAGGTTTCATAACGTTATACATGTTTTATCCGACACGTTCGTATAGCTGCAGCTGTAACAGAGCTGGCAACTCGGATCACGAAACTCTACTGACTTTGTGATTGGTAGATAGCTGGAGGGTGGAGCCTCAGACCAAAACACAAAATGACAACAATAACATTAGTTGAGGGCTGCAACTCTCACTTTTAAATGACAATATCCTGGCCGGACCACTGTTGTCAGTGATATAAGTATTTGAAATGAACATGATTTCCTAATGTCTAGTGACATGTCAGGGCCATTTTATGATTAACTGACATAAATTTCTTACATACGGTTCCTTTAAAACCCAAACTTGAAAGATATTTTTGCTGAAATTAGCAAAATGAACGCTACTTGGCAAGGGGTAGCAAATTATGTGATCACTATTAAAGCGACCACTACAGAACTTAAAGATGCGATTAGCTCCGTGCAGGCCAGACTCGATGAAGCTGAAAATTGTATTTCGCAAGTGGAGGATGTATTGAATCGTCTGACAGGTGACAACGAAAGGATGGTAAAACTTGTAGACGAGCTCTGGAATAAAACCACAGCAGACAGAATAACATCAAAATAATCAGCCTTAAAGAGGAGAAAGAAGCAGGCTACAAAATGAACAAGTATGTACTTAAAGGGATAGTTCAGCCAAAAATTAAAATGTGATGTTTATCTGCTTACCCCCAGGGCATCCAAGATGTAGGTGACTTTGTTTCTTCAGCAGAACACAAAGATTTTTAACGAAAACCGGTGCAGTCTGTCAGTAATATAATTGCATTAGATGGGCATCAGAGCTTTAAAAGTAAAAAAAAAAAACATGCACAGACAAATCCAAATTACACCCTGCGGCTCGTGACGATACATTGATGTCCTAAGACACGAAACGATAATTTTTGCAAAAAACTGAACAGTATTTGGTAACACTTTAGAATAGGTAACACCTATTAACTATTAACAACGACTTATTAGCATGCATATTGCTAGAATATTGGCCATTTATTAGTACTAATTAAGCACATATTAATGCCTTACTCTACATGACCTTATTCCCTTATGCCTAATCCTACCCAATACCTAAACCTAACAACTACTTTACTAACTATTAATAAGTAGGAATTTATTAATATTTATTAATAGGTGTTTCCTATTCTAAAGTGTTACCCAGTATTTATATAATTTTTTTTTTACCTTTGATACACAGCCACGTCCATCTCTCCTGAGCACGAGCTCATCATCCGGCTTGTTACATGTGTACGCCCTCTGACTTTGTATACGCAAACGCCGGAAGCGATCTGTTGCATGAATACGACTCTCATTGTTTCGACAGTGAACAGAGATTGTGGGGTATAGTGGCTATTCAAAATGGTAAATACTTGCGCTTATCCTGATTGTTCAAACCGATTTAAAGCTAAAAGATTACGTTTGCTTGCGCAAACTCATCCAGGACTTTTCATCGATTTCCTCTTACGGTGTTTGCGTATACTACGCCAGTGCGCATACAAGTGTAATGAGCCGGATGAAAAGCTTGTGCTCATGACAGTTGGACCTGGCTGTGTATCAAAGGTAAAAAATTATATAAATACTGTTAAGTTTCTCACAAAAAAACAAGCGTTTAATGTTTTAGGACATCAATGTATCGTCACAAGCCCCAGGGTGTAATTTGGATTTGTCTGTGCATGTTTTTGTTTACTTTTAAAGGTCTGGTGCCATCCATTTCCATTATTTGGCTGGCGGACTGCACCGGTTTTCGTTAAAAATCTTTGTTTGTGTTCTGCTGAAGAAACAAAGTCACCTACATCTTGGATGCCCTGGGGGTAAGCAGATAAACATCCAATTTTTATTTTTTGGTGAACTGTCACTTTATGATCCTGTCAGAGGGTTTCGGGTGGACAGGACTGGAGTTCGAGATAGAGCACAGTCACCGGAGCTTCGGACCTAAGCCTTACGATGATCAACATCCCCGAGTCGTGTTTTGTGAAATTTCTGCATTATACCGCGAGGGACACAGTCCTGGCAGAAGCGAAAAAGAGCGAAGGATTAAAATGGGAGGAATGCAAGCTGTCCTTTTTTGAGGATATGTCGAGGGAGAGAGCAACGATGGGGAAAAAATTCTCTGCAGCGATGAAGTTACATGGCGACCATGAGTTTCGACATACCCTGGTTCATCCAGCGACACTCTGTTGCTGACTGTATAATTGGAGTTCTATCATTGACAGATTATGCACAGGTGGAGTTAAAATATTGGGTCAACTCCAAGATTAGCAACAGTATGGGACACATTTAAACCATATATCAGGGAAAAATGTGTTGCTTATGCTAGTAGACAGAAAAAAGAATATGTTGGAAAAGTGAAACTTCTATAAAAACAAATCAGTGATTTAGAAAAAGAAAGTGGGGAAAAAGCTGGGAAACTTCTAGCTAGACAGATAAATATGTGATGAATCTCATATCATACCTGCAATTAAGGAGAGAAATAATGTGCTTACCTCAGACAAAGAAATGAATAGGGTTTTTAACCAGTTTTATTCAAAATTATATACTTCAGAATCCAGGTATAGTCAGGAAGAGTTAAATATTCTTGGACAATGCTATATTGCCTATTTTGTCCCCTGATAAACAAGACTTATTAGATGCACCGATAACACAAGAAGAGGTCAAATCTGGAAAATCACCAGGCTGATGATTTGTAGATGAGTTGACCCCAGTATTAACTGAGGTATATTCAGAGGTACTTGAGGAGAATATGCTGCCTTTCAGTTTTAATGAAGCTGTAATACCAGTCAAAGGATGACTGATAATAGATCCATGTTCAGATTGTAACTTGATTACCCTGTTGTGCTCTACAGTGTTATCTCTGTTTGGTTATTACTCAGTGATCACCATGTGCCTTTTTTGACTTTCTTTCTGTTATTATTATTATTATTATTATCATCATTTATTTATTTTTTTGTTTTGTACATAGTACAATTACTTAGCTATTGTTGCATTTTTGTACTTTTATATTATGTATAAGAAAACCAATAAAAAAATTTCAAAAAACTAAAATAAAATCAGGATGTTTCATGGTTTTCAGAGACAAAATGTGTCAAGTTCCTATGCTTTCATAAATATATGAATGAAAAAAAGATTACTAAAACAGACACTTGTACAATTATGCCAGAGGTATTTATTTACATTTAATTCTTAACTGGAGTTGATGATCATGTAATGTGGAAGAGTTTAATAACTGCAGTGGAGGTGATAGTGTAGACCAAAAGTCCCAACACTACCATGATCCCCATAGGTGAAAGAGATGGTGTAGTAGAAGTGGGTTTTGTGGTAGTGGTTTTGGTTATGGTGGTCATTCTCGTAGTTGTGCTGGTGGTCGGACCACTGTTAGTTTCTTTGTCCGGGCTGCTCTTTGTGCCATTGGTCAATGACCGTTATCCCGGCCATTGCCCCGGCTGTTGTTTGCATCATTGCCGCCCTGGCTGTTGTTTATGCCATTGTTTGCGCCATTGCCCCGGCCATTGTTTGCACCGTTGCCCTGGCCGTTGTTTGCACCGTTGCCCTGGCCGTTGTTTGCACCGTTGCCCCTGCCGTTGTTTGCACCGTTGCCCCTGCCGTTGTTTGCACCGTTGCCCCGGCCGTTGTTTGCCCTGTTTCCCCGGCCGTTGTTTGCCCCGTTTCCCCGGCCGTTGTTTGCACCGTTGCCCCGGCCGTTGTTTGCACCGTTGCCCTGGCCGTTGTTTGCACCGTTGCCCCGGCCGTTGTTTGCACCGTTGCCCCGGCCGTTGTTTGCACCGTTGCCCTGGCCGTTGTTTGCACCGTTGCCCTGGCCGTTGTTTGCACCGTTGCCCCGGCCGTTGTTTGCACCGTTGCCCTGGCCGTTGTTTGCGCAGTTGCCCTGGCCGTTGTTTGCGCCGTTGCCCCGACCGTTGTTTGCACAGTTGCCCTGGCCTTTGTTGGCGCCGTTGCCCTGGCCGCTGCCCTGGCCATTGCCCCCGCTGCTGCCCTGGCCGTTGTTTGCGCCGTTTCCCCGCCCGTTGTTTGCGCCGTTGCCCTGGCCATTGTTAGTGCAGCTGCCTGGGTTGTTGTTTGCACCATTTCCCTGGTCGTTGTTTGCGCAGTCGCCCGGGCTGATGTTTGTGCCGTTGTTTGCACCGTTGCCCTGGCCGTTGTTTGCACCGTTGCCCCGGCCGTTGTTTGCACCGTTGCCCCGACCGTTGTTGGCGCCGTTGCCCTGGCCGTTGTTGGCGCTGTTGCCCTGGCCGTTGTTGGCGCCGTTGCCCGCACCGTTGCCCTGGCCGTTGTTGGCGCCGTTACCCTGGCCGCTGCCCTGGCCGTTGCCCCGCCCGTTGTTTGCGCCGTTGCCCTGGCCATTGTTAGTGCAGCTGCCTGGGTTGTTGTTTGCACCATTTCCCTGGTCGTTGTTTGCGCAGTCGCCCGGGCTGATGTTTGTGCCATTGCCCGGGCCGTTGTTTGGGCCATTGTTTGTGCCACTGGTTGTGCCATTGCCCGGGCCACTGTTTGGGCCGTTGTTTGGGCCGCTGTTTGTGCCATTGCCCGGGCCATTGTTGGGGCCACTGTTTGTGCCGTTGTTTGGGCCGCTGTTTGTGCTGTTGTTTGTGCCATTGCCTGGGCCACTGTTTGTGCTGTTGCCCTGGCCGCTGTTTGTGCCATTGTTTGGGCCGCTGTTTGTCCCGTTGTTGGGGCCACTGTTTGTGCCATTGCCCGGGCCATTGTTAGGGCCACTGTTTGTGCCGTTGTTTGTGCCATTGCCTGGGCCACTGTTTGTGCTGTTGCCCTGGCCGCTGTTTGTGCCATTGTTTGGCCCGCTGTTTGTGCCATTGTTTGTGCCACTGTTTGTGCCGTTGTTTGGGCCGCTGTTTGTGCCGTTGTTTGGGCCACTGTTTGGGCCGTTGTTTGTGCCATTGCCCGGGCCATTGTTGGGGCCACTGTTTGTGCCGTTGTTTGGGCCGCTGTTTGTGCTGTTGTTTGTGCCATTGCCTGGGTCACTGTTTGTGCTGTTGCCCTGGCTGCTGTTTGTGCCATTGTTTGGGCCGCTGTTTGGGCCACTGTTTGTGCCATTGTTTGGGCCGCTGTTTGTGCCATTGCCTGGGCCATTGTTTGGGCCGCTGTTTGTGCCATTGCCTGGGCCGCTGTTTGTGCCATTGTTTGGCCCGCTGTTTGTGCCATTGTTGGGGCCACTGTTTGTGCCGTTGCCCTGGCCGCTGTTTGTGCCGTTGTTTGGGCCGCTGTTTGTGCCATTGCCCGGGCCATCGTTGGGGCCACTGTTTGTGCCGTTGTTTGGGCCGCTGTTTGTGCTGTTGTTTGTGCCATTGCCTGGGCCACTGTTTGTGCTGTTCCCCTGGCCGCTGTTTGTGCCATTGCCCGGGCCATTGTTGGGGCCACTGTTTGTGCCGTTGTTTGGGCCGCTGTTTGTGCTGTTGTTTGTGCCATTGCCTGGGCCATTGTTGGGGCCGCTGTTTGTGCCATTGCCCGGGCCATTGTTGGGGCCACTGTTTGTGCCGTTGTTTGGGCCGCTGTTTGTGCTGTTTGTGCCATTGCCTGGGCCACTGTTTGTGCTGTTGCCCTGGCCGCTGTTTGTGCCATTGTTTGGGCCGCTGTTTGTGCCGTTGTTTGGGCCGCTGTTTGTGCCATTGCCCGGGCCGTTGTTTGTGCCATTGCCCGGGCCGTTGTTTGTGCCGTTGCCCGGGCCGCTGTTTGTGCCGTTGCCCGGGCCGCTGTTTGTGCCGTTGCCCGGGCCGCTGTTTGTGCCGTTGCCCGGGCCGCTGTTTGTGCCATTGTTTGTGCCGCTGTTTGTGCCATTGTTTAGCCCGTTGTTTGTGCCACTGTTTGTCCCATTGTTGGGGCCATTGTTTGTGCTGTTGTTTGTGCCATTGCCTGGCCCACTGTTTGTGCTGTTGCCCTGGCCGCTGTTTGTGCCATTGTTTGGGCCGCTGTTTGTGCCATTGTTTGTGCCGCTGTTTGTGCCATTGTTTGGCCCGTTGTTTGTGCCACTGTTTGTCCCATTGTTGGGGCCATTGTTTGTGCTGTTGTTTGTGCCATTGCCTGGGCCACTGTTTGTGCTGTTGCCCTGGCCGCTGTTTGTGCCATTGTTTGGGCCGCTGTTTGTGCCATTGCCCGGTCCGCTGTTTGTGCCATTGCCCGGTCCGCTGTTTGTGCCATTGCCCGGGCCACTGTTTGGGCCGTTGTTTGGGCCACTGTTTGGCCCGCTGTTTGTGCCATTGCCCGGTCCGCTGTTTGTGCCATTGCCCGGGCCGTTGTTTGGGCCACTGTTTGGGCCGTTGTTTGGGCCACTGTTTGGGCCGTTGTTTGGGCCACTGTTTGGGCCGTTGTTTGGGCCACTGTTTGGGCCGTTGTTTGGGCCGCTGTTTGTGCCATTGTTTGGCCCGCTGTTTGTGCCATTGCCCGGGCCGTTGTTTGGGCCGCTGTTTGTGCCATTGCCCTGGCCGCTGTTTGTGCCATTGTTTGTGCCGCTGTTTGTGCCGTTGTTTGGGCCGCTGTTTGTGCCATTGCCCGGGCCGTTGTTTGTGCCATTGCCCGGGCCACTGTTTGTGCCGTTGCCCGGGCCGCTGTTTGTGCCGCTGTTTGTGCCGCTGTTTGTGCCATTGTTTGGCCCGTTGTTTGTGCCACTGTTTGTCCCATTGTTGGGGCCGTTGTTTGTGCCATTGCCTGGGCCACTGTTTGTGCTGTTGCCCTGGCCGCTGTTTGTGCCATTGTTTGGGCCGCTGTTTGTGCCATTGCCGTTGTTTGGGCCACTGTTTGGGCCGTTGTTTGGGCCACTGTTTGGCCCGCTGTTTGTGCCATTGTTTGTGCCATTGTTTGGCCCGTTGTTTGTGCCACTGTTTGTGCCATTGTTTGGGCCGCTGTTTGTGCCATTGTTTGGCCCGTTGTTTGTGCCACTGTTTGTCCCATTGTTTGTGCCATTGTTTGGGCCGCTGTTTGTGCCATTGCCCTGGCCGCTGTTTGTGCCATTGTTTGGACCGCTGTTTGTGCCATTGTTTGTGCCGCTGTTTGTGCCATTGTTTGGCCCGCTGTTTGTGCCACTGTTTGTCCCATTGTTGGGGCCATTGTTTGTGCTGTTGTTTGTGCCATTGCCTGGGCCACTGTTTGTGCTGTTGCCCTGGCCGCTGTTTGTGCCATTGTTTGTGCCGTTGTTTGGGCCACTGTTTGGGCCGTTGTTTGTGCCATTGCCCGGGCCATTGTTGGGGCCACTGTTTGTGCCGTTGTTTGGGCCACTGTTTGTGCCGTTGTTGGGGCCACTGTTTGGGCCACTGTTTGTGCCATTGCCCTGGCCGTTGTTGGGGCCGCTGTTTGTGCCGTTGTTGGGGCCGCTGTTTGTGTCGTTGTTGGGGCCACTGTTTGTGCCATTGCCCGGGCCACTGTTTGTGCCGTTATTTGGGCTGCTGTTTGTGCCATTGCCTGGGCCGTTGTTTGGGCCACTGTTTGTGCCGCTGTTTGTTCCGTTGCCCGGGCCGCTGTTTGTGCCGTTGCCCGGGCCGCTGTTTGTGCCACTGTTTGTCCCATTGTTGGGGCCATTGTTTGTGCCACTGTTTGTCCCATTGTTGGGGCCATTGTTTGTGCTGTTGTTTGTGCCATTGCCTGGGCCACTGTTTGTGCTGTTGCCCTGGCCGCTGTTTGTGCCATTGTTTGGGCTGCTGTTTGTGCCATTGCCCGGTCCGCTGTTTGTGCCATTGCCCGGGCCACTGTTTGGGCCGTTGTTTGGGCCACTGTTTGGGCCGTTGTTTGGGCCACTGTTTGGGCCGTTGTTTGGGCCACTGTTTGTGCCACTGTTTGTTCCGTTGCCCGGGCCGCTGTTTGTGCCGTTGCCCTGGCCGCTGTTTGTGCCATTGTTTGTGCCGCTGTTTGTGCCATTGTTTGGCCCGCTGTTTGTGCCATTGTTTGTCCCATTGTTGGGGCCATTGTTTGTGCTGCTGTTTGTGCCATTGCCTGGGCCGCTGTTTGTGCCATTGCCCGGTCCGCTGTTTGTGCCATTGCCCGGGCCGTTGTTTGGGCCGTTGTTTGGGCTACTGTTTGTGCCGTTGTTTGGGCCACTGTTTGTGCTGTTTCCCTGGCCGCTGTTTGGGCCGCTGTTTGTGCTATTGCCTGGGCCACTGTTTGTGCCGTTGCCCTGGCCGCTGTTTGTGCCATTGTTTGTGCCACTGTTTGTGCCATTGCCCGGGCCATTGTTTGGGCCGCTGTTTGTGCCATTGCCCGGGCCATTGTTGGGGCCACTGTTTGTGCCGTTGTTTGGGCCGCTGTTTGTGCTGTTGTTTGGCCCGCTGTTTGTGCCATTGTTTGTGCCGCTGTTTGTGCCATTGTTTGGCCCGCTGTTTGTGCCATTGTTTGTGCCACTGTTTGTGCCATTGCCCGGGCCACTGTTTGGGCCGTTGTTTGGGCCGCTGTTTGTGCCATTGCCCGGGCCATTGTTGGGGCCACTGTTTGTGCCGTTGTTTGGGCCGCTGTTTGTGCCATTGTTTGGCCCGCTGTTTGTGCCATTGTTTGGCCCGCTGTTTGTGCCATTGTTTGTGCTGCTGTTTGTGCCATTGTTTGGCCCGCTGTTTGTGCCACTGTTTGTCCCGTTGTTGGGGCCATTGTTTGTTTGTGCCATTGCCTGGGCCACTGTTTGTGCTGTTTCCCTGGCCGCTGTTTGTGCCATTGTTTGGGCCGCTGTTTGTGCCATTGCCCGGTCCGCTGTTTGTGCCATTGCCCGGGCCGTTGTTTGGGCCACTGTTTGGGCTACTGTTTGTGCTGTTGTTTGGGCCACTGTTTGTGCTGTTTCCCTGGCTGCTGTTTGGGCCGCTGTTTGTGCTATTGCCTGGGCCACTGTTTGTGCCGTTGCCCTGGCCGCTGTTTGTGCCATTGTTTGGCCCGCTGTTTGTGCCATTGTTTGTGCCATTGCCCGGGCCATTGTTGGGGCCACTGTTTGTGCCGTTGTTTGGGCCGCTGTTTGTGCCGTTGTTTGTGCCACTGTTTGTGCCATTGTCCGGGCCACTGTTTGGGCCGTTGTTTGGGCCGCTGTTTGTGCCATTGCCCGGGCCATTGTTGGGGCCACTGTTTGTGCCGTTGTTTGGGCCGTTGTTTGTGCTGTTGTTTGTGCCATTGCCTGGGCCACTGTTTGTGCCGTTGCCCTGGCCGCTGTTTGTGCCATTGTTTGGGCCGCTGTTTGTGCCATTGCCCGGGCCATTGTTAGGGCCACTGTTTGTGCCGTTGTTTGGGCCGCTGTTTGTCCCATTGTTTGGGCCGCTGTTTGTGCCATTGCCCGGGCCACTGTTTGTGCCGTTGTTTGGGCCGCTGTTTGTGCTGTTGTTTGTGCCATTGCCTGGGCCATTGTTGGGGCCACTGTTTGTGCCGTTGTTTGGGCCGCTGTTTGGGCCGCTGTTTGTGCCATTGCCCGGGCCATTGTTGGGGCCACTGTTTGTGCCGTTGTTTGGGCCACTGTTTGTGCTGTTTCCCTGGCTGCTGTTTGGGCCGCTGTTTGTGCTGTTGCCCTGGCCGCTGTTCGGGCCGTTGTTTGGGCCGCTGTTTGTGCCGTTGTTTGGGCCACTGTTTGGGCCACTGTTTGTGCTATTGCCTGGGCCACTGTTTGTGCCGTTGCCCTGGCCGCTGTTTGTGCCGTTGCCCTGGCCGCTGTTTGTGCCATTGTTTGGCCCGCTGTTTGTGCCATTGTTTGTGCCACTGTTTGTGCCATTGCCCGGGCCACTGTTTGGGCCGTTGTTTGGGCCGCTGTTTGTGCCATTGCCCGGGCCATTGTTGGGGCCACTGTTTGTGCCGTTGTTTGGGCCGCTGTTTGTGCCATTGTTTGGCCCGCTGTTTGTGCCACTGTTTGTCCCGTTGTTGGGGCCATTGTTTGTGCTGTTGTTTGTGCCATTGCCCGGGCCGTTGTTTGGGCCACTGTTTGGGCTACTGTTTGTGCTGTTGTTTGGGCCACTGTTTGTGCTGTTTCCCTGGCTGCTGTTTGGGCCGCTGTTTGTGCTATTGCCTGGGCCACTGTTTGTGCCGTTGCCCTGGCCGCTGTTTGTGCCATTGTTTGGCCCGCTGTTTGTGCCATTGTTTGTGCCATTGCCCGGGCCATTGTTGGGGCCACTGTTTGTGCCGTTGTTTGGGCCGCTGTTTGTGCCGTTGTTTGTGCCACTGTTTGTGCCATTGTCCGGGCCACTGTTTGGGCCGTTGTTTGGGCCGCTGTTTGTGCCATTGCCCGGGCCATTGTTGGGGCCACTGTTTGTGCCGTTGTTTGGGCCGTTGTTTGTGCTGTTGTTTGTGCCATTGCCTGGGCCACTGTTTGTGCCGTTGCCCTGGCCGCTGTTTGTGCCATTGTTTGGGCCGCTGTTTGTCCCGTTGTTGGGGCCACTGTTTGTGCCATTGTTTGGGCCGCTGTTTGTGCCATTGCCCGGGCCATTGTTAGGGCCACTGTTTGTGCCGTTGTTTGGGCCGCTGTTTGTCCCATTGTTTGGGCCGCTGTTTGTGCCATTGCCCGGGCCACTGTTTGTGCCGTTGTTTGGGCCGCTGTTTGTGCTGTTGTTTGTGCCATTGCCTGGGCCATTGTTGGGGCCACTGTTTGTGCCGTTGTTTGGGCCGCTGTTTGGGCCGCTGTTTGTGCCATTGCCCGGGCCATTGTTGGGGCCACTGTTTGTGCCGTTGTTTGGGCCACTGTTTGTGCTGTTTCCCTGGCTGCTGTTTGGGCCGCTGTTTGTGCTGTTGCCCTGGCCGCTGTTCGGGCCGTTGTTTGGGCCGCTGTTTGTGCCGTTGTTTGGGCCACTGTTTGTGCTATTGCCTGGGCCACTGTTTGTGCCGTTGCCCTGGCCGCTGTTTGTGCCGTTGCCCTGGCCGCTGTTTGTGCCATTGTTTGGCCCGCTGTTTGTGCCACTGTTTGTGCCATTGCCCGGACTGCTGTTTGTGCCATTGCCCGGGCCATTGTTGGGGCCACTGTTTGTGCCGTTGTTTGTGCCATTGCCTGGGCCACTGTTTGTGCTGTTGCCCTGGCCGCTGTTTGTGCCATTGTTTGTGCCAATGTTTGTCCCGTTGTTGGGGCCACTGTTTGTGCCATTGTTTGGGCCGCTGTTTGTGCCATTGCCCGGGCCATTGTTAGGGCCACTGTTTGTGCCGTTGTTTGGGCCGCTGTATGTGCCACTGTTTGTGCTGTTTCCCTGGCTGCTGTTTGGGCCGCTGTTTGTGCTATTGCCTGGGCCACTGTTTGTGCTGTTGCCCTGGCCGCTGTTTGTGCCATTGTTTGGGCCGCTGTTTGTGCCATTGCCCGGGCCATTGTTGGGGCCACTGTTTGTGCCGTTGTTTGTGCCGCTGTTTGTGCCGTTGTTTGTGCCATTGCCTGGGCCACTGTTTGTGCTGTTGCCCTGGCCGCTGTTTGTGCCATTGTTTGTGCCAATGTTTGTCCCGTTGTTGGGGCCACTGTTTGTGCCATTGTTTGGGCCGCTGTTTATGCTGTTGCCCTGGCCACTGTTTGTGCCATTGTTTGTGCCACTGTTTGTCCCATTGTTGGGGCCATTGTTTGTGCTGTTGTTTGTGCCATTGCCCGGGCCACTGTTTGTGCTGTTGCCCTGGCCGCTGTTTGTGCCATTGTTTGGGCCGCTGTTTGTGCCATTGCCCGGTCCGCTGTTTGTGCCATTGCCCGGTCCGCTGTTTGTGCCATTGTTTGTGCCACTGTTTGTCCCATTGTTGGGGCCACTGTTTGTGCTGTTGTTTGTGCCATTGCCTGGGCCACTGTTTGTGCTGTTGCCCTGGCCGCTGTTTGTGCCGTTGTTTGGGCCACTGTTTGGGCCGTTGTTTGGGTTACTGTTTGTGCTGTTTCCCTGGCTGCTGTTTGGGCCGCTGTTTGTGCTGTTGCCCTGGCCGCTGTTCGGGCCGTTGTTTGGGCCGCTGTTTGGGCCGCTGTTTGTGCCGTTGTTTGGGCCACTGTTTGGGCCGCTGTTTGTGCTATTGCTTGGGCCACTGTTTGTGCCGTTGCCCGGGCCATTGTTTGGGCTGCTGTTTGTGCCATTGCCCGGGCCATTGTTGGGGCTACTGTTTGTGCCGTTGTTTGTGCTGTTTCCCTGGCTGCTGTTTGGGCCGCTGTTTGTGCCGTTGTTTGGGCCATTGCCTGGGCCACTGTTTGTGCTGTTGCCCTGGCCGCTGTTTGTGCCATTGTTTGGGCCGCTGTTTGTCCCGTTGTTGGGGCCACTGTTTGTGCTGTTGTTTGGGCCGCTGTTTGTGCCATTGCCCGGGCCATTGTTGGGGCCACTGTTTGTGCTGTTGTTTGGGCCACTGTTTGTGCCAGTGTTTGCACCGTTGCCCTGGCCGTTGTTTGCACCGTTGCCCCGACCGTTGTTTGCACCGTTGCCCTGGCCGTTGTTTGCACCGTTGCCCCGACCGTTGTTTGCACCGTTGCCCCGGCCGTTGTTTGCGCCGTTGCCCTGGCCGTTGTTTGCGCCGTTTCCCTGGCCGTTGTTTGCGCAGTTGCCCTGACCGTTGTTTGCACAGTTGCCCTGGCCATTGTTGGCGCCGCTGCCCTGGCCGCTGCCCTGGCCGTTGCTCGCGCTGCTGCCCTGGCCGTTGTTGGCGCCGTTGCCCTGGCCGTTGTTGGCGCCGTTGCCCTGGCCATTGCCCCCGCTGCTGCCCTGGCCGTTGTTTGCGCCATTTCCCCGCCCGTTGTTTGCGCCGTTGCCCTGGCCATTGTTAGTGCAGCTGCCTGGGTTGTTGTTTGCACCATTTCCCTGGTCGTTGTTTGCGCAGTTGCCCGGGCTGATGTTTGTGCCGTTGTTTGGGCCGCTGATTGTGCCGTTATTTGTGCCGTTGCCTTGGCCACTGTTTCCCTGGCCGCTGTTTAGGCCATTGTTTGGGCCACTGTTTGTGCTGTTTCCCTGGCTGCTGTTTGTGCCGTTGTTTGGGCCGCTGTTTGTGCCATTGCCCGGGCCATTGTTGGGGCCACTGTTTGTGCCGTTGTTTGGGCCGTTGCCCTGGCCGTTGTTTGCACCGTTGCCCCGGCCGTTGTTTGCGCCGTTGCCCTGGCCGTTGTTTGCGCCGTTGCCCTGGCCATTGTTTGCGCCGTCGCCCCGGCCGTTGTTTGCGCCGTTGCCCCGGCTGTTGTTTGCGCCGTTGCCCTGGCCGTTGTTTGCGCAGTTGCCCTGGCCGTTGTTTGCGCCGTTGCCCCGACCGTTGTTTGCACAGTTGCCCTGGCCGTTGTTGGCGCCGCCCTGGCCGTTGCTCGCGCCGCTGCCCTGGCCGTTGCCCACACCGTTGCCCTGGCCGTTGTTGGCGCCGTTGCCCTGGCCGTTGCCCCCGCTGCTGCCCTGGCCGTTGTTTGCGCCGTTTCCCCGCCCGTTGTTTTCACCGTTGCCCTGGCCATTGTTAGTGCAGCTGCCTGGGTTGTTGTTTGCACCATTTCCCTGGTCGTTGTTTGCGCAGTCGCCCGGGCTGTTGTTTGTGCCGTTGCCTTGGCCACTGTTTCCCTGGCTGCTGTTTAGGCCATTGTTTGGGCCGCTGTTTGTGCCATTGCCTGGGCCGTTGTTTGGGCCACTGTTTGGGATGCTGTTTGTGCTGTTGTTTGTGCTGTTGCCCTGGCCGCTGTTCGGACCGTTGTTTGTGCCATTGCCTGGGCCACTGTTTGTGCTGTTGCCCTGGCTGCTGTTTGTGCCATTGTTTGGGCCGCTGTTTGTGCCATTGCCCGGGCCGCTGTTTGTGCCACTGTTTGGGCCGTTGTTTGGGCCACTGTTTGGGCCGTTGTTTGGGCTACTGTTTGTGCTGTTGGTTGGGCAACTGTTTGTGCTGTTTCCCTGGCTGCTGTTTGGGCCGCTGTTTGTGCTGTTGTTTGTGCTGTTGCCCTGGCCGCTGTTTGGGCCGTTGTTTGGGCCATTGCCCGGGCCATTGTTGGGGCCACTGTTTGTGCCGTTGTTTGGGCCGCTGTTTGTGCTGTTGTTTATGTCGTTGCCCTGGCCGCTGTTTGTGCTGTTGCCCTGGTTGCTGTTTGGACCGCTGTTTGTGCCGTTGTTTGGGCCGCTGGTTGTGCCGTTGTTTGTGCCGCTGTTTGTGCCACTGTTTGTGCCATTGCCCGGGCCATTGGCATTAGTAAGACCATAGCTTGCAATAATTATAGCCACTAGCACTAGTAGCATCTGAGTTTTGGAAACCATTTTCTGGTCTCTGTCTGTTAAGATGAGAACAAACAAGAAAAATAATTAAAATGTACCTTTTGGATATTTTTAATATCATATTCTATGTAGTAATTTTTTTTACTCAACTCATGATGCATTATACTATTTAAACTTCCGAAGACGGACAGTTCTCCCACCCCCAACTATATCGCGATTAGTTTAACATCAATCGACATATATTTTTATCGATTTTCAACCGGCTTGGTGGGGCATCATTACTCGTTAAATAAGGCATTTTATAAATAAGACACTAGGGCTGGGCAAAAAAAAAGTTTTTTTGATATATTGTTTTTTAAAATGTAGTTGATTCAAAATTGATTCTCAATGGCCACATATCGATTTTTTTTATATTTATTTACACAAGCATTAAACATAAGATTTACGTTAATCTTATTACTAGTCTAATCCACTAGGTGTCATCCCCTTATTTACCTTGCGCTATGTTACAACGGAGAGTCCGTTATTCATTCATTGCTTAAAATGGCATAAAATGTCAGAAGTATGGAAGCATTTCACATTTCGCAAGTAAGATAAAGATACAGTGGACTAGAACACAGCTATATGCCTGATTTGTAACTCTTGAGGTGAAATGCTGTAGTAATACTACAAATCTACAGAGCCATTTGACAAGACATCACCCAGACATGCAGATTCTAGTACCCCAGCAGCCTAACAAACAACCGAAGATTTAAGATGCATTCAAAAGTAAAAATCCTCACAATTTACTTTGTGCACAAAACATCACAGAATCGATAGCATTATTTATTTGCAAAGATTTAAGACCATACAGCGAAGAGATAAAAAGTGTTTATATACAGGTTTGTGGCTCTTAATTTCCTTTTATTAATTAACCACTTGTAATCTTATGTTCACTGTTATTTTTTAGAAATGTAGGATTTGTATTAAATCTATATTCATTCATATTGTCTAATCAAGAATTGAAATCGAGAATCGAAATCGAATTGAATTGGAACATCTGAATTGATACCCAGCCTTATAAGACACATCACCTTAAAAATAAAACCACTTATAATTTATATAAAATAGTCATATTTACCATTTGCCACAGATGATCTAGAAGTCTCAGTCTCAGTTCTCTAGAAGGATGTTGGTATAAATGCCAGCATAAAATGATGCCTTTTATTTGAGAATTACACCTTAAACCAACACCCTTGCAAGAGGTGGAGTTGTGTTATTATTGCAGTATAGAACTGAATGCATTTATAATTTATTAATTACATAATTAATACAATTTATAAACGTTTGCTTACTTTTATCTTTCCAAACCTGTTTGACCAACTCATATTTTGACTAAATATGGACTTTGTGGGGCGGGCCGTTGTTTGTGCCGTTGGTCGGGCCTTTGTTAATGAACGTATTTTAACTGTATGAACTTCAATGCCAAAAAAAGGATTGTTTTTTTCTTCCAAAATATCATTGTGTTCCACACTTGTAACAACAGTTTCGGAACAACAGGAGGGTAAGTAAATCATGACAGAAGTTCCATTTTTGAGTGAACTATCCCTTTAAGTGGTGTAATAATACATACACTCACATGTTTAACTTTCCTAGTAGGGTATTAGGAACCATAAATTGTCAGAAAAAAAATCATATTTCAGCAGTAACAATATAACTATACCTAAAAATGTTTTATTAGCAAAAATTTCATTTGTTATTTAAATAATTAACAAATATAGTAAATAATATATTAAAGGTCCCATATTGTCAAAATCGAAATTTCCTGGCTTTTTCCATGATAACTGAGGTCTAGGGGCTATGTAACTACCATATGAGTTTCAAAACAGTCAATCCACAGTAAACTGCACACATCCTGCTTAAAGTAGCTGTTTCTTTTCACAATCCGCTGTGACTTCTGTACAGATGTGACGTCTGATCTACTCAGTCACCGCCTTCAGTCACCACCCCGAAAGCCAGCCACCGTCCCACCCACCTTTTGTCAAACCCAGACAATATCGTGTCCATAACATTGCTAAGCAACAACAACACGAAAACAAGTCGAGAAAACCCTGTTCAGAACAACGTGAATATAAGAGACCAGAGGCACATCAACTTCAGACTCTTTCACACAGCGATTCCGGTAAATACGAGGATAATGTTTCCCATGATTTGTTCCGGAGTTGTTTAATTTGGTTCATTCACAGTTGTTTTCCGGAATCTGTGCGTGCTTTACACACAACCCATAAAGACATGTGACGTTTGGATGTGAGATGTAATGCGACGCGTACGTTTCACTAAACTGAAACTAACCTGAACAAACTGTGCTTCAGCGCTGATTGTGAGGAGCTCCCTGATTGCCGCTTCATTCCACTTTGCACGTATTTTTTCGTCGTGAAGAGTCACATGATAACATGCATCATCTCTACAACACTGCCTTTATGGTTCTGGCTTTTGTTCACACAGCGCTCGTTCCCGTAATTTTCCAGAATCAGCGTGCATTGTGAAAGGGGCTTTACTAAAGCAACAGTTATGTAGCTTACTGCATTCGGTGTTTGAAAAAGAAAAAACATTAATGATCGTTCTGAAATATCCTGTTGAGTATCAGGAGGCTAGGCTCTCTCTATGGCTCTGGGCTCGGCTAAAGCATACATGACCGTAGTCACCTTTGGTTGGCCTGGCTGTGCGTCACTCAGAAAACAACAGGCCAATCAGAAGATAGGCTCATGAATATTAATTAGATGGGCCAAAATCGACCTGTTATTGACAGAGCTCCTAAAAAAGGATCTGTAAAAATATATTGAGATGGATTTTGGCACTTATACCGCAAATATATATTCTTAAGGACATCAACAACTAAAATAAACCTCCAGAAATGTGTACAATATGGGACCTTTAAATAACAGATTCAAATTGTCTTTCATATCAAGTTGGTTCATATAAAATTAACCTCTAGATTTTCATGAAAAATCAGTGTGCTTTTTAAAATGTAATGACTTAAGGTAGAAAGGTTTTACATCAGCTGTAAGAGGTATCAGGTAGTAATAGGTTTATCACTAATCTGAAAGTGTAAATCATTGAAAGTTTGCAAATCATTTGAATTTTTATATTCATTAAATCTTTAAAGGTCAACACTAGGAGTCTGCGATACATAATTATTGTTTTAACAATGTGCGATTTGACTGCACGATTCAATCAGTTAACATGCATGTAGATTGATCACATAATTTAAGATATGGGAGCAGAAAATATAGGCTATATATTTATATCTTTTCAAATAGTTAATCGGTATTAAACAAAAAAATCATTGTGATTACAAATGTGATATTGATTTTATACAACAGTATGCATACAAAAAGAGTTGATATATAGAGACTTACGTTTTAGACGCCATATTTCCTATTTTAGCTCAAAAATAATTCTAAACACAGCCACAGCACTCATGCAGCAACATGGCTGTGTTTTGTTCCTGAACGAATCAACCGTTTAAATTATTCAGTTCAATCGCAATGACTCACTTAACAGTTACTTGCTGCCACCTACTGGCGCTTTTAATTTCACATTTCACATCTTTTCATTTTTAAATAACTTAAAATGTCAATATTCAACGTTTTAAGAGAAGATTAATTTTGTTGATACTGATTTAATTTGCTTGGTAAAAGCCCAAATGTCTTATTATTGTAATTGACTGGATAAATGTAAGAATTTGACTTAAAATGATGATGCACACTTTAAGAAACAATGGCTTAATAAAGGTAAAAATGGCTATAAAATGTAAAAAAAAAAAGTATTTTAACTTATTGGAAAAGATGAATTTCTGTCACTGCTGTGAATTTATCACACAGTATATAAAGGATATCAAAAACATTCTGGAGTCAGTTGTCAACAGTAGTCAAGTCACCATTATTTATATAGTGCTTTTGACAGATTGTGTCAAAGTAGCTTCACAGTATTAAACAGGACAGTAGTGTGTCAATAATGCAGTATTGTAAGCAATCAATTTTCAGTTAAAGGCAGTTCATCATTGATTTCAGTTATGTCATCATCCAGCTCAGTTCTGTTCAAACAGTATACAATATCGCCAATTAAGCCTGCCAGAGGCCACAGCGGCAAGGAACAAAAACTCCACGGGTGACAGAAATGGAGAAAAAAAACCTTGGGAGAAACCAGTTCTCCTCTGGCCAAATCAAACCAGCAGTTAATTCCAATGTCAGATTGCAGAGGACTCATCAGGTTCCCATGGTCTTGCACCGATGGCCGTCTAGGTGACGAGGTCTTCACTGATGATCCATCCCTGGAGCTCATCTAGTTGACATTCAGGACTTTAGAGTTCGTCTCTAGGTGCTTGATCCACCATCTGCGCTGGGTACGGACTGGATCCGGATCAGGTGGCTACGGTGACCTCAGAATAAGAACAAAACAGACTAATGTTAGCGTAGATGCCCTTCTTCTTACAATGCAATGAGTGCAGCAGGTGTTATGGGAAGTGTTTCCAGTTCTGGTAAATGCAGCCTAACAATTCTTTAATGGATTTGGATTATAGAAATGTGTTAATGTTTTATGTGTAAACCAGGTTAAATAGATCTTTAATTTAGATTTAAACTGAGTGTGTCAGCGTTAGGTAGATTGTTCCAGAATGTAGGTACTAAATAAGAAAATTGTCCGCCGCCCAGAGGTGGTTTTGATATTCTAGGTAATATCAAATTGCCAGAGTTTTGAGAATGCAGTGGATGTGTAATGTGATAAGAGGAGCTAAACCATTGAGGGTTTTATAAGTAATTAGCAAGATTTTAAAATCTATGTTTAATAGCCAGCCAGTGCAGTGTTGACAGAACCGGGCTAATATGGTCATACTTTCTGGTTCTAGTAAGAACTCTAGCACGCTTTGTTTTTTAAGCGTGCAGAACAACCAGCCAATAAAGCATTACAATAATCTGTCCTTGGGGTCATGAACGCAATTTGACATTGAGAGCATAGGTTATCATTTCGATATAGTCCTTAAGATACCACCACAATAACACACTGAGAAAAATATCGTCTAATTATCGTCAATGATAAAATCCCAGAAAATATTGTTTTTGTCAGTATCGCACACCCCTAGTCAACACACAATGTCATGTTGTTCTTTGATTGTTCGTTAAAGAGCAGGTCATATGTTTTTACTCTGATTGGTCAGTTGGCCAAGCCTGTTGTGATTGGTACAGAGAAATTTAGCCCATGGAATGCAAATTTATCAGGGAACCCTGACAAAAAAAATGTGTATTTTACACCCCAGAATGTGTTTTTTTTTTTTTTATGTATGTGAGACCCCCCCCCTCAAAATGTGCTAGGGCTACTTTTATCTATCAATTTGGGCGGGTTTTGTTGTGAAAACCTGGCAGCCCTGAGCATTCACCTTTACATGAAACAATAATATAGTGCTCCAATCTGTTCTTAAAATAATGACATAAAAACATTGTGAATTGTGCTCACAGCTAAAGTTTAGCTGCTAAACTGTAAACACTTAACAAAACAATAATGGTGGAAATGTTAGCCTGGTGCTAACATGACTAACTGATGAAACTCAGACTCAGCTGGGTGATCCCCTCTTATTTGGACAGGCACATATTTAAATAAACTGCTGAGAAAACATTTAAACTTGTGTCACCGTTCAGCACCGGTTTGTGCATGTTCACCCTCAGGGTTTGATGTCCTTTGGACAAGTAAATCAGACATTCACTTGTCAGAGTAAAAAACGTACATATCCGGAGCTTAAAAAATGCCTTTTTTTTCTTTGGTGTAAATGTAATCCATTCTGAAGCAATAGTCTCATCACTACTCTATAAGGTCTTACTTTAATCAGGATATTAGTGATATTTGCCTTAAATTGATTTCTAAATCGCTTTAACTTTATTTTACTAACCTTACTAAATGTACATGTCATCATTTATGTCAAATTTCTAAATGTTATCAATAGATTTAGTTAGAATAATTAGACTCTGTACCATTCAAATTAAATCAGTGTCAACAAGCTCCATCTTTCCAGTGCACAGGAAAAACCGAACATGCATCAAAAGTGCCATTTAAATGTATTTACTTAGACTGTTTAATGAAGATAAGAGGTTCCAAAAAATGCATTTATATGGTAAAATTGCAAATGCATAAATAATGTTAAATAACATAAATAATGTTATAAGATTAATGTTTAACTTTTTTTAACAAATCAAAAATGTTGGAAAAATGCAATACTTTTACAACCAGTTCGTTCATTGAAAAATGCTGAATTATTCAGAACTGAAACACTGCTGTGTTTTGGCTTTTTTTCTGGATTGTTTCCAGACTCAAGACTCAGGTCTAGTTTGAGAGATTGTTATGCAGAATCATCAAGCACCAAAGATGACAACTGTACATAAAAGGCTCAAAATGGTGTTTTCAAAGCTGAATGTGTGGATTTGATGGCTTGTGCTACAAGCTCTGCCTGGAAGAACCTTCTTGGTGCTACGTGTTCGGATTGTTGTGCTTGACTGTGTGGACAGACATGAGGAGTTGATGTAAGAGTGTCGGCACCGAGCGGTGGCTCTGTGAATGCAGCTGAGTGCCAGGTTCTCCTGGTGGCCAGGTGAGCTTCTCCACATTGTTAGGGCTGTTGGTCACATTGTTGTTAAGACTGTTGGTCACATTGTTGTTAGGACTGGTGGTCACGCTGGTGGTCACACTTTTGTTAGTGCTGGTGGACATACTGTTTTTAGTACTAGTGGTTGTACTGGTGGGTGTGTTGGTGGTTGTGCCGTTGATTGTTGTGTTTGTTGTAGTGAGGTTGGCAGCAACATTAAGACCATAGCTTGCAGTCATTACAGCCACTAGCAGTAACATCTGAGTTTTAGAAACCATATTTGGGTCTCTCACTGTTTAGAGGAGAACAAACAACAAAGTAAAATTTTAACATGTTTTTAAAATCATGTTCTGTATAATTTTTTAATAAATAAGAGTGTTCTTCTGTTCTTAACTAAAAAAAAAACAATAAAAAAAAGACTAGGGATGTAATGATTCACTCAACTTGTGATGCCATATGGTTCACGATACAGATTCAGATTTTTAATAAAATGAGATTAAGACTCATTTTAAATGAAAAAGTGTTTCTTTATTATTATTTCTCAGACAAAATGCTGCATATTTCTTTGTGAAAGTGAATCAAATCCCAAATCAAATCAATAAATACAAATAAAACAAATCTTTTCATAAACCATACTAAAGGTCATTGTACACTGAGTCTGAAATTTTCCTATGAATTTTTTTTTTCATATTCGCCATCCTTTCCTATTAAAATGCTTGCTATGGATGCGAAAACTCAGAACCTGATCCAAAAAAAAATAATTATGATGAACGAAGGTTTTGGAGGCAGTTTGTAAACGTGATTGACACGACATAAAGTTGTATTTAGTTTTTGATGTGCAAAAAATTCGGATTGCCTGTGCTCTTTCTTTTTTTTTTTTCCCTTAATTATAGGAAACCACTACCCTGGAAATCCAGAGGTCTCGCAAGAGCACAATTTGAATTGTCTCTGCAAGACACTGGCATCGAGCAATGATGCAGGTTACTGCATTACGTAAGCAGTTGTGGGAACCAATCAAATCTGTGTATCTGATGTAGGCGGGACAGAGGCGAGCTAAACTGATGACGACAGCACTGCGACGTCCGAATCATGTAGTAAACTTTGAAAGATCGCTGTTGCTACAGATGAACACCAGTTGTTTGATGCTACAATGAACAAGTTAGACTTGGCTTTTCATATAAAAGAGGAACAGAAAACCGAAAACTCGAATCGTTCCTTTGCAAGAAGGACGTTTATGCTGTTTTGCCGACTGGATACAGCAAGAGTTTAATCTATCAGTTCACGCTTACATATAATTAGCTGGAGAATAGTAGTGCATATTTGGCGTGCTGTCCGGTGAAGGGCTCCGAGCTCGGGAGTGGCCCGAACCCAGAATATCCCCCAATAGGAGTAGTGAGAACTCGGAGTGATGAGATGGGGTGGTGGAGGGTTACAGATAAACCATCGAGTGAATTGAGGTGAGTCAACTGTATTTAAACCTATGGCGCTGATTGACTTGAGTGGGCTCCTCTTGTGATGTTTACGTTAAGTATCTTACATGCTTCTCCCGAACTTTGTTAATGAAACATCATTTAGCTCTGCTGGTAGCTAAGCGTGTATTGTTGTGATTGGTCATGGTGTTATCCAATTGTGTGCAGTGAGAGTTTCAAATGCATGCTTGGTGCCGCCCCTCGAGTTAGGCAGTTTTCATTGCTCGATCCCAGACCCTTAATCTTAATAGATTAGGGTCTGGATTTTTCCAGGCTAGGCAACCACTGCATTTTAATCACAATCCAAGGAAAGATTAGATTGTTTAATTTTTAAATCTAAAGCAAAAGCAGAATGATCTGACTTTAGATCTCAGCTTTGTAAAACTAAACTTTACTTTGTGAACTTATGCTACATAAAACATCTGAACCAACACCTTGCAAGAGGCGGAGTGGAGTTATTATTGTAGTATAAAACTGCTCTCTTTCATATCAGAATTATTCTCCAAATTTTCAGGGAGCCTTTGAAGGTCTAATGACTTATGGTAGAAAGGTTTTACATCAGCTGTAAGAGGTATCGGGTAGTCATAGGTTGATTGGTAATCTGAAAGTTTTGATTGAAAGTTTGCAAATCATTTGATCATATTTGTGACATTTTTAAATGTCAACCCAGTGTTTTGTTGTTCTTTGCTTGTTTATTAATTCTGTTAAAATACAAAACTGAGGGCTGAGTTTTTATGTCTATCTTATTATTGTTACGTTTACTTAATAATATTGTGAAGATATTAGTTCATCAAGGCTGCTAAGCAGTCAGCGATCTTAATATAACAGATACTTGTAATCGCACACAGTTCAAAAGCAAATAGTATAAGCTCATAGTGAGCAAGCCAAAGAAGACAGTGACAAGTAAAAGCCAATAAGATGTAGAGGTAGATGATGAAGGACGAAGACTCAGCTGGGTGATCCCCTCTTATTTGGATTGTTGTGCTTGACTGTGTGGACAGACTATGTGGCGTTGATGTGAGAAGTTCTCCACCCATAATCAGAGCGACGGCTCTGTGAATGCAGCTGAGTGCCAGGTTCTCTACATGTGGGCCTGGTGTAACAGGGACAGCCCATGATCTTTGCAGGGGTCTGTTACATCCAAGTCAGGAGATGTTTTATAATCTCACATCAAAAGGACACTAAAACGTAACACTTTTGTAGTGGTTCTAAATATTTGAAAAAATTCTGAGACAAAACTTTTCTAAGTGCACATCATGGGCTTCAGTAATGTGATCATGTATGGGTTCTTTCAACTAATTAAGTTTTTTTTTTTTTTTTTCAGAGACAAAATGTTTCAAGCTCCTATGCTTTCATAAATATATGAATAAAAAAAAGACACTTGTACAATTATGCCAGAGGTATTTTTTTTTAATTGACAAAAGTTGTAATTTAAACTACAGCTTTTATAACAGGTCCATGTAGGACAAAGAAATGTTTAACAATTTGCTATTTTAAATGACAACAATATTAGTTACATTTATTTTTATTTTGTGGGACAGTGAAAATGCCATGTCACGTCAACAACCCATATACAATTATACATAAATGTGTCTAGATTTGTGTAGTGTTAGAGCAAAAACCAAAACCAAAACCAAATAAATAATCCGTGTTTTAGCTAATTGACAAACATAGTTCATCAACTGGAGTTGATAATCATGTCTGGCGGAAGAGATTAAAAACCCCAGAGGAGATGATGGTGTAGACCAAAAGTCCAGAGAGTCCCGCGATCCCCATAGGTGAAAGAGATGGTGCCGAAGAAGTGCTGGGATTTTTGGTTGTCTTTGTTGTGGTGATTAGTTTGGTTGTCTTTGTTGTGGTGCTGGTGGTCAAACCGTTGTTTGTGCCATTGTTTGAACCGCTGTTTGTGGCGTTGGTCGTGCCGTTGGTCGAGCCGCTGTTTGTGCCATTGGTTGTGCTGTTGGTTGTTCCATTGGTTGAGCCACTGTTTGTGCCATTGGTCGTGTCGTTGTTTGTACCGTTGGTTGGGCCGTTGGTTGTGCCGTTGGTTGTGCCATTGGTCGTGTCGTTGTTTGTACCGTTGTTTGTGCCGTTGGTTGGGCCGTTGGTTGTGCCATTGGTCGTGTCGTTGTTTGTACCGTTGGTTGTGCCATTGGTCGTGCCATTGGTTGTGTCGTTGTTTGTACCGTTGGTTGGGCCGTTGGTCGGGCCGTTGGTCGTGTCGTTGTTTGTACCGTTGGTTGTGCCATTGGTTGTGCCATTGGTCGTGTAGTTGTTTGTACCGTTGGTTGGGCCGTTGGTTGGGCCATTGGTTGTGCCGTTGGTCGTGTCGTTGTTTGTACCATTGGTTGTGCCATTGGTCGTGTATTTGTTTGTACCGTTGGTTGGGCCGTTGGTTGTGCCGTTGGTCGTGTCGTTGTTTGTACCGTTGGTTGGGCCATTGGTTGTGCCATTGGTCGTGTAGTTGTTTGTACCGTTGGTTGGGCCGTTGGTTGTGCCGTTAGTTGTGCCATTGGTCGTGTCGTTGTTTGTACCGTTGGTTGGGCCGTTGGTTGTGCCGTTGGTTGAGCCGTTGGTCGAACCGCTGTTTGGGCTGTTGGTTGTTGTAAGGGCAGCAACATTAAGACCATAGCTTCCAATCGTTACAGCCACTAGCAGTAGTAGTATCTGAGTTTTGGAAACCATATTTAGGTCACTGTTTAGATGAGGAGAAATAGCAAAATAAAATTAATGTTTCTGTTTGATTTTCAAATGTTTTTAAAATCATATTCTATAGAATTGTTTATAAATAAGACTAGGAATGTAATGATTTACTCAACTTGCTTTGCTATAAGATTCACAATGCTGATTTCAAAATACAATTTTCTCATTTTTGTAGTGAAATGAAATTAAGATGGGTTTTAAATGAAAGGTGTTTATTTCTGATACAAAACCCTGCACATTCCTTTGTGAAATTAAAATGTCAAATAACAAAACTAGATTCAAATTTTAAAACAAATCTCAAATTAAATTAATAAATACAAATAAAATAAATATTTTCATAAACTAAACTAAAGGTCATTGCACACTAAGTCCAAAATTTTTGTATGCATTTTTTCATTTTCTTTTTGCATTGTCATAATTTCCTATTAAAATGCTTGCTAAGAATGTGAAAACGCAGAAAATCGAACCTGATCCAAATTCTTTTATAATGAATGAAAGTTTCTGAGGCAGTGTGTAAACGTGATTGACAGAACATGAGGTTGTATTTATTTTTTTACGTGTGAAAAATTCGGATTCAGTGTGCAATGACTTAATTTTTTTAATTAGAGACAACTACTGCATTTTAATCATAATCCAAGGAAAATCATATTGTGTTTGATGCACAACTTACTCGACTAAATCAAATGAAAAACAAAAACAAAAAAAAACATCCTAACTGTATATTATCATAATTTCTCAACAATTCAAAATGTTAAAGTCCACTGAAAAAAATAGCCTATATAAAATGTCTATAATTTTTTAAAATAATAATAAACAGGGAAAAGAGGAAATATTAAAATATGATTTCGTCTCTGATTTTATTGGCTTCTAAATATATTATTATTTTTGGTATTACTGGTGGTTTTAGCACTCAGCATACCTGGTAAAAAAAAAGAAGAAAAAAAGTCACCGTTCGCCACTGCTGTGCATTAGTTTGTTAAAGCTGCCTGTCTATGATCTCTCAGTAATAATAAAACAGCAGTAATGCTGAGGAAAAAAAGAAAAACTATTGTCTTTAAACTTTCAGATACATAAAGAACACTTATTTTAAATAAGTAATTGTTTTAAAAAGTACCTTGCTTATATAGTTTAAAAAATAAAGTAAAATTGGCACAAAATAAATTTGATAAAACATATATGAAAATGTAGCCATGTGCAGTACTATTGAAAACTAAGAATGTGAGCATCGTGATATTTAGTTAATAATGAAAACAGTAATTTCAACTATAAACAAAAAGCATAGAAACTGCAATTTTACATGTTTTTTTAAAATTGTAAAGTTGTATTTGCACAGCAGAAGAATTAATTGGGGAAGAAATGTAGATCAAGAATCGTTTTGGAATCGGATCGTGACTCCCAGAATCGGAATCGGATCGTGAAGTGCCTAAAGATTCCCACCCCTAGTTCTAAATATTTGAACAATTTTGAGACAACTTTACTAAGTGCACATCATGGGCTTCAGTAATGTGATCATGTATGGGTTCTTTCAACTAATTAAGTTTTTTTTTTTCAGAGACAAAGTGTTTCAAGTTCCTATGCTTTCATAAATTTATGAATGAAAGAAGATTTACTAAAACAGACACTTGTACAATTGTGCCAGAGGTATTTGTTAACATTTTTTTAATTGATAAAAGTAATTTATTACAACTGCAGCTTTTATTACAGGTCCATGTGGGACAAAGAAATGTTTAACAATTTACTTTTAAATAACAATATTAGTTAGCCTGGGTGTCCCCATACTGCCTTGCGCAGCGCGATTTTATTCACGCTTCTAGTCAGTCTGGAAACCATGGACCTAATTTTCACCTAAGATAGGGAACCAATCACAGAACGGGGAGGGAGCAGCAAGACGATGACGCCTTCTATGCGACTCACCTTAGCAGTTGGTTAATAACTTAGCTTATCGTTAGCATAAGCGGCTAACGCTAATATGCTGGGCCTTAGAACGATTTTGAGCTATTATACTTTAGCTGTTGCGGCACGGCAACTGTCGCGTCCGGTGTAGACACGGTGTATAGTGTTCTAAGTTGTTTAGAACGCAAGTTTATTTTGAATAAAGAGCAACTTTTGGCGTTCGCTCTACATACGTCATCCGGTATAATTGAAACGATTGGCTATGAGCTACGCACAGGCGCATTTGATAGACATTCGTATCGCCCAATAAAAGGCTCTGGGCATTCGTAAACCACGCCTCAAATACGAGAAAATGAACATGTGGTTCCCAGACCACGAATCATGACGAAGTCATAACGTGGTCTGGTGATAGCCAGGCTAAATATTAGTTACATTTATTTTTATTTTGTGGGACAGTGAAAATGTCACGTCAACAACCCACATACAATTATACATAAATGTGTCTAGATTTGTGTAGTGGTAGAGCAAAAACCAAAACCAAAAAAATAATCTGTGTTTTAGCTAATTGACAAACATAGTTCATCAACTGGAGTTGATAATCATGGCTGGTAGAAGAGTTAAAAAACCCCAGTGGAGATGATGGTGTAGACCAAAAGTCCAGTGAGTCCCACGATCCCCATAGGTAAAAGAGATGGTGCCGAACAAGTGCAGGGATTTTTGGTCGGGTCGGGCCGTCTGCCGGGCTGTTGTTTGTGCGGTCGGCCGGGCCGTTGTTTGGGCCGCCTGCCGGGCCGTTGTTTGGGCCGCCTGCCGGGCCGTTGTTTGGGCCGCCTGCCGGGCCGTTGTTTGGGCCGCCTGCCGGGCCGTTGTTTGGGCCGCCTGCCGGGCCGTTGTTTGGGCCGCCGGCCGGGCCGTTGTTTGGGCCGTCGGCCGGGCCGTTGTTTGGGCCGCCGACCGGGCCGTTGGTCGAACTGTTGTTTGTGTTTGTTGTAGTGGCAGCAACATTAAGACCATAGCTTACAATTGTTACAGCCACTAGCAGTAGTAGCATCAGAGTTTTGAAAACCATATTTAGGTCACTGTTTAGATGGAGAAACAACAAAATAAAATTTATGTTTGTTTGATTTTCAAATGTTTTAAAATCATATTCCACATAATAATTGTTTATAAATAAGACTAGGAATGTAATGATTCACTCAACTCGCGATGCTGTAAGATTCACAATTACTGATTTCAAAATATGATTTTCTCATTTTTGTAGTGAAATGAAATTAAGACAGTAAGACAGTTTTAAATGGAAGGTGTTAATTATTTCTGAAACAAAATCCTGCACATTCCTTTGTGGAATTAAAATTTCAGATAACAAAAATAGATTCAAATTTTAAAACAAATCCCAAATTAAATTAATAAATACAAATAAAATAAATCTTTTCATAAACCAAACTAAAGGTCATTGCACACTAAGTCCAAAATTTTTGTATGCATTTTTTCATTTTCTTTTTGCATTGTCATAATTTCCTATTAAAATGCTTGCTAAGAATGTGAAAACGCAGAAAATCGAACCTGATCCAAATTCTTTTATAATGAATGAAAGTTTCTGAGGCAGTGTGTAAACGTGATTGACAGAACATGAGGTTGTATTTATTTTTTTACGTGTGAAAAATTCGGATTCAGTGTGCAATGACTTTATTTTTTTAATTAGAGACAACTACTGCATTTTAATCATAATCCAAGGAAAATCATATTGTGTTTGATGCACAACTTACTCGACTAAATCAAATGAAAAACAAAAACAATAAAAACATCCTAACTGTATATTATCATAATTTCTCAACAATTCAAAATGTGAAAGTCCACTGAAAAAAATAGCCTATATAAAATGTCTATAATTTTTTAAAATAATAATAAACAGGGAAAAGAGGAAATATTAAAATATGATTTCGTCTCTGATTTTATTGGTTTCTAAATATATTATTATTTTTGGTATTACTGGTGGTTTTAGCACTCAGCATACCTGGTAAAAAAAAAGAAGAAAAAAAAGTCACCGTTCGCCACTGCTGTGCATTAGTTTGTTAAAGCTGCCTGTCTATGATCTCTCAGTAATAATAAAACGGCAGTAATGCTGAGGAAAAAAAAGAAAAACTATTGTCTGTAAACTTTCAGATACATAAAGAACACTTATTTTAAATAAGTAATTGTTTTAAAAAGTACCTTGCTTATATAGTTTAAAAAATAAAGTAAAATTGGCACAAAATAAATTTGATAAAACATATATGAAAATGTAGCCATGTGCAGTACTATTGAAAACTAAGAATGTGAGCATCGTGATATTTAGTTAATAATGAAAACAGTAATTTCAACTATAAACAAAAAGCATAGAAACTGCAATTTTACATGTTTTTTAAAATTGTAAAGTTGTATTTGCACAGCAGAAGAATTAATTGGGGAAGAAATGTAGATCAAGAATCGTTTTGGAATCGGATCGTGACTCCCAGAATCGGAATCGGATCGTGAAGTGCCTGAAGATTCCCACCCCTAGTTCTAAATATTTGAACAATTTTGAGACAACTTTACTAAGTGCACATCATGGGCTTCAGTAATGTGATCATGTATGGGTTCTTTCAACTAATTAAGTTTTTTTTTTTCAGAGACAAAGTGTTTCAAGTTCCTATGCTTTCATAAATTTATGAATGAAAGAAGATTTACTAAAACAGACACTTGTACAATTGTGCCAGAGGTATTTGTTAACATTTTTTTAATTGATAAAAGTAATTTATTACAACTGCAGCTTTTATAACAGGTCCATGTGGGACAAAGAAATGTTTAACAATTTACTTTTAAATAACAATATTAGTTACATTTATTTTTATTTTGTGGGACAGTGAAAATGTCACGTCAACAACCCATATACAATTATACATAAATGTGTCTAGATTTGTGTAGTGGTAGAGCAAAAACCAAAACCAAAAAAATAATCTGTGTTTTAGCTAATTGACAAACATAGTTCATCAACTGGAGTTGATAATCATGGCTGGTAGAAGAGTTAAAAAACCCCAGTGGAGATGATGGTGTAGACCAAAAGTCCAGTGAGTCCCACGATCCCCATAGGTGAAAGAGATGGTGCCGAAGAAGTGCTGGGATTTTTGGTCGGCCCGGGGGTCGGGCCGGGGGTCGGTCCGTGGGTCGGTCCGTGGGTCGGTCCGTGGGTCGGTCCGGGGGTCGGGTTTGGGGTCGGGCCTGGGACCGGGCGGGGGGTCGGGCCTGGGGTCGGGCCTGGGGTCGGGCCGGGGACCGGGCGGGGGGTCGGGCCTGGGGTCGGGCCGGGGACCGGGCGGGGGTCGGGCCTGGGGTCGGGCCGGGGGTCGGGCCTGGGGTCGGGCCTGGGGTCGGGCCGGGGACCGGGCGGGGGGTCGGGCCTGGGGTCGGGCCGGGGACCGGGCGGGGGGTCGGGCCTGGGGTCGGGCCGGGGACCGGGCGGGGGGTCGGGCCTGGGGTCGGGCCTGGGGTCGGTCCGGGGACCGGTCCTGGGGTCGGGCCGGGGACCGGGCGGGGGGTCGGGCCGGGGACCGGGCCGGGGGGGCCGGGGACCGGGCGGGGGGTCGGGCCTGTGGTCGGGCCTGGGGTCGGGCCTGGGGTCGGGCCTGGGGTCGGGCCTGGGGTCGGGCCTGGGGTCGGGCCTGGGGTCGGGCCTGGGGTCGGGCCGGGGGTCGGGCCGGGGGTCGGGCCGGGGGTCGGGCCTGGGGTCGGGCCGGGGACCGGGCCGGGGACCGGGCCGGGGGGGCCGGGGGTCGGGCCTGGGGTCGGGCCGGGGACCGGGCGGGGGGTCGGGCCTGGGGTCGGGCCGGGGACCGGGCGGGGGGTCGGGTCTGTGGTCGGGCCTGGGGTCGGGCCTGGGGTCGGGCCGGGGGGGCCGGGGACCGGGCGGGGGGTCGGGTCTGTGGTCGGGCCTGGGGTCGGGCCTGGGGTCGAGCCGGGGGGGCCGGGGACCGGGCGGGGGGTCGGGCCTGGGGGGCCATCGACCGAGCCGGGGGGGCCGGGGACCGGGCGGGGGGTCGGGTCTGGGGGGCCATCGACCGAGCCGGGGGGGCCGGGGACCGGGCCGGGGACCGGGCCGGGGACCGGGCCGGGGGCAAGGTGCTCGTGGCCGTTGTTTTTGCGGTTTTTGTGGTTTGGGCCGTTGGCCGGGCCGTTGTTTGGGCCGTCGGTCGAACTGTTGTTTGTGTTTGTTGTAGTGGCAGCAACATTAAGACCATAGCTTGCAATTGTTACAGCCACTAGCAGTAGTAGCATCAGAGTTTTGAAAACCATATTTAGGTCACTGTTTAGATGGAGAAACAACAAAATAAAATTTATGTTTGTTTGATTTTCAAATGTTTTAAAATCATATTCCACATAATAATTGTTTATAAATAAGACTAGGAATGTAATGATTCACTCAACTCGCGATGCTGTAAGATTCACAATTACTGATTTCAAAATATGATTTTCTAATTTTTGTAGTGAAATGAAATTAAGACAGTAAGACAGTTTTAAATGGAAGGTGTTAATTATTTCTGAAATAAAATCCTGCACATTCCTTTGTGGAATTAAAATTTCAAATAACAAAAATAGATTCAAATTTTAAAACAAATCCCAAATTAAATTAATAAATACAAATAAAATAAATCTTTTCATAAACCAAACTAAAGGTCATTGCACACTAAGTCCAAAATTTTTGTATGCATTTTTTCATTTTCTTTTTGCATTGTCATAATTTCCTATTAAAATGCTTGCTAAGAATGTGAAAACGCAGAAAATAAACGTGATTGACAGAACATGAGGTTGTATTTATTTTTTTACGTGTGAAAAATTCGGATTCAGTGTGCAATGACTTTATTTTTTTAATTAGAGACAACTACTGCATTTTAATCATAATCCAAGGAAAGATTAGATTGTATAATTTCGAAATCTAAAGCAAAAACAGAATGATTTGACTTTAAATCTCAGCTTTGTAAAACTATACTTTGTAAACTTACACTACATAAAACTTCTTAACAAAACGAAAACAGCAGACAGCTGAATGAGAATGCAAATTATAAATATTATAAATACTAACTTAAATATCCATTATATAGAGGCAAGCTGAAAAGAAAATACCATCTAAGCTTTCAAAGAAAGTTAGAAATAGTCATATAAACCCCCATCCCTAACTGTATCGCTATTCGATCTCAACCGACTTGAATAGTCAAACATTTTTATCAATTTTCAACCTGGCTTGGGGTGCATCATTACATCCCTAAATAAGGCATTTTAAAATAAGACACATCACCTTAAAAATAAAAACACTTAGAATTTATATAAAATAGTTCTATTTACCGTTTGCGGTTGATGAACGTTCTTTGTGTCTCAATTCTGTAGAAGGATGTTAGTGTGAATGTCTGCGTGAACTTATGCCTTTTAAGTATTACACATCAAACCAACACCCTTGCAAGAGGTGGAGTTTAGTTATTATTGCCATATAGAACTGAATGCATTTATAATTTTTCTTGTTTGTTTACTTTTGCCTTTCCAAACCTGTTTGACCTACGGTCCTCTGTAGAACACAAATGAACGTATTTTAACTTTCCTCCCACCCCAAAATATCATTGTGTTCCACTGATGGTAATACAGGTTTGGAACAATATAAGTAAATAATGACAGAATTTCCATTTTTGAGTGAACAATCCCTTTACGTGGTGTACTAATACAGGCACTAATGTCATACTGTTGAATGTTTATAGTGGGATATTAGGGAGCATAAATTGTCAAAAACATTTTCTTGATTTTGAAAGCTAAAGTATAACTAAAGCTAAAATGGGTTTATTAGCACTGATTTCATTTGTTTTTTTAAATAATAGGACTTAATCAAATTGCGGTCTTTCGTATCAAATTTATCCTCCAGATTTTGAGGGAAAATCAGTAAGCGTTTGAAGGTCTAATGACTTTTGGGAGGAAGGTTTACATCAGCTGTAAGAGGTATCAGGTAGTCATAGGTTGATTGGTAATCTGAAAGTTTGAATGATTGAAAGTTTGAAAATCATTTGATCATATTTGTGACTTTTTAAAGGTCAACCCAGTGTTTTGTTCTTTGCTTGTTCACTAATTTTTAAAATACAAAACTCATGGCTGAGTTTTTACATCTATCTTATTATTGTTATGTTTACTTAAATATTGTAAAGATATTAGTTCATTAAGGCTGCTAAGCAGTCAGCGATCTTATTATAACAGATACTTGTAGACGCACACAGTTCAAAAGCAAATAGTATAAAGCTCATAATGAGCAGGCCAAAGAAGACTGGCAAGTAAAAGACAATAAGATGTAGAGGTAGATGATGAAGGACGAAGACTCAGCTGGGTGATCCCCTCTTATTTGGACAGGCACATAAGGCACATAACTGCTGAGAAAAGATTTAAACTTGTCACCAAATGCATCAAGGAAATTGTTGACTTTTTAATGCAACCTCTGCTGCATTTTCAAAGACTGCTGGTGCTGGCAGCTTTGTGCATGTTCACCTTGTTTTTGTTGTGAGCAGAAGGAAACCCCTCTCTATGGAGTGTTGGCATTCATTAGAATGTAAAATGGTTGGCCAAGCTTGATGGTTGCCATATAGCACAGAGTGGTACCATGGGATTGCTGTGATATCTGAGGAAAACTGGAATGACTTTGTTGATGTGGACTATCAGGTTTGCTTCGTTGGGTTTAAGCATTGTCATTTTCCAGTCTTGCTGCAGGGCCTGTTGACTTTATTTCATACAGTTGTAGTAGAACACCATGGATTTTCCAATTTTATTCATATTTTAACAGTTAAAGGCAGCATGTCTGTACTCATAGAACACATCAGCTTTACACTTTAAGTGTTTAATACATAATATAAACAATGAAATGCACAAATCTCTGTCAATGCTCAAGCATTACACTGGAAGGAACATTCAATTTTCCACATTAAGAAACTGCTAATTGGAGTGTACTTGTATACGTGTCTAAATGTTGATATGTGTAAGCCATACAGTACAGTCATGTTATGTAGAAGACAGTAAGTTTATTGGAAGCAGGCAGAGATTGCATATGTTGAAAAATGCTCAGGAAGGTAGCGAGAACAATGTGAAAATTGAACCCTAAGAGGTAAGTCTCTCGTTTTTTGCTTTTTTTAGTGGATTGTTTTCCAGACTCGAGACTCAGGTCTAGTTTGAGAGATTGTTATGCAGAATCATCAAGCACCAAAGATGACAACTGTACATAAAAGGCTCAAAATGGTGTTTTCAAAGCTGAATGTGTGGATTTGATGGCTTGTGCTACAAGCTCTGCCTGGAAGAACCTTCTTGGTGCTACGTGTTCGGATTGTTGTGCTTGACTGTGTGGACAGACATGTTGAGTTGATGTAAGAGTGTCGGCACCGAGCGGTGGCTCTGTGAATGCAGCTGAGTGCCAGGTTCTCCTGGTGGCCAGGTGAGCTTCTCCACATTGTTAGGGCTGTTGGTCACACTGTTGTTAGGGCTGTTGGTCACATTGTTGTAAGGGCTGTTGATCACATTGTTGTTAAGACTGTTGGTCACATTGTTGTTAGGACTGGTGGTCACGCTGGTGGTCACACTTTTGTTAGTGCTGGTGGACATACTGTTTTTAGTACTAGTGGTTGTACTGGTGGGTGTGTTGGTGGTTGTGCCGTTGATTGTTGTGTTTGTTGTAGTGAGGTTGGCAGCAACATTAAGACCATAGCTTGCAGTCATTACAGCCACTAGCAGTAACATCTGAGTTTTAGAAACCATATTTGGGTCTCTCACTGTTTAGAGGAGAACAAACAACAAAGTAAAATTTTAACATGTTTTTAAAATCATGTTCTGTATAATTTTTTTAATAAATAAGAGTGTTCTTCTGTTCTTAACTAAAAAAAAAAACAATAAAAAAAAGACTAGGGATGTAATGATTCACTCAACTTGTGATGCCATATGGTTCACGATACAGATTCAGATTTTTAATAAAATGAGATTAAGACTCATTTTAAATGAAAAAGTGTTTCTTTATTATTATTTCTCAGACAAAATGCTGCATATTTCTTTGTGAAAGTGAATCAAATCCCAAATCAAATCAATAAATACAAATAAAACAAATCTTTTCATAAACCATACTAAAGGTCATTGTACACTGAGTCTGAAATTTTCCTATGAATTTTTTTTTTCATATTCGCCATCCTTTCCTATTAAAATGCTTGCTATGGATGCGAAAACTCAGAACCTGATCCAAAAAAAAAAACAATTATGATGAACGAAGGTTTTGGAGGCAGTTTGTAAACGTGATTGACACGACATAAAGTTGTATTTAGTTTTTGACGTGCAAAAAATTCGGATTGCCTGTGCTCTTTCTTTTTTTTTTTTTTTTCTTAATTATAGGCAACCACTACCCTGGAAATCCAGAGGTCTCGCGAGAGCACAATTTGAATTGTCTCTGCAAGACACTCTGGCATCGAGCAATGATGCAGGTTACTGCATTACGTAAGCAGTTGTGGGAACCAATCAAATCTGTGTATCTGATGTAGGCGGGACAGAGGCGAGCTAAGCTGATGACGACAGCGCTGCGACGTCCGAATCATGTAGTAAACTTTGAAAGATCGCTGTTGCTACAGATGAACACCAGTTGTTTGATGCTACAATGAACGTGTTAGACTTGGCTTTTCATATAAAAGAGGAACAGAAAACCGAAAACTCGAATTGTTCCTTTGCAAGAAGGACGTTTATGCTGTTTTGCCGACTGGATACGGCAAGAGTTTAATCTATCAGTTCACGCTTACATATAATTAGCTGGAGAATAGTAGTGCATATTTGGCGTGCTGTCCGGTGAAGGGCTCCGAGCTCGGGAGTGGCCCGAACCCAGAATATCCCCCAATAGGAGTAGTGAGAATTCGGAGTGATGAGATGGGGTGGTGGAGGGTTACAGATAAACCATCGAGTGAATTGAGGTGAGTCAGCTGTATTTAAACCTATGGCGCTGATTGACTTGAGTGGGCTCCTCTTGTGATGTTTACGCTAAGTATCTTACGCGCTTCTCCCGAACTTTGTTAATGAAACATCATTTAGCTCTGCTGGTAGCTAAGCGTGTATTGTTGTGATTGGTCGTGGCGTTATCCAATTGTGTGCAGTGAGAGTTTCAAATGCATGCTTGGTGCCGCCCCTCGAGTTAGGCAGTTTTCATTGCTCGATCCCAGACCCTTAATCTTAATAGATTAGGGTCTGGATTTTTCCAGGCTAGGCAGCCACTGCATTTTAATCACAATCCAAGGAAAGATTAGATTGTTTAATTTTTAAATCTAAAGCAAAAGCAGAATGATCTGACTTTAGATCTCAGCTTTGTAAAACTATACTTTACTTTGTGAACTTATACTACATAAACATCTGAACCAACACCTTGCAAGAGGCGGAGTGGAGTTATTATTGTAGTATAGAACTGAATGCATTTATAATTTTTCTTCTTTGTTTACTTTTGTCTTTCCAAACCTGTTTGACCTACTTTCTTCTGTAGAACACAAATGAATGTATTTTGTCTATATATTGACTTTTCCCCCAAAAAATATCATTGTGTTCCACTGATGGTAATACAGGTTTGGAAAAACATGAGGGGCAAGTAAATAATGGCAGAATTTCATTTTTGGGTGAACAGTCCCCTTATGTGGTGTAATAATACAGGCACTAATGTCATACTGTTGAATGTTTATAGTGGGATATTAGGGAGCATAAATTGTCAGAAACAGAAAATTTTGTTGATTTCGAAAGCTAAAGTATAACTAAAGCTAAAATGGGTTTATTAGCACTGATTTCATTTGTTTTTTAAATAATAGGACTTGATCAAACTGCTCTCTTTCATATCAGAATTATTCTCCAAATTTTCACGGAGCCTTTGAAGGTCTAATGACTTATGGTAGAAAGGTTTTACATCAGCTGTAAGAGGTATCGGGTAGTCATAGGTTGATCGGTAATCTGAAAGTTTTGATTGAAAGTTTGCAAATCATTTGATCATATTCGTGACATTTTTAAATGTCAACCCAGTGTTTTGTTGTTCTTTGCTTGTTTATTAATTCTGTTAAAATACAAAACTGAGGGCTGAGTTTTTATGTCTATCTTATTATTGTTACGTTTACTTAATAATATTGTGAAGATATTAGATCATCAAGGCTGCTAAGCAGTCAGCGATCTTAATATAACAGATACTTGTAATCGCACACAGTTCAAAAGCAAATAGTATAAGCTCATAGTGAGCAAGCCTAAGAAGACAGTGACAAGTTAAAGCCAATAAGATGTAGAGGTAGATGATGAAGGACGAAGACTCAGCTGGGTGATCCCCTCTTATTTGGATTGTTGTGCTTGACTGTGTGGACAGACTATGTGGCGTTGATGTGAGAAGTTCTCCACCCATAATCAGAGCGACGGCTCTGTGAATGCAGCTGAGTGCCAGGATCTCTACATGTGGGCCTGGTGTAACAGGGACAGCCCATGATCTTTGCAGGGGTCTGTTACATCCAAGTCAGGAGATGTTTTATAATCTCACATCAAAAGGACACTAAAACGTAACACTTTTGTAGTGGTTCTAAATATTTGAAAAAATTCTGAGACAAAACTTTTCTAAGTGCACATCATGGGCTTCAGTAATGTGATCATGTATGGGTTCTTTCAACTAATTAAGTTTTTTTTTTTTTCACAGACAAAATGTTTCAAGCTCCTATGCTTTCATAAATATATGAATAAAAAAAAAGACACTTGTACAATTATGCCAGAGGTATTTTTTTTTTTAATTGATAAAAGTTGTAATTTAAACTACAGCTTTTATAACAGGTCCATGTAGGACAAAGAAATGTTTAACAATTTGCTATTTTAAATAACAACAATATTAGTTACATTTATTTTTATTTTGTGGGACAGTGAAAATGCCATGTCACGTCAACAACCCATATACAATTATACATAAATGTGTCTAGATTTGTGTAGTGTTAGAGCAAAAACCAAAACCAAATAAATAATCCGTGTTTTAGCTAATTGACAAACATAGTTCATCAACTGGAGTTGATAATCATGTCTGGTGGAAGAGATTAAAAATCGGCCGGCCAAAACATGCCGGGGCCGCCCGGCCCCCAAATCATGCCGGGGCCGGCGATTGGGCCGTAGGCCAGGCCGTTCGTTGAACCATTGGTTGTGCCGTTGGTCGAACTGTTGTTTGTGTTTGTTGTAGTGGCAGCAACATTAAGACCATAGCTTGCAATTGTTACAGCCACTAGCAGTAGTAGCATCCGAGTTTTGAAAACCATATTTAGGTCACTGTTTAGATGGAGAAACAACAAAATAAAATTTATGTTTGTTTGATTTTCAAATGTTTTTAAAATCATATTCCACATAATAATTGTTTATAAATAAGACTAGGAATGTAATGATTCACTCAACTCGCGATGCTGTAAGATTCACAATTACTGATTTCAAAATATGATTTTCTCATTTTTGTAGTGAAATGAAATTAAGACAGTAAGACATTTTAAATGAAAGGTGTTTATTATTTCTGAAACAAAATCCTGCACATTCCTTTGTGGAATTAAAATTTCAAATAACAAAAATAGATTCAAATTTTAAAACAAATCCCAAATTAAATTAATAAATACAAATAAAATAAATCTTTTCATAAACCAAACTAAAGGTCATTGCACACTAAGTCCAAAATTTTTGTATGCATTTTTTTCATTTTCTTTTTGCATTGTCATAATTTCCTATTAAAATGCTTGCTAAGAATGTGAAAACGCAGAAAATCGAACCTGATCCAAATTCTTTTATAATGAATGAAAGTTTCTGAGGCAGTGTGTAAACGTGATTGACAGAACATGAGGTTGTATTTATTTTTTTACGTGTGAAAAATTCGGATTCAGTGTGCAATGACTTTATTTTTTTAATTAGAGACAACTACTGCATTTTAATCATAATCCAAGGAAAATCATATTGTGTTTGATGCACAACTTACTCGACTAAATCAAATGAAAAACAAAAACAAAAAAAACATCCTAACTGTATATTATCATAATTTCTCAACAATTCAAAATGTGAAAGTCCACTGAAAAAAATTGCCTATATAAAATGTCTATAATTTTTTTAAATAATAATAAACAGGGAAAAGAGGAAATATTAAAATATGATTTAGTCTCTGATTTTATTGGTTTCTAAATATATTATTATTTTTGGTATTACTGGTGGTTTTAGCACTCAGCATACCTGGTAAAAAAAAAGAAGAAAAAAAAGTCACCGTTCGCCACTGCTGTGCATTAGTTTGTTAAAGCTGCCTGTCTATGATCTCTCAGTAATAATAAAACGGCAGTAATGCTGAGGAAAAAAAGAAAAACTATTGTCTGTAAACTTTCAGATACATAAAGAACACTTATTTTAAATAAGTAATTGTTTTAAAAAGTACCTTGCTTATATAGTTTAAAAAATAAAGTAAAATTGGCACAAAATAAATTTGATAAAACATATATGAAAATGTAGCCATGTGCAGTACTATTGAAAACTAAGAATGTGAGCATCGTGATATTTAGTTAATAATGAAAACAGTAATTTCAACTATAAACAAAAAGCATAGAAACTGCAATTTTACATGTTTTTTAAAATTGTAAAGTTGTATTTGCACAGCAGAAGAATTAATTGGGGAAGAAATGTAGATCAAGAATCGTTTTGGAATCGGATCGTGACTCCCAGAATCGGAATCGGATCGTGAAGTGCCTGAAGATTCCCACCCCTAGTTCTAAATATTTGAACAATTTTGAGACAACTTTACTAAGTGCACATCATGGGCTTCAGTAATGTGATCATGTATGGGTTCTTTCAACTAATTAAGTTTTTTTTTTTTCAGAGACAAAGTGTTTCAAGTTCCTATGCTTTCATAAATTTATGAATGAAAGAAGATTTACTAAAACAGACACTTGTACAATTGTGCCAGAGGTATTTGTTAACATTTTTTTAATTGATAAAAGTAATTTATTACAACTGCAGCTTTTATAACAGGTCCATGTGGGACAAAGAAATGTTTAACAATTTACTTTTAAATAACAATATTAGTTACATTTATTTTTATTTTGTGGGACAGTGAAAATGTCACGTCAACAACCCATATACAATTATACATAAATGTGTCTAGATTTGTGTAGTGGTAGAGCAAAAACCAAAACCAAAAAAATAATCTGTGTTTTAGCTAATTGACAAACATAGTTCATCAACTGGAGTTGATAATCATGGCTGGTAGAAGAGTTAAAAAACCCCAGTGGAGATGATGGTGTAGACCAAAAGTCCAGTGAGTCCCACGATCCCCATAGGTAAAAGAGATGGTGCCGAACAAGTGCAGGGATTTTTGGTCGGGCCAGGGGTTGGGACGGGGGCCGGGTGCTCGTGGCCGTTGTTTATGCGGTCGGCCCGGCCGTTGTTTGGGCCGTCGGCCGGGCCGTTGGTCGAACTGTTGTTTGTGTTTGTTGTAGTGGCAGCAACATTAAGACCATAGCTTACAATTGTTACAGCCACTAGCAGTAGTAGCATCAGAGTTTTGAAAACCATATTTAGGTCACTGTTTAGATGGAGAAACAACAAAATAAAATGTATGTTTGTTTGATTTTCAAATGTTTTAAAATCATATTCCACATAATAATTGTTTATAAATAAGACTAGGAATGTAATGATTCACTCAACTCGCGATGCTGTAAGATTCACAATTACTGATTTCAAAATATGATTTTCTCATTTTTGTAGTGAAATGAAATTAAGACAGTAAGACAGTTTTAAATGGAAGGTGTTAATTATTTCTGAAACAAAATCCTGCACATTCCTTTGTGGAATTAAAATTTCAAATAACAAAAATAGATTCAAATTTTAAAACAAATCCCAAATTAAATTAATAAATACAAATAAAATAAATCTTTTCATAAACCAAACTAAAGGTCATTGCACACTAAGTCCAAAATTTTTGTATGCATTTTTTCATTTTCTTTTTGCATTGTCATAATTTCCTATAAAAAAACCTTGCTAAGAATGTGAAAACGCAGAAAATCGAACCCGATCCAAATTCTTTTATAATGAATGAAAGTTTCTGAGGCAGTGTGTAAACGTGATTGACAGAACATGAGGTTGTATTTATTTTTTTACGTGTGAAAAATTCGGATTCAGTGTGCAATGACTTTATTTTTTTAATTAGAGACAACTACTGCATTTTAATCATAATCCAAGGAAAGATTAGATTGTATAATTTCGAAATCTAAAGCAAAAACAGAATGATTTGACTTTAAATCTCAGCTTTGTAAAACTAAACTTTACTTTGTAAACTTACACTACATAAAACTTCTTAACAAAACGAAAACAGCAGACAGCTGAATGAGAATGCAAATTATAAATATTATAAATACTAACTTAAATATCCATTATATAGAGGCAAGCTGAAAAGAAAATACCATCTAAGCTTTCAAAGAAAGTTAGAAATAGTCATATAAACCCCCATCCCTAACTGTATCGCTATTCGATCTCAACCGACTTGAATAGTCAAACATTTTTATCAATTTTCAACCTGGCTTGGGGTGCATCATTACATCCCTAAATAAGGCATTTTAAAATAAGACACATCACCTTAAAAATAAAAACACTTAGAATTTATATAAAATAGTTCTATTTACCGTTTGCGATTGATGAACGTTCTTTGTGTCTCAATTCTGTAGAAGGATGTTAGTGTGAATGTCTGCGTGAACTTATGCCTTTTAAGTATTACACATCAAACCAACACCCTTGCAAGAGGTGGAGTTTAGTTATTATTGCCATATAGAACTGAATGCATTTATAATTTTTCTTGTTTGTTTACTTTTGCCTTTCCAAACCTGTTTGACCTACGGTCCTCTGTAGAACACAAATGAACGTATTTTAACGTTCCTCCCACCCCAAAATATCATTGTGTTCCACTGATGGTAATACAGGTTTGGAACAATATAAGTAAATAATGACAGAATTTCCATTTTTGAGTGAACAATCCCTTTACGTGGTGTACTAATACAGGCACTAATGTCATACTGTTGAATGTTTATAGTGGGATATTAGGGAGCATAAATTGTCAAAAACATTTTCTTGATTTTGAAAGCTAAAGTATAACTAAAGCTAAAATGGGTTTATTAGCACTGATTTCATTTGTTTTTTTTAAATAATAGGACTTAATCAAATTGCGGTCTTTCATATCAAATTTATCCTCCAGATTTTGAGGGAAAATCAGTAAGCGTTTGAAGGTCTAATGACTTTTGGTAGGAAGGTTTACATCAGCTGTAAGAGGTATCAGGTAGTCATAGGTTGATTGGTAATCTGAAAGTTTGAATGATTGAAAGTTTGAAAATCATTTGATCATATTTGTGACATTTTTAAAGGTCAACCCAGTGTTTTGTTCTTTGCTTGTTCACTAATTTTTAAAATACAAAACTCATGGCTGAGTTTTTACATCTATCTTATTATTGTAATGTATTATTGTTTACTTAAATATTGTAAAGATATTAGTTCATTAAGGCTGCTAAGCAGTCAGCAATCTTATTATAACAGATACTTGTAGACGCACACAGTTCAAAAGCAAATAGTATAAAGCTCATAATGAGCAGGCCAAAGAAGACTGGCAAGTAAAAGCCAATAAGATGTAGAGGTAGATGATGAAGGACGAAGACTCAGCTGGGTGATCCCCTCTTATTTGGACAGGCACATAAGGCACATAACTGCTGAGAAAAGATTTAAACTTGTCACCAAATGCATCAAGGAAATTGTTGACTTTTTAATGCAACCTCTGCTGCATTTTCAAAGACTGCTGGTGCTGGCAGCTTTGTGCATGTTCACCTTGTTTTTGTTGTGAGCAGAAGGAAACCCCTCTCTATGGAGTGTTGGCATTCATTAGAATGTAAAATGGTTGGCCAAGCTTGATGGTTGCCATATAGCACAGAGTGGTACCATGGGATTGCTGTGATATCTGAGGAAAACTGGAATGACTTTGTTGATGTGGACTATCAGGTTTGCTTCGTTGGGTTTAAGCATTGTCATTTTCCAGTCTTGCTGCAGGGCCTGTTGACTTTATTTCATACAGTTGTAGTAGAACACCATGGATTTTCCAATTTTATTCATATTTTAACAGTTAAAGGCAGCATGTCTGTACTCATAGAACACATCAGCTTTACACTTTAAGTGTTTAATACATAATATAAACAATGAAATGCACAAATCTCTGTCAATGCTCAAGCATTACACTGGAAGGAACATTCAATTTTCCACATTAAGAAACTGCTAATTGGAGTGTACTTGTATACGTGTCTAAATGTTGATATGTGTAAGCCATACAGTACAGTCATGTTATGTAGAAGACAGTAAGTTTATTGGAAGCAGGCAGAGATTGCATATGTTGAAAAATGCTCAGGAAGGTAGCGAGAACAATGTGAAAATTGAAACCTAAGAGGTAAGTCTCTCGTTTTTTGCTTTTTTTGTGGATTGTTTTCCAGACTCGAGACTCAGGTCTAGTTTGAGAGATTGTTATGCAGAATCATCAAGCACCAAAGATGACAACTGTACATAAAAGGCTCAAAATGGTGTTTTCAAAGCTGCATGTGTGGATTTGATGGCTTGTGCTGCGAGCTCTGCCTGGAAGGACCTTCTTGGTGCTACGTGTTCGGATTGTTGTGCTTGACTGTGTGGACAGACTATGTGGAGTTGATGTGAGAAATTCTCCACCCATAATCAGTATCTGCTCGCTTGGGCCAGAGGTATTAACAGCACTATGACCCACGTTCAACTGGGCTGATTTGGAGAGGTAACCAGATGTAACTGCGTGCATTGGTGCTCGTTGCCCAGGATGACGAGCGTCTGCACCGAGTGGCGGCTCTGTGAATGCAGCTGAGTGCCAGGTTCTCCTGGTGGCCAGGTGAGCTTCTCCACATGTGGGCCTGGTGTAGCAGGGACAGCCCATGATCTTTGCAGGGGTCTGTTGCATCCAAGTCAGGAGATGGTTTATATTCTCTTCATCCTCACAAGCCCATGGATTATCTCCAAGTGTGAGAAGCTGCAGTCCATCCAGTTGACTAAAGACACCATCGCTCAGTGAGTTAAAGCGATTTGCATGCAGGTAGAATCTCGACAGTCTGGGAAGGCGATCCAGTGAGCCAGGTAAGATCTGCAGCAAGTAGTTATGAGAAAGGTCCACCATTTCCAAATTGTGGGGCATGTTTGTCGGAACAGTCCAGAATTTGTTATGACTAAGGTTGAGGGCTTGAAGATTAGACAGTGTGTTGTTAATCAACACCACACGTTCCAACAAGTTACGTGACAAGTCCAAATTCTGAAGGTTCCAGTGGTAGGCCGTGTCGTTCTTCTCCAATTGACGGATGTAGTTTCCAGAGGCACGTACATCCCAAAGTGCTCTCGGCAGACCAACAGGAAGGTGGTGCAGATGGTTATAGGAGATGTCCAGAGTTCTTAAGTGGTCAAAGTGGTTGAGGAGTCCATCGAGATCTTGGAGTCGGTTGTGCGACAAGTTGAGGAAATGAATATTGTGCTGCAGGCTATCTGGAAGTATAGTCAATCCTCGTCCAGAGCAGTCCACCGCTCTATGGCCTCTGCTACAGGTGCACATTGGCGGGCAAATGGCCAGCACACGCACCCCGAACAGTAGGAGGAGCAACAGGTTAGTCGGCATGGAGCCAGGTGTGGTGAGGGCTGTCCTGAAAAAAGGAAAACTGGTCATAAACTTGTTCTTTAGGTTAAGAAACATTTATTAGCATTTAAGTTAAGTAGATACACCAAAGCTGGAGATTAGTGGAAGGCTTGGGCCCTTCTACTAAAACAAGTCAGTTCATCTTGCAGGAAATTTTTACAAATCTTAAACATGATTATCATCGTTCTTTACAGATTAAATCAACCTCAGTTTCCTCGGTGCATTTTTTTTTGTCCTTTTTAGTTTTTCTTTCATTATAGCTACACTACCAATCAAAAGTTTTTGAACAGTAAGATTGTTAGTTTTTTTTTTTTTTTTTAACTCTTCCGCTCACCAAGCATGCATTTATCTGATCCAAAGTACAGCAAAAACAGGATAATTTTGAAATAGTTTTACTATTTAAAATAACTAATTTATTCCTGTGATTTCAAAGGTGAATTTTTAGCATTGTACTCCAGTCACATGATCCTTAAGAAATCATTCTATATTCTGATTTGCTGCTCAAATAATTGATTATTATTATTATTATTATTATTATTATTATTATTATTTTCAGGGTTCTTTAATGAATAGAAAGTTCAGAACAAAATGTATCTTAAATAGAAATTATGTAGCATTTATAAATGTCTTTATCATCACTTTTGATCAATTTAAAGCATCCTTGCTAAATAAAAGTATTAATTCCTATAATTTCTTTCCCAAAAAAGAAAAGTTATACTGACTCCAAGCTTTTGAATGGTATAGTGTGTAATGTTACAAAAGCTTTTTATTTCAGACAAATGCTGATCTTTGGATCTTTCTATCTTTGAATATAATTTAATAATAATAAATGTTTCTTGAACAGCAAATCAGCATATTAGAATGATTTCTGAAGCATCATGTGACACTGAAGACTGGAGTAATGATGCTGAAAATGTATCTTTGATCACAGGAATAAATTACATTTTAAAATATATGTAAATTGAAAGCAGTTATTTTAAATAGCAAAATTTAAAATAACTTGTTTGGATCAAATAAATGCATGCTTGGAAGCAGAAGAGACTTCTTTAAAAAACATTAAAAAAATCTTACTTTTGACTGGTAGTGTAGGTCCTCTATAATAGAAATACCACCTTTGACGGGATTTTTTGGGGAATAAGCAGCACTTTTCAAAGACTGATTCACCCAATCTACAACTTGTCAACAAGGTACAGACATACCATAAGGACGTTTTAATTTATTTAACATTCTCTGTCCATTGCACTATTAACAACAGGTCTCACTGTTACCACCCATACAGAGCCGCTCAGTTCTCTCTCTCAGTGGGTCTGTGCTAATAGCTTGAGCCTCTGCCAGGAGCTACCCTGCCATGCTGCAGCACTGTGATGTTAGCATTTAGCCTTGGTAGCAGTGGCTACATCCTGAACCCCCCACCCCCTCATTTGTGGGGCAGCCGGGGACAGCATTGCACAGTACCTTCATGCTCAGTTCTGGAAAGTTACATGCGTTGAGGGTTGCGACGTCAGTATGCAGAGAATATTAAACATGATCTTCAAGCCCAAACCATTACTTCAGTAAGATGTCCATTAAAGAAGTCCATTAAAGCTCGAGTTCAGGGTTTGCCAGTAGTCTAAAAGCCTAATGTTAGCACATACCAGAAATTTCTACGGTGGAAAGTATCTTGTGCTCTGATTTTGGCGCCCCTGTTTTTTAAAAGCAGACTTGCTGTGATTTAACATTTCCCTGCAGTTTATGATTAAACACAGGTAATCCTCATATTTATTGTTATCTGCATGTCATATATTGCTTACCTGATGCGTTCCATTATTTTGTGAACATGTCGTCCGTTCTGACCTCTCTTCTATACCCCTTTTTCTAAACCAGAAGAAGGTGATTTTGATTGTTTGGTGTCTTGTTTTCCCAGTCTCGTGTGACAGCAGGGTCCACGTTTCGTCTTCACCGTCTCATGCTCCTGTCCGCTTTCGCTCATGCTCTACCCACCCCCTCCTTTTCCTCTCATTGGCAGCCGAGAGTTACTTTGCTTTAAAAGCCTCTCTTAGCCGTTCCCCTGCCTCTCAGTTCTTCCAGGCATGGTCATGCAGAGCATTCACACCCCTGGATAGCCTTCAATGCGTGCTTACAGCACTTGTTTCAGGGATGTCTGTGAGAGGAGGTAGAGAAGAGAAAGGAGGGACCAAAGGAGGGAGATGAAGGATCATCGGATGGTGGGGAGGGGGAGGTGGCAAAATGCAGCACAGAGTCGACCCATACTGCTGCTGATGAGGTGGGGAGGGGTGCGGGTGGATGCTTACTTCAGTGTTTTATATTCAGGATCTGCACACACCACCAAATCATCTCTGTGATTTTTCTCTTTCATTCTTTCTCACACTTTTTGTTCTCCTGTAGCATGTCATGCTCTGTGTACATGCCATATTTAGAAGTTCAATTTCTCACACAGCCTGATGCTTGGCTCTTTTGCGATGGTACTGTTCAGTGCTGAATTAATGTGCGTGACGCAGCTAAATGCAGAAGACAGGGCAACGTGGTTTAATGTGCCTCTACGGCCTTGTCCTCATTTAGGTGACAACTGTTTTTTCTGATGCGCACTAGCTTGAGGTTTTAAGTTCATTCCTGAGGAAGTCTACATCTACATTGGCAGGATGTATTAATGTTTCAGTTCTTTATCTATGTAGCTATGTTTCTATATGGGATGGACTGGGGTACTGTGGTCTGTCATGCTCCATTTGGCTCCCACGTGTTTCCCCCCTAGTGTTCTGAATGTGCAAGCGCACATTTTAAAAGGACCAATGAGGTGTGAATGTAGCCGTGGAGCGAAGCAGCATAGCAACTCCAATCAAATGTGTGAACACCTGCATAGCAGCACAGTGAAGTTTTGTGAGCTATTGAATCAGAAAACCTGCTGCAGTAAATAGTACCAATCGAAACTGGACACTGTCAGGAAATTAAAATCTTATCATAATGTTCAACACTAAATATAAGTGCTATAGCTTTACCATGGAATGGTGTCTGAATTGGATTACAATGACATGTTGTTGTTGGTGGTGGCATCCCACAAACTAGTAGTTTAAAGGTAATGGCTCATGTAACCACTGAACTCTGTCTTAGTCCCAACGGATGAAGCGAGTTTTATTGAAAATAAATCAAAAGGCAGAAATAGGCTTGTGGTCTGTTTCCCAATTTGACATTTCCTCTCTCACTTCTGCTGTGGGCGACGCACAGACCCTGCATTTATCACTCTGCAGAAGACACACGGTGTATGACTTGTGCTAACTTCATACCTTTTTGAATAGTAGTACCCGAAAACCGGTTTTGGATCATTTCATGATATTGAGGTTTAGTTAAAGGTCTTTGAATCACTTAGTTTTTCTCTGCAGACTAAATATCATTTTAATATAGTTTGGACAGCATCTTTCCACTAAAGTTTATAGGAACTTATAAGTAACTTAAACACTTTTTTTTTTTTTTTTAACAAACACCATTTTTGTTTTACAGTTGCAGTCCTGCAACGAACACGTACCCTTTTTGTTTTACAGCTGAAGCAAATAAGGACACAAGACCTTGTGGTTGCAACACTTTTTGTATTTTTAGAGTGAGCTGCAATTGGGTCTGTTCTTCTAACAGTTCCCCTTAGTTTGAAGCTCAGACATGCTCTCGGTGGTTATAGCAATGCAGTAATTTATTTAAAAACTGGTATTCCCTCTTTCTCGTACATACACTTAAAGTTGACATATCATGAAAATTTTACTTTTTCAGTGTTTAAGTGGTATAATTGTGTCCCGAGTGCCTCTACCAACCAAGAAAATGTGACAAAAGGACAACCCTGGAACTTTGCTTTTTTTCTGCAAACGTGAAAAAACAAGCATGTTAGTATTGCTTCCCCTGTGATGTGGTAAGGGGACCCACGGCGCTGTCATTTTGTTTTCGCAAGCAACATCTGCATACCAGTTCTAACTCCATGGCAAAAATTTGAGCAAAGCATGCTAACTGTTCTGTCGTTGGCTGCAAAGATGAGCACAGAACACCTTTTTAGAGTCCCAGTCTCAGAGGAGACGAAAGAGCAGTGGATTTATTGATTTATTTACTCTATATTACGCTTCTGCCACACAGATCTAATAAAAAAAATGCAGTTTCTTTCCCAGCTGTTTACCTTCACAAACATAACCAACTGTTTTTTTTTGTGTTTTTAACATAAACTTGTGTGTATTTGACCGTTTAAGTGCAAGAAGACATGAAAGAAAATTTCAGAATATTTGAAAATGACAGAATATTTGAGATTCATTTGATTTGAATATTTTATAATCAAAACCAAACAGATGTTTTTTAGTGGAGTATCTGAGGAACGAGCTGTAAAGGCACAGCCCTATTCTGGAAAAAGGGGCGGGGAACAGCAGCTCATTTGCATTTAAAGAGTTTCTGCTAAAATGGGCATTTTCAAAATTATGAAACTTTAAAGACACCTGTCTGGGGACACCTGAGACTTATATTATATATTGTAAAAAAAAGACGCATTATAGGTCTCCTTTAAGTGCATAAGAACAAAGACTGGACATGCTGTGGTTTTTATACCTGAGCTATCCATACATTAGCTTGTAGTTGTTGCTTCTTAAAGTACCAAAATGACAAAAACATTAACAATATAAACACCTAGTGATATAATATGAATATCTAGAGTTTTGTAGCTTTAGCCTTAGAAGCTATATGCTGGTGTATTTACATGAACCTTAAGCAGATATACAGATTTCAAATGCACAAGCTCTCTTGAGAAAATCGACCAAGAACAGCGTACTCCAAATCTGTTGAAGGGCCACTGTCCTGCAAAATGTAGCTCCAACTTTGTCAACTATGACAAATTCAAATCTCATGTTTTTTTTTCTTGATTTTCAACTAATCAAATTGAAAATGTAACTACGACATGATTCAAGTAACTTTTTCTTTATTAACCCTCTAGTTAAAGAAAAGTCTATTCCAAGTGCACCACACATGAAGGTGTCAAAATGGTGTAAATGACACTTGTCACTTGTTAAATATCTTTACAGAAAAGGTGCATGAACTACAACTACATCTTGCACAAACTTGTCTTATGCATATTATATGTTAAGAAATAATACGAGAAAAATCCTTTTCAAACATGAAATATCAGGCTGTTTTTTTTATTCGATTTTCTGCTTTTCCATTGTTTTTCCTACGTAAACATTGATGTTTTTAATTGTTGCACTTGCCTCTTTTGCAACATCTCGTGCATGAAAAGGCATTCTGAAAATGTGGAGCTCAGGTCAAAAGAAGTTGGCACCTAGTTATATGAGAACGTCGCACATAAGCGGTTAATCACGTGTGCAGACGTGTGGTTGGATCGTTCTTTTCTCTTTACTGTTATCATTGGCATTGGCATTGGCGACTCCTCGGTTTCTAAAAAATAAAATCATGGCAAAACATTAAATTCGAATTAATCAATAAAATCTGAAAAATCACCCAGCCCTAGCTCCAACCCTGTTTAAACACACCTGAAGCAGTTGATCAAGGTCTTTAGACTCACTATAAATGTGTTGGAGCTAAATTCTACTGGACATCAGCCCTCCGGGAGCAGGATTGGACACCCCTGACCAAGACTCATGGACTATGTATCTTATTGTCCAGACTCACTCTAGATTCAGCTGCCACTGATTGACAAATAGCAATTATTAACAATTGTGACATAAAAAAGCCTATTGGAAAATATTTAAATACACTTTCAATTTCGATACGTCAAGGTTGCAAGCAGTTGTGTTTGACTTGAGCAAATATGAGTGTGTAGGTTGTCGTCTTTCGAGAATTTGTATATAGGAACATGAGATTAGGGCAGTGGTGGAGCAGGTGGAACAATCCCACTATCTGATGTTTGCAAAGGAGCTGCTTCTTCCGAAAGGGAATCAAGATCTATAGACACTAAAGGTGGAGGAAGCTTAATTCCAGTATTTGGTCCAGAAGACGTAGGCGGAGTGAGGTCATCAGCCTGCTTTGATTCTTTGCTCTCTGTCACAGATTCTTGTGCATTTTCTGACGCAGGTGTTTTGGTGTCCAAAGAGTCCACAGATTGAGCTTGACCTTCCTGATTTTTGTTTTCGTCCATCTCCGTTGAGTCTTGAGCAGCTGTCGGGTTCCCGTTGGGGGCTTGAACCTCATCTGGATTTTCTCTGCCAAATGTGCTTCCTTGCAGGATGTCCCCCATGAGGACTTCCTCGTTCGTGTTCCTCCCGAATGTCAGGTGTTTTGAGAGCCGCTGAGAGAGATATCTGGAAACCGACATCTGGTTGAAGCCTTGTCTGTTGATGCTCTCGGGTTCGTCCGTATTTGGCAGGTTCGGTTGAACGTCGCCATCCAGAAACGGCGAGGGTCCGGCCCACTCAGGATTTTCTAGCTGCTTTCTTTGTATTTTGCGCTTTCTAACCAAGATAAGGATTATCGCTACAAACATCAAAACAAATGTGGTGCCGATCACACCTGCCACAGCTGGACCTGGGTTTGCTTTCTGCTTGTCTTTTGACGGAGGTGGACTTCGCTTGGTGGTGGTCTTTTTAGTGGTTAACAACGGCTTTGTCGGCTTAGTCGATGGTGAAGTCTCAAGCTCAGGTGCTTGAGTGCTTGTCCACTTCTCTGTGATTTCATTCCTCTCTGTGGTTTTCACACCATTGGCATTTACAGTCTCGTTCAAATCTGTCACAGTTGCTATTGAGGAAGTGTGGGCAAGAGTCATTGGGCTTGGCTGGTTTGAAGTCTCCATTGTGGGCTGGACTGTTTGAAGATCTTTATTTGTATTGGTGTTGTTGCTATCCATGACTGTTTCATTTCCGTGTGCACTATGGAGTCCTGTGTCGGAAGTAGAAGGTGTTTCCTGAGTGCCATCCTGTGTCTCAGAATGTCCACTGGTTGTCCTTCCCTCTGGCGAAACATCTGCCCTTGTGGCGTTGGGTGGTTTAGCAGAGATATTAAATTCTGTAACATTCTCTGTCTGCAAAAGAGATGTAGTATGTGGTTTGTGGGAACTTTCTGTTGGTTTTAGTAGTTCCATTCGTTGAGATACCTCGTCCTGCATTTGCGTTTTAGGGTGTGTCGATGTAGTAGTCAAGTTGTCGTAATGTACATTCCTCCTTGTCCTTGATGTCTCATTGTTACCATTGGCCGTCCTCAGCCTGATACCTTGCTGCTCTGAATGACTTGTGAGGTGTTGCGTCTGATCGCTTCTTGAAAATGAAACCACGTTTTTTGTTTCAGAGTCAATAGTGTAGTTTCTCGCCTGTTTCTCGCTGTTTGTTACCGCAGTATTCTTATGGCTGGTTGTTAAATGGCCGTTTAGACTCCGTGGTAGAGAGAAGAGGAAGATAAGTGTGCAAAGAGTAGTCCTCATGGTGTCCTTAGAGAACCTTGGCAAAAAAATAAAAAATATTTTTTTGCACATAAGACTCGACAGACTTTTTATTGCCCACGTGCAGAATGCTCTGATAAAACTTTTACATTTACCTATTTTAACTTCACCAAAAGGCAACACCTAATGTTTGTGTGTACAAATATCACTTACAAACTATAAATGAATATTTTATGACACATACTAGGTTTTTTATTTATTTTACAGAACAGCTAGCTTCAAACTGACAATTTAAATAGTAAAAACATATAGACTCAAAAGTAGCGTAATTATTGGTTTATGCTAGACAAAACAGCACAATATTTACTTACCCAGGCGTCCTCTGAAGCACTTGTTAAAGACTGAAGTATGTAGTGATGAATACGGAACTGTCACTTTACTTGACAGGAAACGAAGCTGTGAAATGGCTGCATTCGTTTTTGCTAATAGCAGTTTTTTTTTCCTGAGGAAAGACTCTGTGGTAACAGAGCATGAAAAAAAGAAGCACTTCTTTTTTTCTACCTAAACTCTGTTCTAGGAAATGTGTCTTTCTTTTTAAAGCATTGCTGTTTCTGAAAGGATCAGATATTAGTTATCTTTAATAGTTAGAATTTTTTGTAGAGCATAAGTTATCTGAAGGGAAATGATCTCATGTCTTCACTGAACACCCACTTTTCACCAGTAACACCTTCAGAAGCAAAATTAACAGTAGGATTGCTGCAGTGAGTTTCTCACAGCAAGCAACACTCAGGAAATCTGATTGCAAATGATAAGCAGGACAAGATTTTTTTATCATTAGCATTTAATTTTATTTTATATTGACATGTCAGTGTTCTGAGATAGAAAACATGCTTATTGTTAGAGGATTTGCAAGGCTGGATGGTATTCTTTGCTCATTTTAAAGGTGCAGTGTGTGATTTCTTTTTTCCCTGCCTAATATTTGGAGTCAAACATGTAGTAGAAGTCAAAAGTATACATACACTTTGCAGAATCTGCAAAATGTTAATTATTTTACCAAAATAAGAGGGCGTGTAAACTTTTGAATAGAATAAACGTGCATACATTTTTCTTATTTTGCCTAAATATCATATTGATTTCATATAGTACTACCCTTCAGAAGCTGCAGAAGATGTTTCCCAGAAGACAAAATTAGATATTTACCCTGATCTTCAAATGCAAATGTTTTCACCCCCAGGTTCTTATTTTCCTTAGATTTTCTCAGTGTGAAAAGATCTCAAATCATACAGTCAATGTAGGAAACAGGTTCAAGTACGCAAAAATGGTATAAAACCAAAGAATTTGTGAGACCTGAAGGATTTTTCTAAATAAAAGTGGACAGTTTAACTGTTTGGGACAAGCTAGGGACATTTCAGGTAAAACAGTATTAAAAATCAAGTGTATGTAAACTTTTGAACAGGGTAATTTTTATAAATTCAACTATTATTTTCTCTTGTGGACTATATGTAAATGTTTATTGTGTGAAATATCTTATTCAGGTCAGTACTAAATAAAAACACGCATTTTGTATGATCCCCCTAATTTTGGTCAAATAATTAGGTTTTGTAAGGTGTATGTAAACGTTTGACCTCAACTGTAAGTAAGCTGTTCGTATGTTGTTTCATCCAAACTGTTGACTGTAGTGGAAATTACAGTAGAAATTATTATTCTGCTATTTATGCACAGTGTATAGTACAGTGGCTTTAATCTACAGTGCTTGTCGTATTAAAAAAATAGCCAAAATGTGAGACAATGCTGATGTTAGACGCCAAGTCCACAGTATATACAATCATACACTTAAATCTCATTTACTTATTGTCCTTGTCATCCTCACTGAACATATCTCCAGAGCTGATTGAGATGAGAGGACTGCTTTGACCTTATCTGTGAAGAGGTCAAAGTTTTATATCCTCTGACTATTTGACCCATTACATTACAGGATGAGCACAAATTGCAGTTAGTTAAACAATTCTGAAAGAAACCCTGTAATGCTGTTTGCGACTAAACTTTTGTTAGCTTGCTTTTTACTGCAGTAGCTGAACTGTTGAAGACATTTAAAAAAAAAAAAAAGGCAAAAAGAAAACACCAGAGCCCAGCGTACAAAAAAAAAAGCTCTTACGCTTTACACCATCAGAGGCATGTTCTCCAAACTTATGGGATCTATGCAGGAGTCCCTGGAGGTTGAGCTTTGCATTGCTGTCGGGACGCTTTCTGAATCACCGGCTGCGTTAGAAGCGCGGACGTACTGGCTCGGCCCTGCCATCGCGCCATCGTGGATCTCTTCCTCCTCGCCGTCTGTCTTTACTTCCTCCAGTAGTACGCTAGTTTCGCATGGACCCACAATGCCGCCCTCTCTTCTCTCAGTACCCCAATAGCCCGTCCCACTCACCAGGTCTGCGTTGCTTCGGGATGGACGAGGGGTCCGGTGATGACGTTTTAGGCTTGAGACGGTACATGCCAACACTATGGTGGATGTTAGAAGGATCAGGATGATGCCACCAGCAGTTGCTGTTGCTATAAATGCTAGGTGTGCGTCGATAAAACAACTGATCTCTGCGGCACCAGTTGCGGGGAAACTAGTCGTCGCAAAAGAAACGTTGAGGTCCTCTTGCATGGTGGTGTTGTACATCAGATCGATTGTGGTCTGCATTGTCTGTGTGACAAACAAGTACCATTATTCAGCAGGACATATGTGAAACCAGTCATAAGGTTCTTTTTTAAATTGAGATTTATACATTATCTGAAAGCTTTCCATTGTTTGTTAGGACAATATTTGGCTGAGATGCAACTAAAATGGAAAAATCTGAAAACCTGCAATCTGAGGGTGCAAAAAACTAAATATTTAGAAAATCGCCTTTAAAGTTGTCCAAATGAAGTTCTTAGTAATGCATATTACTAATCAAAAATTCTGTTTTGATATATTTGTGGTAGGAAATGTACAAAATATCTTCATGGAACATGAACTTAATATCCTAATGAATTTTGGAGTTAAAGAAAATTTGATAATTTTGACCCATACAATGTATTTTTGGCTATTGCTACAAAGACTGGTTTTGTGGTCCAGGATCACATATTCTATAGGAGTTAATGTAGCTTTTTAGTACAAGTTACACTGTTTTAAGAAAAAACAGACATGATGCTGTAAGTTTTGCAGTTGTCTGTTCAAACTGAATGTAAAAAAACTTGACTATGGAACAAAAAAACATTATTTATTTGCACTACCATTCAAAAGTTTGTCTCAGTATGATTTTTTTAATAAGTTAATGGTTTTATTCAGCGAGGATGCATTAAATTGTCTGTAAGTGACAGTAAAGACATTTCTATTATGGTTTCTACAAATACTAGGTTAACATTGATTGATTGTTTTTTAGCATTAAAAAAATATTTCTTAAATCACATTAAAAATCTAAATTTAATTTGAAATACTTTATTATTCATGTTGTATATCCTGTATTTTTAATCAAATAAATGCCTAAAAGCATAAGAAACTAAAAATTAAACCAACCCCAATCTTTTGAATGATAGTGTACATCATTTAACCTAAATCACTATGATTTCAAGTATTGTATATAGATTTTAAAATCCACCATATCTTTGATCAAAGTAGGTTTAGTCACTGTAACTGTATAATAAAAGCATTAGCAAAGACTTCTCCAAACTCTCAATTACACATTAGCTTTACAGATAATTGGTGAACTAATAAGTACTTACTAAAGTGGATGTAGAGCCTTTCTTACAGAGCTGGAAGATGAAGAACAACGACCTAAAGTAATGAGGCTTGAAATATTGCAATGCAGAACACAATCGCTTCCTGTCCCCCACGCTTCTTGATGTTATTTAGGTGTTCTTCGGTTGAGATGCTCTTGACCTGTGGTTATAGTGGAAGAAAACAGGGCTATATTGATAAACGGGTTTCTATTCTGTGTGAGCTGTCAGAAGTTTGCTGTTTACGGGAATTGGTATAGACTAGGCATGGGATGATAACCGGTTTCAAGGTTTACCCTATTTTGAAAAAGTCATGGTTTTAAAACCGCAAAGAAAAAAAGTTATACCGTTCCTACGATATGTGCAGTTTCTGTGTCATCAAAGTGAAAGCGCAGGACTCCCTACTAGGTTGTGTGTGTGTGTGTGTGTGTGTACCTGCAGCGAAAACAACACAGCCCCTCCCCCAGCGGTTAGCGCTGCAGGCCACGGCTTGGAAGAGGAAGGTCAACGACATCATGTTTAAAAAGAGATTTTTGCGGCATCTAGCAGCGAGGTTGTGAATTGCAACAGTCCACCGCTCACCCCTCCCTTTACAGAACTACGGGAGGCCGATACAGGATTAAAATCTCACCGTTTTTGACAGCAACGAATAGTGAGATTTGTTTTAGAATGTAATTTTAATTAATTATATTTACTTAATCATTCAATAAAACAATGTTATTGTGGATATTACTGTTACTAGTTCATCATTGTGTCAGTGTTTTTTCGCAAGCTGAAAATTCTAAGTTGATAAAAACATAATGGTTCATTAAGTAAGGTCTTTATGCACCCCTGAAAACATAGTCATGTATATTATATTGCACCTCTGTCTAGAGATCATCTTAAATATTACTCAGGGCACCTTATAACATCTTTTCAAAATCACGCCATTAAAAAAAAAAAAAACTTGCTGGCTCTCCTGTGTCTTTGAGTGTTTGTTTATTTTTGGAACTGTCACTAATGGTAATATTTTTGTTTTGATTAGGGATTGCATTTTTCCATTTAGAAGGATATGTTTATTGATGTGGATTATTGTTGAGCTGCAGGTTTAGGCTCACACAATTGACTGCAATTTAATTTAATTAAGAAGATTCAATTATTTATTTTAATTATTTTGCCTGATGTTCAATCTTACAAAATGTTCTATATGTTTCCTAAAATAAAATACTGTTCAGTTGAATTTTTTTTTTTTTTTTTTTTTTTTTACCCAGACATTTAAATATAACATTGTGGAGCAGTAATGAAAATACCGTGAAACCGTGATATTTTTATACAAGGTTATCATACCGTCTGAATCTTATACCGGCCCATGCCTAGTATAGACAGCTCATGTTTGAAATTACTTATGTGTAGTTGTTTTGACATGTTTGTGAGCCTGGACCTACCAACCCAGTCATAAGGGTAATTTTATGAATTATGATTAATGAATAAATAAGCTTTCCATTGATGTATGGTTTGTTAGAATAGGACATTTTTTTAAATCTAGTATCTGAGGGTGCAAATCTAAATCTAAATACTGAGAAAATTGCCAAATGTTGTCCAAATGAAGTTGATTTTGGCATAAAAGAAAAATCGATAATTTTGACCCATACAATGTATTTTTGGCTATTGGTACAAATACACCCGTGCTACTTAAGTCTGGTTTTGTGGTCCAGGGTCACATATAAACATTTTTTGACATTGTTCCTTAAAATACACTACTCTGAGATGCTCAACGTATCAGCTTTAGAAAGACAAAGACCATAAAATTCAAATATGAACTAATGAAACTGTCATTGTTCTCATTTCAGGTTTAAAACTGGACAAATCAATGGCGATCTTCTGATCTACCACGTCCTTCTGACCCTCAAACCCTACTACGCCAAGCACTACGAGATTGTGGTAGACCTTACCCATGTGGGCCCCAGTAACCGCTTTAAGACGGACTTCTTATCCAAGTGGTTTGTGGTCTTTCCCAACTTTGCCTATGAGAACGTGGCTGCTGTGTACATCTACAACTGCAACACCTGGGTACGAGAGTACACCAAATATCACGAGCGACTACTGACTGGCCTCAAGGGGAGCAAGAAGATGCTGTTTATCGACTCGCCTGCACGTCTAGCCGAACACATCGAACCCGAGCAGCAGAAGCTACCTGCAGCTACCTTGGCACTGGAGGAGGACCTCAAAGTGTTCCACAATGCCTTGAAATTGGCGCACAAGGACACAAAAGTCTCGATCAAGGTAAGAGATCATGGATGTTTGCAACTCAACCAAAGTTTTAGGTACTAATATTGACAATTTTTGGTAGGTATCCACCTATATTAAAGCCTAAAATAATTTTGTTACTGATAAATGTCTGATATTGAAATTCTAGAATTTTCTAAATACATTTTTATAATAAATGAGATGAATAATACAGAGTCCTACGCATGACATGTGGACAAATATATATATAAATATATACACGCACACTACCAGTCAAAAGTTTTTGAATAGTAAGGTTTTTAATGTTTTTTTTTTTTTAAAGAAGTCTCTTTTGCTCACCAAGCCTGCATTTTTTACATCCAAAGTACAGCGAAAACAGTAACATTTTGAAATATTTTTGCTAGTTGAAATAACTTTTTTTTTATTTGAATATATTTTAAAATGTAATTTATTCCTGTGATTTAAAGCTGAATTTTTAGCATCATTACTCCAGTCACACATGATCCTTTAGAAATCATTTTAATATTCTGATTTGCTGCTCAAAAAAAGTGTATTATTATTATGTTGAATACAGCTGAGTAGAATTTTATTTTCAGGATTCTTTGATGAATAGAAAGTTCAGAAGAACAGCATTTATCTGAAATAGAAATCTTTTGTAACATTATAAATGTCTTTTTCATCACTTTTGATCAATTTAAAGCATCCTTGCTAAATAAAAGTATTAATTTCTGTAACTTAATTCTCAAAAAAAATTAAATAAACATTATACTGACTCCAAGCTTTTGAAAGGTATAGTGTTACAAAAGCTTTTTATTTTAAATAAATGCTGATCTTTGGATCTTTCTATTCATCAAAGAATCCTGAAAATAATTACTCAACTGTTTAAAATATTAATAATAATAATAAAAAAATGCTTCTTGAACAGCAAATCAGCATATTAGAATGATTTCTAATTTAAAATTTAGAGAAAAATTTAGCTTTGATCACAGGAATAAATTACATTTTAAAATATATTAAAATAGAAAACAGTAATTTTAAATAGTAAAAATATTTTAAAATGTTACTGTTTTTTCTGTACTTTTTTTTCACCCCACATCATGTGTGAGACTCATTTACAATACATTTAGACATAAAAACATTGTATTTTACAATATAAAAATGGATATCCATTTTAAGATTTGCTAAAGATTTAACAGTGTTCTTAAATTATTTGTGTGTTTTAATATTAATTTGAATCATATGGTACCCAGAGATGATCCTAGAGTGTTTTTTTTTTTTTTTTCACCCATTCTACCTAGGTGGGATCAACAGCTGTTCAGGTGACCTCAGCCGAACGAACGCGTGTCCTGGGACAGCCTGTTTTCCTAAACGACATATACTATGCTTCAGAAATCGAGGAGATATGCCTGGTGGACGAGAACCAATTCACACTAACCATCGCTAACCAGGGCACCCCTCTCACATTTATGCACCAGGAGTGCGAAGCCATCGTTCAGTCCATCATCCACATCCGCACACGTTGGGAGCTCTCCCAACCGGACTCCATTCCTCAACACACCAAGATCAGGCCTAAAGATGTTCCTGGCACCCTGCTCAACATCGCCCTCCTCAATCTGGGAAGCTCTGACCCCAGTCTGAGGTGAGTATCATTGCCTGGCATCTTGGGGGATTGAGTTTTAGACCATGCTTAGGCTGTTTTTCAGCCTAACAACTTGATAGTTTTGGATTGAATGGTCCAATGCGTTCCCGCTGTTGTTGTTCTGACAATGAGCCTTTTATTTGCAGGCTTCTGTCTTTGTTTTGGTGAACTGATTAGAAATGCTAATGCTGCTCCTTTGTGTCTTTTAGTTCAACTGGGGCGGCTCTTGAACTTGCCGCCCTACAGTTAGAACCAGACATGTGAAATGTATTATCACTTCAGTTTCTGCAAATATGGAAACTAGTGATTTAATAATGCCAGTTAATGTAAACTATAACTCCTTCAACAGGTCAGCTGCATACAATCTCCTTTGTGCCTTAACCTGCACCTTCAACTTGAAGATTGAAGGGCAACTCCTGGAAACATCTGGCTTGTGCATCCCAGCCAACAACACCCTTTTTATTGTGTCCATTAGCAAAACGCTAGCAGCTAATGAGCCCCACCTCACTCTGGAGTTCCTTGAAGAGTGCATCTCCGGCTTCAGCAAGTCAAGTCAGTGTCACATGCAAACAAACACTCTTTTTTTTTTTTTTTTTTTATTCTGCACATATGTGACCCTGGACTTCAAAACCAGTCATAAGGGTCCATTTTTGAAGCTTTCTACTGATGTATGGTTTGTAAGGCTTGGACAATATGTGACCGAGATGCAACTATTTGAAAATCTGTAATCTGAAGGTGCAAAAAATCTAAATATTTAGAAAATAACCTTTAAAGTTGTCCAAATTAAGTTCTTAGCAATACATGTTACTAATCAAAATTTACATTTTGATATATTTATGATAGGAAATGGAATATGGTCTTTACTTAATATCCTAATGATTTTTGGCATCAAAGAAAAATCAATAATTGACCCATACAATGTATTTTTGGTTTTGTGGTCCAGGGTTACATATGTGCTGTTGTTCAAAACTTTGGTGTCAGTAAGACTTTTTTCCTATTTTATTCAGCAATGATGCATACATTTCTAAAAACTTCTATAATGTTATGAAAGATTTCTATTTCAAATCTATTCGGATGTTTTGAAGAATCTGCTTAATGTTTTTGAATCCTCAAAAACATTAAGCAGCACAACTTCGATATTAATAATAATTGTTTCTTGAGCACTAAATCAGCATATTAGAATGATTTCTGAAGTAAGGCCCTATGAAATCAGTTTTTATCCCAAATTTATTTTTTCCTTTTTCTGGATTCAGTTTTTTTTCCATTTTAATTTTTCTAAACTCTCTTTTAATGGCTAAATTAAAATATATTGATCAAAAAGCATGTCTGCTTAAATAAAATCATGAAATGTAACTAATTTAACAGTTTATTAAAAGGTTAACAAATATTACATTTTTAAAGCCCTATGAAATCCGTTTTATTTTTTCTCAAATTCAGTTTTTTTTTTACCAAATATTGTGTTTTCCATTACTTTTCTGGTTTCCGTTTAAATTGTTTCCGTAAATTTTGATTTAAAAAAAATACATCTCCAACTAATTGAATTTCTAAAATATATTTTATGATGTATTTATTCACTCATTCATCCATTCATAAATACTGCTGTGTATTTACATTTTTCTGGTAAATAACTTTTCTTGTAAATATTTCTTAGAAATATATGTTTTAATAATTTTATTAGTAATAGTAGTACTATCGTCACATTAAGTTATGTTTCTGTCATAGTTTCTTCAAGTTAAACCAAACTTTGATTTTGAAGACCTTTGCTGTGAAGACCGTTGAGTTTCTATTTGTATGTGATATGATGATAGTTTTCTCAAAACAAACAGTAAAATGCTCATGAAGTGACTCTCTCAGAGCAGTTCTAGAGATGTTTCCGTGTCATATATTGAGGCGGCAGAGACTGAAAACACAGCGAGCATCATGCACGCTTCAGTATGTGTGTAGTAAACGAAACCGTGCATCTGCGCCATTCATTCACACACAGGATTAGTATTTTTGCACCTTAATATTCACAGACACTCATTTTGGTTTAAGTTTCGGTTTACGGAGACTTCTTTAAAGAAGTACTTTCGGACCCTAGATTTTTAAATGGTAGTCTAATACAAAATAGTTTTTTGATGATAATGATGTGTTTCCTTTTGGGTGCTTTAGGTATTGAGCTGAAGCATCTGTGTTTGGAATATATGACTCCTTGGCTGCGTAATCTGGTGCGCTTTTGTAAACACAATGACGATGCCAAACGACAGCGTGTCACGGCTATCCTGGACAAACTCATTACTATGACCATCAACGAGAAGCAGATGTACCCCTCTATACAGGCAAAAATATGGGGCAGCTTGGGTCAGGTAAGCCTTTCAAACTATTTTCAAGTTTCTGCCATTTCATTGTGCGAATCTGAGTTTGTGAGCTTATTCCATCCAAAGATTTTCAAACAAGTATTACAATGATAAATGCCTTCAAACTCTAACACCCTTGTCTATGTGCTTAAAAACTCTGAGTCAGCAGTTACAGAATGCACCGTTTTACGTTTATAGATCACAGACCTGCTTGATGTGGTATTGGATAGCTTCATAAAGACTAGTGCTACTGGGGGTTTGGGATCCATCAAGGCTGAAGTGATGGCTGACACAGCCGTAGCTCTGGCTTCAGGAAACGTCAAGCTGGTGTCCAGCAAGGTAAGCACTTACTGGTCACCATATTATATACGTTTATGTTTGTGTTTACAATATATGTGACCCTAGACCACAAAAGGGTCATAGGGGTCTTTTTTTTTAAATTAAGATGTATACATAATCTGAAAGCTGAATAAATAAGCTTTCAATTGATGTATGGTTTGTTAGGATAGAATATTTGGCCAAGATACAACAATTTGAAAACCTGGAAACAAAATATTGAGAAAATCACCTTTAAAGTTGTCCAAATGAAGTTCTTAGCAATGCATATTACTAAACAAAAAATACGTTTTGATATATTTACAGTAGGACATTTACAAAGTATCTTCATGGAACATGATCTTATTATCCAAATGATTTTTGGCATAAAAGAAAAGTGGATAATTTTGACCCATACAATGTAGTTGGCTATTGCTACAAATACACCCATGCAACTTAAGACTGGTTTTGTGGTCCAGGGTCACATATTATTTAATAGAATGCTATTCCTAAGATAGCAGCAACAGAGTATCTCAGTTAGGTTGTACTGAAATATTAAATCTTGCTGCATTGCTGACATGAAATAAATGATTTGGAGCATGGGAAATGCAACAGAACCAAAACCAAAATGTTCCATTTTGTTTTTCTTCATACTGGAGTAACAAAATATGCAGTTATTTTGTAAGTCATTTCTTTATTGAAATATTTGATTTATAAATGTATTCATCTCAAGATGTTTTAAAATGCCCTGAAGCAGCTTGACTTGTAATGCATGCATTTTTGTCAAATTTCACTGAATTGTATTGCTTATACAGTAAATGCATTTAATGTTATACAGTATTCAGTTACAAAATTACTAGAGTCAATTGTCCACCAAACCAAATTCTTGTTAACATGCCTGTAAATGTCTTACAGGACTTCTAGGTTAATTTCTAGCCCACTAACGCTCTTTTCAACAGATTTCGACTTACCGCTTAAAGTGTTTCTGGCTCTTGTGTTCCTGAATCATTCCTCTTGTGATCTTATCCAGGCTGACTAGCTCTTCTCCCCAACATCTATTATCCTAAGTGTTGTGCACAAATGCCCAATTTGTATGTGTGCGCACAGATAGACAATAGTTAGCCAGCGGGGCAGTCGCTCCTATTATATGGGCAACTGTTAGTCATTACGCTCAATGGACGTCATTGTCAGACACTTGGGCAGAAAAAGAGCCACAATTGCGAATTTGATAGCTTAAGCGCCTCGTTCTTTATGAGTCTTGATTCACGTATCAATATTTTCTGCTATTTTCAAACGTTTAAGACACTTGGTTGTTTTCCCGAATGCTCAGCTTTGCTGAAAAGCCAAATATTGTTTGGTTAACAAGTGCCAGCCACTGCTGATGTCACAGCGGGCAGCACAAGGACAGGCTTTGTCCGGTTGTTGCGTCTGCTTTTCTAAGACTCATATAGCAACAGGACTCTGAGGTTAAATGAGGGACAAAGTATAATCTTATTGAGAGAGCAAATGATGCTTTCTGATTTGAGGTTTGTTTGAAATGATAAAGTATGCCTTTTGTACAAGTCTAATTTTGAAAGAATAAAGGGATAGTTCCTTCAAAAAAGAAAATTCTGTCATTATTTACTCAGCCTCATTTTGTTCCAAACCCATGAGACCTTTGTTCATCTTTGGAACACAAATGAAGATATTTTTGATGAAATCCAAAAGCATTCTGACCCTGCATAGACAGCAACACAACTGACACATTCAAGTACCAGAAAGTCAGTAGCTCAACCTTCATTTTATGAATCTACGAGAATACTTTTTGTATGCAAAGAAAACCTTCCATGATAGTAGTTGTTGCCATCTATGCAGGGTCAGAAACCCTTTGAATTTCATTTTTTTCATTTAAAATTCCTTGTTCAATTATCATCAGTGGCTAATTAAAGTCAAATAAAGTCTAAATTTACTGACACAAATGCTTTATTAATTTCTCTCAGGTGATTGGCCGAATGTGTAAGATCATCGATAAGACGTGCCTGTCCCCCACCCCCACCCTTGAGCAGCATCTGATGTGGGACGACATCGCCATCCTGGCCCGCTACATGCTCATGCTTTCCTTCAACAACTCGTTGGACGTGGCCGCTCATCTGCCCTACCTGTTTCATGTTGTTACCCTGTTGGTGGCCACCGGCCCACTGTCACTCCGAGCATCAACGCATGGTCTTGTTATCAACATCATTCACTCGCTCTGCACCTGCTCACAGCTCAACTTCAGTGGTGAGAAATAATTTGGAGAAATTAAGCGTTACATTACGTGCTCACCATAAGCCAGTAAATGGGTGCCATCAGAATGAGAGTCCAAACAGCTGATAAAAACATCACTACAATTCACAAGTAATCCACACAACTTCATTCCATCAATTAACATTGTGTAAGGGAAAAGCTGAGTGTTTGTAACAAATTAATTTTAGAAGCTTAAAGGGATAGTTTACCCAAAAATAAAAATAATAACAAGAATTTAGAAATATTTTAACAAGTATATAAGGAATGAAAACCGTTCGAGTACATTTTTTTTTTTAAACCCATGCCTATCGACTGCTCAAACCAAATATGATGCTCCATCACATCAAAGTTACATCTAATATATGTCTTGATGTTTAACTGTTTAAAACCTAAATAATGACCCAAAACCAGAGGGATGCATACAAATATATACACTTCTACATTTTTGTGGTAATTTAAATTTAATGAAAATGCAAAAATCTAAAAATTTTCAGTTTCTCTCAAGGAAAAAATCTTTCAACTAATACTGTAAAATATAATTAAAAAAAAAAACTGATTTATATACAAATGCTGAAATTGCACTCGGCGGCTGTCATAAAAACTTGGAAGTATTTATTCAAACATAAATTAAACAGTAAAAAAAATACAACGAATGTGTTATATGCTGCATATATTTAGCTAAATGCTCCTCTCTAGAGTTCATTATTCTAGCTGACTAATGAGTTTACGGTGACAGAATGTTTTTCGGAGGTAAATGTTACATTATGTGACATTGTTTACAAGCTGTTATATTGACATTAGTCTCGCGTAGCCAGACCTTCAGACTGACGGCTGAAGGTCTGGAATTCATGGCAGCTTTCATTGGCCAAAGGCCCTTTGACCGACATTTCAAACAACCAATCACAGTTCGTTTCGTTCAGCGTCACGTTTCGGGGCGTGGAAATGCCCCCACAACAACGCCAGTCAGTCACTGAAATAACCAGCATTGAAAGTTAAATAAGAAGAGGGTGAACAAGCAGTAAGTCAGTAATTTGTTCGCGAACGTTGCAAAAGTGTATAACAACAATGGCGTCTGCATAAGCACCTCTTAACAAAACACAAGAGTAAATCAGTCGGCGCTTCGTTTCCCGGCGGACCGAAAATAAACGCGACACTCGCGTCTACCGGAAATCCGATCAAATTCAACGAATCAGACGACGACTTGGACATTCCTGAAGTGTTTCCAGTTAAGTGTACCATATGCATCAGACGTTTAGCCGACGTTCCGTGGGTGTGACGTCTGAGACTATATTGACATCATTGTGTGGCTGAAACACTGATTATATGAGACAAAAATGTATTTCGGACAAACCTTTGGATGGTTATTCATGTTTATTTTGTGACGTAACTGATATAAAAGTGGAGGAGATGATCAGTTCATGTGCTGCTTCTCTTGAACTGAGGTGGTACAGCGATGTGTAACTTCACAAAACGTTATTTATAGTTTGAACACTGATCAGAAAATCTGAGATTTTCTTTCATATCAGAAGTAACAAAGCACAAAGCTTATTACGATTTATTAGATGGGAGGTACCCTACAATGTTCCGTTCATTAACTGAACAGGCTGGACCAATCAATTTGTGGGATTTAAGAATCAATAACATTTCATTGAAAATAAATAGAATATATTTTTTTACCCAGCCCTAGTAACAATACTGAATCATTTTGTTGTAGTATGACAGACTTGATGTAAAAAACGTCCTTTTTGTGCCAAATATTTTTGATTTTGAATTAAATGCCTTACATGCATGTGTTAAATGCTGTACTGCTTTATTGTTTGCTAGACATTAAGTTGCTTTAAAATCAGATCTAATTGTTTTTTTGCCGTTCTGGTTTTTGCCTCTGCAGAGGAGACCAAACAGGTGCTGCGTCTGAGTCTGACTGAGTTCTCCCTGCCCAAGTTCTACCTGCTGTTCGGCATCAGTAAGGTCAAATCTGCGGCGGTCATCGCCTTCCGCTCCAGCTACAGAGACCGCTCATTCTCCCCAGGCTCCTACGAGAGGGAGACCTTTGCCCTGTCTTCCCTGGAAACAGTTACAGAAGCTCTTTTGGAGATCATGGAGGTTAGTTACCTGCATTGTGTATTATGAAGGTTTCACTGCTTCTGTCATTTGAAGTATTTATGACCCGTTTATGTATCTCCAGCACTGTGCTTTTCCATAACTACTTATTTACCAATTATTGTTTTCCCCAGGCCTGTATGAGGGACATTCCCGGATGCAAATGGCTGGATCAGTGGACTGAATTGGCACAAAAGTGTGTTCAAAATATTTTACAAGAGTTTTGTGAAACAGGTGCAACTGAAAATCACAGTACATTTCTATTTAATTGTATTAATTGTTCCTTCTTTTCTTGAATAGGTTTGCATTCCAGTACAACCCCTCTCTTCAGCCTCGGGCGCTGGTGGTGTTCGGCTGCATCAGTAAACGTGTGACTCATGGACAGCTCAAACAGATCATTCGAATTCTCAGTAAAGCCAGTCCTCTGCTCAGCATTGATCGGGTTAGCTTTGTTTTTCTTCCTCATGCCATCTAATTTTAGATTCGATTTTAATAGGCTTGAATATTTTATTTTCGGTGCATTTACAGTTGAAGTCAAAAGTTTACATACACCTTGCAGAATCTGCTAAATGTTAATTGTTTTACCAAAATAAGAGTGATCTTACATTTATTTAGTTACTTTACACTTAATTTTATTTAGTACTGACCTGTATAAGATATTTCACGTAAGACATTTACATACAGTCCACAAGAGAAAATAATAGTTGAATTTATAAAAATGACCCTGTTTAAAAGTTTACGTACACTTGATTCGTAATACTGTTGTTACCTGAATGATCCACAGCTGTGTTTTATTGTTTGGTGATAGTTGTTCACGAGTCCCTTTTTTGTCCGTTAAACTGACGGCTGTTCTTCCGAAAAATCCTTCAGGTCCCACAAATTCTTTGGTTTTTCAGCATTTTTGAACTCTTTCCAACAATAACTGATATTGAAATCCATCTTTTCACACTGATGACAACTGAGGGACTCATATGTAACTTTTACAGATGCTCCAAACGCTCATTGATGCTTCAGAAGGAAAAACGATGCATTAAGAGAATTAAAAAATCAGGGTAAATTTCACTTATTTTGTCGTCTGGGAAACTCTTTTGTAAGTTCTGAAGGGCAGCACTAAATAAAAAAATATGGCATTTAGGCAAAATAAGAAAAATGTACACATCTCCATTCTGTTCAAAGGTTTTCACCCCCGGCTCTTAATGCATCGTTTTTCTTTCTGGAGCATCAGTGAGCATTTGAACCTTCTGTACCTTTACTTTAATAAAGTAAAACTTTCTGAAAACGTTCTGTTCGGACAAATTTAAATCTATTTTGATAACTGCAGAATCAGATATGCATATAGTATTGAACACAGTTTTGAGAACTGTTTAATCAGTTCTTGGGAAAGTTACGTCAAGTCAAGTCACCTTTATTTATATAGCGCTTTTAACAATACAGAGTGTGTCAAAGCAACTGCACAGTATTTAAACAGCACTATAGTGTGTAAGTAACGCATTATTGTAAACAATCAATTTTCAGTTAAAGGCTTGCCAAACATTCTTTGATCTAGTCACATTTATTTGTTTTAGAATTTTCCTCTCCCTGTAATTCCAAATTTGAATCCCTACTTATGAATTTAAATGCAATTCCTTCAAAAATGCCTATTGTTTAAATACATCAAAATGATGGATATCTTTTTGTAGTAATGTGACTATATTTTGTCTGGCAATTGTGAATAGCGGTGTTATATGCGGTGTGATTCAGGTCTGTGGAGAATGCAGTGCAGCACTAGCTGCTGTAGTGTCTTTCGCTCAGACTATTTGCTGGCGTCATGCTCCGCCGCTCTGTCTGATTAATGCTGTTCCTGCACAGGGGCTGGAGAGCTGCTTAAAGGGGCCGGATAATTACAACAGCCAGGTTCTCATTGAGGCCACCGTCATCGCTCTCACAAAACTACAGCCTCTCCTCGATCAGGTGCAGTGATTATGTGTGCTGGGTTCAATTATAAAAACATATTACCTCTGATGTAACCCTACTGTTGTCGTTGACTTTTCTCATTGTATACAATACATGTATGAGTGTTTAGGGAAACCTGTTTGAAAAAGTTTGTTCTATTCGGTTTGATTGTGTGGAAATTACACACCTGATGTATTAATATCTTTGTGTGCGTGTCTAATGATGTGCAGGACTCTCCCATGCATAAAGCTTTGTTCTGGGTGGCTGTGGCTGTGCTTCAGTTGGATGAAGTGAGTCTGTACTCTGCTGGTACTGCCCTACTGGAGCAGAACCTGCACACACTGGATAGCCTCAGGGTGTTTAATGATAAGGTGCTTAACTGAAATACATATTTGGACATCCACATACTCGAAGCATGTTTCGATACGCTTGATGTTATTATTGTTGTTCAAATATAAGAGCTCAAAGCAGTTCCACCCCTTTATAGAGTCCTGAGGAGGTCTTCATGGAGATCCGGAAGCCTCTGGAATGGCATTGTAAACAAATGGACCATTTTGTGGGACTCAACTTTGCCTCCAATTTCAACTTTGCATTAGTGGGGCACTTACTCAAAGGTAATGATTAAAAGTGGTATTTGCATTCAGAATGTAAATTGGCTGCTTTCTAAAAAAAAAAAAAATCAATTAAATAAATGAAAATAGAAAATCAGGGTAAACATGAATTTTATGTTTTATTTTATTTTGACTTGAAACTGAAACCTGACTCAACTAATGTGGCCCAATGTTTCAGCAAGCATTATTTATTAATTTATATATTTTTTCTTTTCTTTTATTTCATTTTACGTCATAATTTTACTTAAATATTTGACTCGAAATCTGGGCCAACGTTTCAGCTGGATGATGATGATGATGATGATGATAATAATAATAAAAATCTGGTTCAGCATGCATATTTTATTTTAGTTTTTACTTCACTTTATGACATAATCTGACAAATATATGATTCAGAACTAATCTAGGCCAGTGTTTTCAGAGGTATAATAATATTTATAATAAATGAATAAAATATTCATTATGAAACTATTTGTATTATAATAATAGTAACAAATAAGGTTCAACATGCACATTTTATATTGTTTTTCACTTCACTTTATTTCATGTCATAACAAATATCTGACTCATAACTAATCTGGGCCAATGTTTTAAGAGGAATAATATTAATAATAATAAACCGGGTTCACCATGAATTATATTTTCTTTTCATTTTCTTTAATTTTATGTCAGTACTTGAATATTTGACTCAATACTAATCTGGGCCAACATTTCAACTAAAACTTTTTATTTTTATTCATCATCATGATGATGATAATAAAAATAAAAATCTGGTTCAGCATGCACATTTTATTTTAGTTTTTACTTCACTTCGTTAGAATCTGACAAATATATGATTCAAAACTAATCTGGGCCGTTGTTATTATAATTATAATAATGAATAAAATATCCATTATGAAACTATTTGTATAATTATTATTAATTCTAATATTAATAACAAATCAGGTTAAACATTTGATATTACTTTTCACTTTTTCTTTCACTCTATTTCGTGTCATAACAAATATCTGAATCAAAACTAATCTGGGCCATTGTTTTAAGAGGAACAACAATAATAATAATAAACCAGCTTCAACATAAATTATTATTTTTTATTATTATTATTATTTTATTTTATTTTTTTATGTCAGTACTTAAATGTTCGACTCAAAACTAATCTGGGCCAACAATTTTTTTTTATCATTATTATCATCGTCATTTTAGTTTTTACTTCATGACATAAATATCTGATTCAAAACTAATCTGGGCCAGTGTTTTCTGAGGGTCAATAATTATAATAATAATCAAAATAAATTAATAAAATATCAGTTGTTAAACTATTCTTAATAATAATAATAAATTAATAAAATGTTATGAAACAATTTATTATTATTAATAATGATATGGATAATATTGATAATAATAATAAATCAGGCTCAACATGTACATTTTATATTAGTTTTCAGTTCACTTTATCTTATGTCATAATATAACAAATATCTGACTCTGAAACTAATCTGGGCCAGTGTTTTCAGAGGAATAATAATAACAATGATAATAATAAATCTGGTTCAACATGCATTATTTATTCATTTATTTCATTTTTTATGTCATAATTAAATATTTGATTTAAAGCTAAAGCCAATGTTTCAGATGGACAATAATAATAACTGCAATAATAAATAATTAAAATAAAATGTGCACGTTGAACCAGATTTTTAGTTTTTACTTCACTTTATTTCATGTCATAATCTGACAATCTGTACAACTATACAAAATATTAGTATTTTATCCACTCTTCTAGGTTGACAAATTTATGCATTACTGTTGTATAAACAGACCAGGTAATGTATTGAGCATTAATAATGAACTGTATCAATTGATCACGTTAAGCACTCGCTGTTTATCAGGAAAAGGTCTACCATGTGTCTGGTTCCTCATATTTGTCCTTTCTCCTTGTAGGATACAGACATCCCTCTTCCACCACAGTAGCCAGGACAGTCCGTATCCTTCATACACTCCTGGGCCTAGTGGGAAAACACCGCAGCTGTGACAAGTTTGAGGTGAACACGCAGAGTGTGGCCTATCTGGCAGGTACTTTAGGCAAACAATCACAACCTGTCCTGAAGTAGATTTGAATCTAAACCGAAACGTTAAAACTATACGTTTGTTGTACAGCTTTGCTCACAGTATCCGAAGAGGTGAGGAGCCGCTGCAGTCTAAAGCACAGGAAGTCATTACTTCTCTCAGAAGTTACCATGGACAACTTTCCCATGGACACATACTCCGTGTATGACACAGAGCCTGGATGCAGGTGAGAATTTGTCATTAAACAAGTTTGAATTTCCTGCTTTTATTTTTTATTTTTTGTTGCTTGTTGATTCTCACACTCGTATGTGTCAGGCTACTGCGTGAAAACCAGCCTTGGGCTTCTCCGAAAGTGTCAGAGCGCAGTCTTGCGCCTCCATACTCTGCCATGGGCCAGACCAGCCTTCGCCCACGCAAATCCATGAGCGTAGACATGGGCCAACCGTCACAGGCCAATGCGAAGAAACTTCTGGGTATTAGCGGTCTGATGACTTCATTCTTTCAAAGTGGCTCTTAAACATGCCGTAGCTTTACTTTAGCTTCATACTTAAGTGGTTTTATTTTTATTCTAGGCACTAGAAAGAGTTTTGATCACCTCATTTCGGACTCAAAAGCCCCGAAGAGACCAGACATGGAGTCGGGTATCACCACGCCTCCGAAGATGAGACGGGTTTCTGAAAATGACTATGAGATAGGTGAGTTTTTTCCTTCATGAATCAGATGTGCTATGCTACAGCTCAGTACATGCCACTCTACATGCAATAAACGATAATTAGGGTCATAAATGAGAGAGGTTGAGTTGCCAACACCTCTTCTTCATTCCAGAAACTCAGCGAATAGCCAACTCCCATTTACGCAAAGTTTCTGTTTCGGAGTCCAATGTCCTCCTGGATGAGAATGTTCTAACAGACCCGAAGATCCAGACGCTGCTCCTCACTATACTGGTGTGTGGTTCAGACTACTTTTCTTTGCACTTGAACTTGTGCTTTAAATCCTCCTGGAGGTGGAAATACCTTTTGAAATTGTTGAATATTCATTTTTTTTATGTATAGAACAGGAAAGTTAAAGGGATAGTTCACCCAAAAAATGAAAATTGTGTCATTAATTACTCACCCTCACGTCATTCCAAACCCATAAGAACACACATTAAGATATTTTTGATAAAATCAGAGAGTAGTGTAACTGACGCATTCAAGGCTCAGAAAGAGAAGTGAATTAAGGTTGTGTTTTGTTTTTTGCGCACAAAGTATTCTCATAGCTTAATCAAATAATGGTTGAACCGCTGATTTCACATGGACTATTTTAACAATGTCCTTGCTACCTTTCTCTGCCTTGAATGTGTCAGTTTTGTGCTGCCTATGCAGGGTCAGAAAGCTCTCAGATTTCAAAAGTATCTTAAATTGTGTTCTGAAGATGAACGTCTTGTGAGTTTGGAATGACATGAAGGTGAGTTATTAACGACAGAGTTTTAATTTGTGGGTCAACTACTCGTTTAAATAAAGATGACTAATTTACTTTCTCCTGTGATGTGTTTTTTTTTATCGCAAGTATTGTTTTTAATTGCAGGCAACACTGGTGAAATACACTACGGATGAGTTTCATCAGAGGATTCTGTATGAGTATTTGGCTGAGGCCAGTGTGGTTTTCCCCAAGGTCTTTCCAGTAGTGTGAGTATCTGCCATATTACATACCAACACATCACTCTCATCACTCTGAGTCAGTCAAGATCCATTTATCTTCTATAGTTTACCATGCTAAAAATATTTTTTTTTTGGTAAAATTATTAAACAGGATTAACTGTAGTTTCAAACCCATAAATGATTTGTTCATCTTTGAAACACAAATTAAGATATTTGTAATGAAATCTGAGAGACTTCTGTCTCTCCACCTCACCCAAACCTCTTGTTTTAAAACATTTGCCAAATGTTTAGTCCAAGAGTTTTAAAGAGACATCATCTCTTTATATGAAGAGCAGATTTAATTCAGGCTTTTATTTACATATAAAAATTGATCAGTGAACATTAACAGAACCATACTTGCCTGTTGTGTGAAAACCAGTCTCAGTAGTTCATCTGGCTTGACAATTGAAAATTAACCTCATTGTTTCCCGTGTCAAACAAGCTAGCTTGTGACCAAATTTGAATGCTGTAAAATGTGAATAAAAGCCTTATGTTTAAAACGATCATGTCTAGAAAACAGTTGTGCTACTTAATATTTTTTTAGAAATAATTTTTAGGATTATTTCGTCATGGACGTATGTTCTATGACGGTGTTTTAGTGCCACATTAAAAAAAAAAAATCTAAGATTACAAGATTTAAGTCATAATATTTCGAGAATAAAGTCAAAATATTACAAGAATAAAGTTGAAATACTACAAGAATAAAGTTGAGAAAACATTTCTTGAAACATTTCGACTTTATTCTCAAAGGTTTTGAGAAAGTCTAAATGTTTTGAGAATAAAGTCGAAATGTTTAGACAATAAATATTTATTCTTGTAATTTTGACTTTATTCTCATAATTTCGACTTTATTCTCTTAATATTTTGACTTTATTCTCGTAATATTTTGCGTTTTAGTGCCACAAAAAAAAAGTAAGGTTACGAGAATAAAGTCAAAATATAGCGAGAATAAAGGCAAAATATTTTGACTTTATTCTCATAATTTCAACTTTATTCTCAAACATTTAGTTTTTTGCAGTTTAGTGCCACATTTACAAAAAAATGTAAAGTCGAAATTTTTCGAGAATAAACTCTAAATGTTTCGAGAATAAAGGCAAAATGTTTCGGGAATAAAGACGAAATGTTTCGGGAATAAAGACAATGTTTCGAGAATAAAGGCGAAATGTTTCGAGAATAAAGGCGAAATGTTTTGGGAATAAAGGCGAAATGTTTTGGGAATAAAGACGAAATGTTTTGGGAATAAAGGCGAAATGTTTTTGGAATAAAGGCGAAATGTTTCGGGAATAAAGACGAAATGTTTCGGGAATAAAGACGAAATGTTTCGGGAATAAAGGCGAAATGTTTCGGGAATAAAGGCGAAATGTTTCGGGAATAAAGGCGAAATGTTTCGGGAATAAAGGCGAAATGTTTCGGGAATAAAGGCGAAATGTTTCGGGAATAAAGGCGAAATGTTTCAGGAATAAAGGCGAAATGTTTCGGGAATAAAGGCGAAATGTTTCGGGAATAAAGGCGAAATGTTTCGGGAATAAAGACGAAATGTTTCGGGAATAAAGACGAAATGTTTCGGGAATAAAGACGAAATGTTTCGGGAATAAAGGCGAAATGTTTCGGGAATAAAGGCGAAATGTTTCGGGAATAAAGGCGAAATGTTTCGGGAATAAAGACGAAATGTTTCGGGAATAAAGACGAAATGTTTCGGGAATAAAGTTTAAATGTTTTGAGAATAATTCAACTTTATTCACCTATTCTCGTAATTCTGACTTTATTCTTGAAACATTTTGAATACCGAAAAAACCTCACCTGGCTGTGTAGCCTTAGTGATCCTAAAGACCTTGATTAGCTTGTTCAGTTGTGTTTAATTAGGGTTGGAACTAAACTCTGGCTGCACTAGCCGGTTGAGTTTAATGAGAAATAGTTTGAAGATTGTGTTGTTTGTTTACTTCACCAACCTAACAACAAGCTTTTCAGATCAACTTGCGTAATGTACACAAATTATCTTTTTGAACATGCGTGAAAACGTTCTTGTATGTTCACTTTAACTTTCTGGGCGCGGCTATTTGTAAATTTGATGGGTCTGGCTTCTGGTTTCGTTCGCATTCCAGCTGTTTTTAGCTGTACAAAACAGCTTGTTCTGCTGCATGATATTGCTAATTGGTGTGACTTCAAGTTTTTACCATTTACTGCATGTTGTTGTCGTTATTTCCCTATAGCAGCTATAGCAACTATTGAATGGAAAATCTCACCCATAGGCTTACTTCTGCGTTAAAGAATAAGGTGGATATTTAGCTTTGGCCCTGTAGTTTCACATTAATTTTCCCTGTGTCATTTTTTTTTATCCATTATAGCCACAACCTGCTGGACTCTAAGTTGAGCACCGTCCTTTCCATGTGCCAGGACCCCAACCTCCTAAACCCCGTCCACGGCATCATTCAGAATGTGGTCTATCATGAGGAGTCGCCTCCTCAATACCAACCGTCCTGTTTACAGAGTAAAGCCAATCTCTCCTGTCGTTTAATCACATTCAGATTTCTTAGCAGATGCTTTCTTAATTGTCTACAAAGAATGTTTTTTTAAAAGTTGTGCTGATTGTATTGTGACTTGTTGTAAAAAAGTTTTCTGCAAATATTGATATGCTGTTTATTATCATATATACTGACTGTCTGTCTGTGTCTGACTGATCTCCTTTTTTCCCTCTTGACTCTCCATCACTCTCTTTCTCTGTCATCTCTGTCTCTCTGACTCACAGGTTTCGGGTTCAATGGCCTTTGGAGGTTTGCCGGGCCCTTCTCTAAGGTATGATTAACTGCTTTCATTTTCCAACAGAGCGCAGTGAAGAAATTGTGTGCTGCGGTCTCTCTGCAGCTTCCTAGATTTATTGACCAAAACGGCTTCCCCAAACATCTCTCACACCCATCTTGTGTCTCCGAACTCTTACTCTCCCACAGTTCTGCTGTGTGGTTTAAGAAGGTGTAAATGGCAGGGATGTATTGCTTATGTATACCTTGCTGAATGAACTGTTTTCCTTCTTTCATGGCTCAGCAATAATGATTTGTTTTATCCTGGCTTGTCAGGCCAGTAATTCAGGTTTTTACTTGCTCTGCTCTAACTTATTATATTATTTACTTTTTAAACGACTATTTAATTATCTTTATTTGTTTTTTGGAATAGATTTGTATGTGCTGGAAAAAATCTTTCTTTCATTAAACACGTTCTTGTCAGACCAGAATTTTAATTGCAGACAGTATTTTTAATGTAATGTGTTATCGGATTGAAATTACTTTCTTAATCACTTTTAAATTCAGTTTTAATTATATTGTTCAGAAATATTCGATTTTAATTATATTCTTATGTAATACGTGTTAGAGAAAAAATCTTCGAATCTTTTCTTCATCAAAAAGGTTTTTCCCCATAGCTTTGTCACACCACTACACCAATTTCTATAATGTATCTAATGTAATAAAACCATACATTTTTGTAGTTAAAATATTGGCGGGGAAATAAAAAGAATATTCCAAAAGAATATTTTAATGGGCCTCACCACAAATATTTTTTGCACGATTTTTGAATCTTTGGAAGATTATGTTTTTGAAAGAAGTCTCCTCTGCTCATCAAGTCTGCATTTATTTGATCTAAAGTACAGCAAAAACAGTACAATTTTGCAATATTTAAAAGAGCTCTTTTCTATTTGAATATCTTTTATTCCTGATTTCAAAGCTGAGTTTTTAGCATCATTACTCTAGTGACATGATCCTTCAGAAAATTATTCTAATATTCTGATTTGCTGCTCAAAAAACATTTGTTATTATTAATATGTTGAAAACAGTTGAGTTTTTTCAGGTTTCTCTGAATAGAAAGTTCAGAAGAACAGCATTTATCTGAAATAAAAATATTTTATAACATTATAATGTCTTTATCATCACTTTTGATCAAGTTAAAGCATCCTTGCAAAATTTATATATATATATATATATATATATATATATATATATATATATATATAATTATATAATCATTATTGCTTGCTTTGACCTCAGCAAACTCTAAAGATCTAGGTTAATCCATGTTATTACTATTACTACTGTTGTCACTATTGCTCGTAGTCAAGGTCAGAGTAATGAAACTTACACTCATCATGATTTGTGCCAAATCTAGGGACTCACATATGTCACCCAAAACTACATCATTTCTAATCAGACCTGCTTTTCCAACAGCAAACCCAAATTCCAGACTACGCGGAGCTCGTGGTTAAATTCCTAGATGCTTTGATCGACACCTACCTTCCTGGTATTGAAGAAGAAGGAGAGGAGTCGCTGCGCACGCCCACCTCTCCGTATCCGCCCACCGTCCAGAGCCAGCTCAGCATCACGGCCAACCTCAACCTGTCCAACTCCATGACGTCTCTCGCCACCTCACAGCATTCACCAGGTCAGTGCTCACTTCCTGCATCCATACGCACGCACACCTAGGCACAAATTAGTCAGTAGTCGCTCTTAACTTCACAGTTCACATTCTTCCCGAGCTACTCACACCTGTTCGCGTAAATGCGATTTACGTGAGTAACGATAACGCTTACTCATTTTGATGGCATTGCGACATACCCGAGCAATAAAAAAATAACACCGTAACCGCTCTGTTGCATTTGCGGTCAATGCTTTACTGTCCACATCTCGAGAGCGTCGCCAGTTTACAGTTTGCCGGGCTTGGCTAGATGTGCGAGATTTAGACTAGACCATCGTACAGGGCTTTGACAGTGGTTGTGTGTGCATTTGACACCTTTGCTTTGCGTTTGTATCTTCATTAACCTCACTGCATTCTGTCTCCTTTTCATTGGGAATGTGCTGTCGGTTCAGAGGGCCCTATAGTTTATAGACGGTCCCCAACTCTCTCCCATCCACGAACCACAGAGGAGGTGCCACCGAAAACAGCTGGTACAAACCTAAACTATAGAGCTGTGTTGGGCAATTAATGTCCAGTTCTATAGTTTGCGAACTGTGGTAACTTATTTAAGTGCCTATTTTCTTGTCTTTACTTTTTTTCAGTGGTGGCAGTGTGATACTATTGAGTTAAAATTGGCCATTAAAAGGGTGTAAATTCATAAACGGAGGTATTTCTATATCTGTGTATGTAACGGAAGTCACTAGATGATGTCTAAATCACATTCCTTCTCACTAATTTCTCTTTTTGATATGGATTTAATCTGCATTTTGAGCTAATATCAACTACTGCTTAGCTTCACTGTTCAGCAGAACTCTGCTTTTTGCGGTAAAACGCAGTTAGATGTATCTGTAAGCTGCCATTTTTATTTTGATTTCCTGTTTCTTCCATTCATCTGTCCTTCCTGTCCTCTTTTGAGTTGTGAATGTGTCACTCATGTCTTTTTTTTTTTTTTTTTCTACTCTCTCTGTGTGAAGCCTGTCTGCCTTGCTCTAAGTCGGCCGTATTCCCACCTCACCTCGTCCTCCCAGGTACTCATCGACCTCCGTTGTGTGAAAATAGCAGTTGTTGCCATTCGCAGAGTGTTTGAATTGTAAATCTGCTGCTGGAGTCAGCAATAGATGCTACTATCAGATCAAAGCAAGAGGGGCTGCTCTAACAGGAAGTGTGAAGGGGAAGATCACAAGGGCCTGGTTACAGACACTTACAAACGCAGCTGAGGACTGAACATTTGCAATTTTAAAAGCATCGTTAAAGGCTTTTCACACTCAAAATTGCGAGGCCACTGTCATTTTTAACCCTTCGTAATGCTGTTACTGACCTCTCTTAATTTTTTTAAAATTATAATATATATATATTTTAAATATGTGACCCTGGACCACAAAATCAGTCATAAGGGTCGAATAAATAAGCTTTCCGTTGGTGTATGGTTTGTTAGGATAGGAAAATATTTGGCCGAGATACAACTATTTGAAAATCTGGAATCTGAGGGTGCAAAAATATCTAAATATTGAGAAAATCGCCTTTAAAGTTGTTCAAATGAATTTCTTAGCAATGCATGTTACTAATCAAAAATTATGTTTAGATAAAATATCTCCATGAAACATGATCTTTACTCAACATCCCAATGATGTTTGGCATAAAAGAAAAATCAATCATTTTGACCCATACATTGTATTTTTGGTTATTGCTACAAATATATCCATGCTACTTATGACTGGTTTTGTGGTCCAGGGTCACATATTTCATATATGTATACAGTGCTGATAGATGACTTACAAATCATTACTGATTTCAAATTACGTGACAAAAATTGTAGTTAGTAACGTAAACCATTACATAACACATTTCAGGTGATTTAATCAGACTACTTTTTGATTACTTTTGACCTAACTTGTCTATCACTTGTACCATAATGATATAAAAATACATAGAGAAAGAAAATTCATCCGTTCCATCCATTCGCTATTAAAAACATTAAACATTAGTAAAAGTTTCCTAAACTGGGATTTGTAAAGGAACTGCAGGGGGTTTGTGAGATTAATGAAAAACTAATAATAAATTAAATTTAAAAAATGTTGAATTACAATATATATTTTAAAAATAACAACCATCAAAATAAAATCTGAATAAAAAAACTTGCACTTGTGTGTCATGTAATCAATATAAAAGTAACTTTAGTCTGATTACAAATATTTTTAAATGTAATATAATGTAAACAATGTAATTGGTTACTACTCAGCACTGATTATATATAGACTGAAGTTTAAATTTTTAATGGTTTTCAAAGACGTTTCTTATGCTCATGAAGGCTGCATTTATTTGATCAAAAATACAGAAAAAAAAATAATATTGTGAAATATTATTTCAATGTAAAATAACAGTTTTCTATGTAAATATATTTTAAAATGTAATTTATTCCTGTGAATTTTCAGCATCATTACTCCAGTCTTCAGTGTCACATGATCCTTCAGAAATCATTCTAAAATGCTGATTTATTATCAATGTTAAAAACAGTTGTGCTGCTTAATATTTTGTTGGAACCTGTGATTTATTTTTTATTTTATTTTTTCCCCAGGATACTTTAACAAATAAAAAGTTGGGGGAAAAACAGCGTTTTTTTTAAATATAAATCTTGTTGCTGTTCTTTTTAACCTTTTATGCATCAAGAATCCTAAACAGGTGCAAAAAATTAAGCTGTTTCCAACGTTGATAATAACAGTAATTAATCAGCATATTAGAATGTTTTTTTTTTCTTTTCTTTTTTTTGAAGAATCATGTGACACTGAAAACAAGCAATGGCTGATAAAAATGTGGCTTTGCATCACATGAATAAGTTTTACTTTAACATGTACTAATATAGAACACCATTGTTTTAAACTGTAATACTGTTAAATTTTGGTATTTTATAATATAATGAGTGTGTGTGTGTGTGTGTGTGTGTGTGTGTGTGTGTGTGTGTGTGTGTGTGTGTGTGTGTGTGTGTATGTATTAGGGTTGTGACGATGAGGAAATTTCCCCACCGGTTAATTGACATGTGACAACACCGGTAATACCGGTATCACCGTGGGGGTGGGGGTTTCCTAGGAACGAAGACGAGAGCATGCACTATAATTAAAAACTATGCTACAATGCGTCATATTTCATTTATCACGTGAGGAGAATGAGAGGAGTCGAATTTACAGAAAGAGAATGGCGGACGATTAAGTGTCAAAACGCAATGCAAAAGCGCCTGTTTGGCAATATTTTGGGTTCAAAGTTTTTTTTTGTAGTTTCGTTGTCGTCCATTCAAACAATTGACGCCGAATTGCCAATACCGGCAAAACTGAAAGTGAAAGCATAATACGCACGCATTTATAAGCTATTTAAAAGCAGAAAAAACGAGAAAAGAGCTCTTTATTGCCAAACAGGCGTTTTGCATTGCGTTTTGACACTAAATCATCCGCCATTCTCTTTCTGTAAATTCGACCCCTCTCGTTCTCCTCACGTAATAAAAAAAATGAAATATGACGCATTGTAGCTATGTTCAGTTTTTAATTATAGTTCATGCTCTCATCTTAAGTAAATTATTATAATTATATTTTCCATTTAATTCAAATAAATATTTAATAAAAAAACGAATAGGCATACTACTTTAAAAAAAAATGTGGGGACGGTTCACGGTGGAAAAAGTGATGTCACCGGTGTTGCGTCTTAAAACGGTAACACCGTCAACACCGTCTATCGTGGCAAGCCTAGTATGTGTGTATGTGTGTATGTATATATGTATGTATACAGTAGTCAACATTCGAAGTGGATCAAAAAGTTAATCAAAAGTTGTCCTAAGATAAGAACGGGTATTCTTTTTGGTTTTAGACAAATTTGATGAAAGGTTTTGATCCACTTCGAATGTTGACTACTGTATATATATACAGTTGCAATCAAAATTATTCAACCCCCCAGAGACTGCAGTACTTTACAAATAAAAGCTTGTCTGAAGTTTCAGGACTTTAATAAAAAATGCATCTACAACAGTTTACTGGCATATTAAAAGTGACAATGTCAATATATAATGTAATGTGTTTGAGTTATAGGATTTTTTAATAACACAGCTATGTCAGAATTATTCAACCCCTATTCAACATTGCCATTTTAAGTCATTTATTTTTGTGGTAGGGAACAAAATTATCCTAAAACACAACACAAAGGCTTTATAAACTATTAAAAAACTGAATCGGCTTGAGATGTTACACATCTATACATTTATCCCATGCATGTGCTGAAGTTGAGTAGCAAATATGGTAAAGTCAACAGAGCTTTCACAAAAGCTATAGAGAAGAAATAGTTTTATTGTATTAGAAAGTCTAAGGCTACGTGAAGATTTCTACGACATTAAAAGCCTTATTCCTTAGTTTAAAGTGTGTTGTACCAGAAAACCTTTGAGGGTGTTGAACCAAAAATGCACATTTCATAATGTTTCTATCAGAGCAACTGAGAAAAACCTGCAATGTACAACCAAAGACTTGCGAGATGACCCGATGAAAGGAGGACAAATATTTAATTCCAGAGTAGAAGATGAACATAAGATAGGCATGGCCTTCATGTTGGGGCATCTTGGCGAATACCATTCTTGATCAAGAAGAACAAAAAGGTCAGCTTGAATATGCTAAATTAATTTGAATAGACCTGTGGAGTTCTGGAAGAATGTTTAATGGAGCGATGTGGCCAAACTAGAACTTTTTGACCGTATAGATCAGCGGTATGTCTGGTGCCAAAAAGGAAAACTAATGAGCAGAAGAACACTATCTCCATGATCAAACATGGAGGTGGGCTGATCCAATTATGGGGTTGTTTTACTGTAGCATGAAGTGGAAAACATGAGCGTATGAAGGAAACCATGGATTCTTTGAAGTATCAGGCCATTTTGCCAAAGAATTGTGATGCCTTTGGTGCAAAGACCAAAGAATGATGATCAATGGACTTTCCTACAGGACAATCATCCCAAAGTAAACATCCAAATCTACTTATGCTTGGTTCAGGGATCAGTCACAGAATGTTCTCGAGTTGCCTGTTCAGTCTCCGGATTTAATTCTCATTGAAAATATTTGGTCGAATTTGAAGAAAGCAGTGGCAAAGTGATAACCAAAGATTATTCCATGATCTAAAAGCTTTTTCAGCCGGGAATGGTGCAAGATTGCAGTAGAGAGGTGATCAACGCTTCTTAAAACTTTCAAACAGCGTTTATTGGTGGTTTTAAATAATAAACGATTCTGCACCAAATTTTACTTTTGGGGGTTGAATAATTTTGAACATGAACGTTTCGAGCCAATTTGTTTGTTTTTTTCCATTATTTATCAATTTATGTTGTCAGAATAACTCAAATGTGTATTAAAATACTTATCTAATAGT